>NC_087514.1:48273789-48598428 GCF_963921805.1 Phalacrocorax carbo
GGCAGCCACCAGGTACCAGCAGAGACTAGCGCTTGAATGAAGGACAGAAGCAGGGCAGTTGACCTGAGGAGTCAACATCCATAGCTCAAGCCCTTGTTCTGCATGTTGTAGGAACCCAGTAATAGGCTTTTTACACCAGTTCTGATCTGTAGAGAGCGGAGTGTGCCTGACTGCACGGCTCCAGGGATGCAGGCAGAGCAAATACTTGTTGCAGATGATAACCTGAATTACCACAATGTGAGAAGGAGAGGAAAGAGCATTGGAAATCTGTACAGGTTTTACACTGGTGGGGTTTACTATCAATTAGTATCTCAGTGATTTCATACAGAGAAGTTTACATTAAAGATTTTAGTAAAATATTCTGTGAATAAATATGCTTTAGGAAAGTAAAGCAAACACCCGGTCTTTCTGTGAAGGGCTGCAACCTCCTGTATGGCTCTCCAACTAACCAATACAGTATTTGAGCTGCGGTGAATATCCGTATTATCTGTAAATGTGCCAAAAGTATGTCTCCAAAATTAAGCTGCCTCATTAAAAATAATAGACACAGTCCTAATAACCATGTAGGAAAAGAGTAGAGCAGGGAAGATTCACCTGAGCTGGTCAATCGTCGTTGCTGTTTTCGCAAGAGGTAGCCATTACTGAGACATTGCAACTTCAACCAGTTAAATTACAAATCCAAATAAAGCATCTACTCATAAAGAAGAAAACCCCAATTGAAAGGCTTCATTTCCTAAACCACATATGTATTTTTTAATCTCTCGCCTCCTTTCTTCACAGAAAAAGATTATCACTGTAAGACTGTTATGGTACAGCTTTTGTAAGAAAAATGTATTTGTTCAGGAACTTGAGTTAGTAGTTTAAATTTTGTGATATACAATAAAATGCAATATTGAATCTGATGTTGGTCTCCCTGAGCAATTTTTCTGCATTGAAAATTGAAAAAAATGTATTTTCCTCTCAAGTACTTCTAGATCAGTTAATGTCATTAATAAAACCTCAGTTGCTCTGGGCTCTGTGGAACCTGCACACCACTGAAAAGAGAGTTGTTCTTACTCACTGACCGGGAGATTCAGTTTTAAGTTGTGCTCCTCATTGATTCCTGTTTGAAATGAATAAGCGGAAGCTGAAGGGTTTTTTCCCATGGAATTTTACCATTTCAGGATATACCCTAAGGATTTTGTATCTTGCACAATGTATTGTAATATATTGCTCTATGTATTAAGCTTTCTTCTAGTGAAAGCACAAAAGAGTTTACAGCTGAGGTAGTATTTTTGCTATTTCATCTAATCTGGATTTCAAAACATATAAATGATCCCTGAAATCACAGATTCAGTGGTTCACATTTGAAATCATGAAATGCTCACTGTTTATAATGTTAAGTATTTTAGCCAGGGTTGGAATTTATGAAGTCTCATTTGTGTCTTCTTAACTCCATGTAAATCTATGTGCATATCTTAATTGAAAGCGCATTTGGAGGATTATTTGCATGAAAACTGCTGATGAAGACATGTCAAAATAGGAAAGTTATTTTAAGACAGCTATAGTAGGGTATCTTCCTATCCAGGATGTTTGTTAGCTCTGACAAATCTTTGTTAATTTCGTCTGGCTGTTTTCATGAATCTTTGAGTTCCAACAAAAGCTAATAAAACCAGCTATGAATACTTTAAATATAACTACATTTCAGAGAATATTAATCAGAGGAGGACTACACATGTAACGTTGGTACAGAGCCATACACATTTGTTGCTTTTTGCCATGCAGTAGCATTCAGTGGAGGACTAGTTCCCTCATCAAATTTCCATGCATTTGAACTGCTCTTGCCGAGAGTTAGGGTACGTTGCACGACAAATGGTATGATCATCAACATCCATTCCAGAGAATCAAAGTAGCTGCTGACCTTTAAATGTGAACATATTCACATACCAGTCTACGAATCATCTGGTGTGACCTGACATTTCTATTACTGGCACTCCTGTCTCTTGCAGTCCTCCTCCAAAACGCTGCAAATGTGATGATCTCTGCCCATGGTGCCTGCCCTCTTCCTCTGAAAAGTGTCCTCAGGGGAGTACACTTTGCTGTCCCTTCTCGTATTTCCATGTCTACTCTGTTCTCCAAATCTCACTGAATTGTAGCCCTCCTTACCAAAAGTGTTAAGGGAGACGCCAAATCTAACAGCCCTGGGATCCCTCCTCCCTAGCTGACGTGCCCAACCAGGACCAGCCCCAGGTGACCTCTCCATCCCAGTCCCAGGGATGTCACTGCTGCTGTTCCTGCTTGCAGATCTGGCCTGTAGCAAGGTTGAGTCTGTATCTGAGAGACAGACAGACAGACACAAACACAGAGGTCCCTAATGTGGCTGGCTGCACAGACACATTGCAGCCTGGGTAGCAGCACCCACCTACAATGCTACCCAAACTCACACAAACGCAAACAGCCCCATCCTCTTCCTCCCCTCCAGCTGATCAGAATGGAGGTTCTCTGGTGAAAATGTGTGCCTTCATTCTCCACATCCATAAGCACTCCACACTCACAGATCCCTTGAATATTAGCACAGGCTCGCAGTCTTCCTAATATCCATGCCTGGACCCCAGGGCGCCCTTCCCCCAACCACCAGCACAACCAAGTCCTCCAAATGTAGAAATGTTTCCTCCAACTCACCATCTAGTCTAGCATGAAGTTTGCTAGTGAATTGTATGTACACACAGAGAGGATTAAATTCACTGAAGAAATAGAAACACACCCAGGTGTCTCCAGCTGCCAGCACTTAGACTTCTTACACCCCCACATACAACCTGATCCCTCCAGTTGCTGCCACCGAGAGCTACAGCCCTGGTGCCCATGACCTCTTCTCCAGTTGCTGACACTTAGACCTTTCAACACATGTAAAACACGCACACACACACCAGTCACTCCAGTCGCTGGGGCTTAGACCTACAAGCCCTATGGCACACAGTCCCTCCGGTTTTCAGTGCACAGTCTCTTAACGTCAGGCCCTCCATGTGCTAGTAGGTAGGCCCACAAGCCCTGAGACCTGTGGTCTCCTCTGGTCATTGGCACACAGATCTCTTTTGCAGGCCAGTCTCTAGAGTTGCTGGCACCATTTTCCCACACTGATTCTTCTCTGACCCACTGTGATCCTTCCCCTTTTATTTCAATCCTTTGGCCCTTCCCCTTAACCTTCCCATAGGCATTTCTACATAAATCTGCAAGCCATATCCCAGTCAGTGTCAAGTATCCCATAATACTCATGTTAATAATGTTTACCCCTTCCTAGCAGTTAAAAATTATTGTTTCAGGTTGACATTCTTGAAAGCTCTGCCTGAATAGGTTCTTTAATGGACCATCAATCAGCTGAAGCATTGTGGGTCCTCATTATTGTGTCTGTTGTGACTTCCTCATTAACGTTTGTGTGTCTGTGTGGTTAATTTAGCACTTTCCTCATTACTTGTTGTTTCTTTTATAGTGAGTAGATCACAACCAAACAATTTAATGAACCAGACGCTCCCACACTTCACATCCCCTCACACTACTGACTGACGGCTGTTGCAGGACTCAACTACTGGGTACCCTGTGATTACAGGGTCCAGCTCCCTTTTATTATAGACATCTGTATCATGAGAAGATAGCAAACCTAGACTTCACTGTGTTGATTGAAAGCTGGGATGCAGTTTGACATGTTTTCTTTATGTTCAGGTAGACTTAAAGGACAGGGCAGGCACGTCACACAACATACTTCCATCTTTCTCCATTGCAAGGCAATTCACAACAGTCAGACATTTTACTGACTTTAGCACAGTATTTTGTCCAGATGATTTATTATTTTCCAGACTTTACAAACCTTTACCATGATGGTTGAGATAAAAGTTACAGAAAGAATGATGATGCAGTTGTGGTTTTCCAGTGATGCTCATCTTGTGTCTTTGATGCTTGTGTGCATTATCTTCAGAAGGATGTTTTATTCTAAATGGGGGGAAAAAATAAAACCCACATCTCACAAGGGTGTAGGGAAGGGAAATATTTGTATAATGTAAGAGCATTACTTACAAAGAAACGAAAATATTTTCTTGGAGGGTCATAAACTAACAGTGTCAAGTATCTGGCACTGCACAGAGGTACCGCACCTCAACAGGACATCACATAAAGAATATTAGGACAAAATTAAAAATGGAATTCTGCTCTTTAGAAGGCCATTCCTCTTCAGTTTGCTTACAAATTTTTTCCTGTGCCTTGTGAGTCCCTCCAAGCTGTGTCATTCTTACTACTTCCAAGACTAAATCTCTGTTTAAACTAAGAGTCCAGATACTTGGGACTGTATGAAACTTCCTATCAAAACCTGGCCAAATGTTTCTGCTGTTCACTACATGTCTTTTCTGTTCCAGGAATTCAGATAGTTTTAACCTGCTGTCTTCTTTTAATTGTCCTTAAGTCATGATTTCCACGGCTACTTTGTTCCTTGCATTAAAAATGGCCATCGAATAGGGAAATTGGTTTTAGATTTGCTTTTTGTTTTGACATTTTGGGTTGTGTTTTTTAGCACCATGGTGTTTTAAGGAGAGATATTTAGTAGAAAATGCAGTAATAGATGACATACAAGTCCACTAAGTGGAAGACATGGTTTAGTTACAAAGTGAAAATGAGCCCCTTAGTTCACACTCTCCCACTCAATGTAGGCTGCTATCAAGGCAGTAAGAGTGGTGGGGGTGGAGGAGGAGAATAGCTTTTGAATGAAGTGACTTTTTGGTGTTTGATAAATTAGTAGGACTTAATGGAGCTTTTAATACCTAAGCTGGAGTCTTCATACTTCAAAAACGTGACATCCTCCAATTTACTTTCACTGGATTTGTTTATTTTTAGAAAAAATAGATATATCATTGTTGAAAAAGGCAAAACACTTACTTCTAGAGTGAGGCTCTCACCATTTTCCCTTCTTCGGCTGTATTTCTTTTTAAGGCATACTGCGGTTGTGATGGTGACAATGAGCATTACAACAAATACAGTTATGGTTGAAGAAACAGCTATTATAATATTTTCTCGAGTTGAACCTTTCCTTTCACACTTTTCTCCCATGTACCACCAGTCAACATCTGCTGGGCATCTAGAAAGTAAAAGAACAAACGTGGTATCACTTAAAGGTTAAAGGCATGAAAAGGGCTACTTAAAAAAAAACCCAGCATCTCTGATGCACTGTTTCATGTCCCAAAGCATAACATAAAGTTTTCTTAAAATGTTCTTCTATTTTAAAGATATCTTGAGTGGCCTACTGTCCTTACAGATCTGGATGTGCTCCTTTCAGCTTCCTGCTGTTTTACAGGCCATGTCTTCAGAGATAGCCTTTACCAGAAAACCCAAGCACTACTGTGATCCTTTTGACTCCTTAACATTTGGCTGCAGCTGATCTACAGAGCTGCTGCTACAGTATGATTGTCTTTTCCTACCAACAGATAACTGGATCACTCAGTTCAGTTATCTGTTCCTTTTCCTTGAGGTTTATAGCACTTCTATTAAAAGAAAACTCACTTCTTGCTCCAGAAACTGATACCTGTCACTAGGACCACTGTCACATAGTATTTGCTTCCGCTGTTCCTAGTTACCCTCATATCCTGATGCAGCTCTGCTTTTTGTCATGCTCAGCTTTTACACAAAGCCCTTCTACCTTCTTCAGTCAATTTTAAAAAGGCTTTATAAGAAAGAGCTGAATAAGCTCCTAGGGCAAGTGGTCCAGAAGCTTTACACTGGTATTTTTATCCAATTAAGCCACATTTACCACCCTCCAGAAAACTTAATCCACCTGTTTCCTCACACGTTCCTTGCTTTTTTAATTCTAAGGTCACCTTATGCAGCAATTTGAACTTGTGAGATAAACAGGGTGGAGACGATAGGACAGACTCTCAAGGCATCTCTGACTGGACAGCAGCTGAACCAAAGCTTAGGTGCAGGAATTCCCCAGTTCTAGGACTGAGCTTGCTGAAGATGTTCCCACTATATTCCCCTTTTCCTGCTCAGTATTTCTCCACTAGTAGATATGGTACCTTCTCATCAGACCTTCTCATTGCCAGAAGAGGCTTATTTTCAAATTTAAAGAACTTGTATAAGCTGCCTCTGCCCTCCCCCAAGAAGAAGGCAAGAAAAGAAATTATCTTCCTAGCAGTCATCTGGTTTTAGGACTAAAAACAACCTCCAGGACTTGATTCCTTCACCTTATCCAGCATCACGATCAGCTCCGAAACATTTTATAGTGAGCATATGAGGGTCCCAATGATCCCAAGGATACTGACTGTTGGGGGACTTCATGTGATCTGGCTTAAAGAGAGCTTTGTGTCACATCCGCCCTCATTTCCCAGTAGAAAATCAGAGTGGAAACTGACTGCTGGTCACACACTTCTCTAGGACAGAAAGTAGGTCACATAGGCACTAAAGCTTCAAAGAGTCCAGAGATGTCACAGAAAAAAAGTTTTCTTTCCATAATTTCAAAATCAAGCATAACATTCAGCATAACTTTTTTTTTTTTTGTCTTTTTGGAACAGCTTCTTGACATTTACTCATATTTGTGACCTGCTTCTGATAGGTTGCACACGAATCATTTTTTAAAAGGTTTCTAAATGGGGAGATATGACACTTCATGAGTCATCCTGACTCTTGTTGCTCTTGGCCTTTAGATGTTTGCCTCACAGCACTCCCCAAATCTACCTGCCCTGGCACAGCATCACGTAAGGTTACTACCTCCAGCCCTAGAGCTTGTTTGAGAGCTGGAACAATGTTGATCAGCCGGGTGGGCTACATAAATGTATGCACAGAGAATTAAATAGAAGGTCATATTAATTTTCTTGCAGGGCAAACAACCTTTTTAGTCCTCAGCCTTCATCCCTGGCTTCAAGGGCAAACAACACCACTTTGGTAATTCATGGTCATAATTTACACTACACAATATTTATGAATCAAGTTGTAAAATAATGTCTATGCTGCTTCCTGTCTGCAAAGTATTAAACATCTTTTCTGCTGATATAAATGCTATTTTGTATTAACTGCATTTATATTTAACTCTTACAAATTTTGCTATAGGGACTTCTAAGGAGATGCACAGTCCATTTTATAACATTTGACTAATACATTACTGAAAACAATAAATACATTTAAAATATAATTTACGGGGAAGTCAAGCAAAGTACTTCAAAATGGTCAAAATGCTGAGGTTAGGAGCTTTGTTGCCCAAACTTGTCATAACTTTAGTCTCACAGTAGCAGTTGGAAATATTTGCCTTAATCAGCTACAGTCTGTCTTTCCTTTCATTAGGAACAAAGATCTATTCAACTAGAAACTTTCATTACTCACCCTAAAATTGCATTTGAGAGTGAATAAAGGCAGTTACCTGCACACTGGTTCTCTATCTACAATGACACAGACACCACCGTTTTCACAAGGGTTTTCTGGGCAGAAATTGGGACGGTCCATCTCCGGCTTTTCGGTCAGGGTGACAGAGGCTGTTGTGATGGGTGTTGCGGTGGCAGTGGTGTTAGAGGTAGGTTTGATGGTGCTGGCACTGGTCGTATGTGTAACAAGGGTGGGTGAAACACTTGGCAGAGTTGATAGTAGATGTGATATATCTGCAGGATAAAACCACAAGAAATAAGTCTTTACTTGATGTTATTTTTCCTCTTATCCTAATGATAAGTTCTAATAATATAGAGCAGAGAGCCTGTTCGGAGGTATAACGGATAAGTAGTCTTTTTTACCTTTCAGGAGCATGATGTACTTTGGAAATGTCCTTTAGATTTTTTCAGAAACAGGCAATTTTATTCGAAGTATTCTATTCAAAATAATTTGCACAGGACTAGCATTGTTTTGTACACTTTCACATGAGATAAAGGAATTATACAGTGCATATACCTATCCACAAATTTATCCAAACATATGATTTGAGTTTAGATGCATGCGTAGTTCCAAAACTACTCATTTGCAAAGTACATCATGCATATTTTTATCTACAGCACTAGTGACTTAGTAGATATGTAACACTCCATGTTTACTGTGCTGTAAAGAATGTCAGTTACGTTTACATACCTTCCATTGTTAAAAGAATATAAACACCGCCGTCTTTAATAAAGCTGCGGCTTCTAAGTCCTTGATGAGTTAAGAATGTCCTAATTCCATACCCTGGACCTCTCATGAATGTAGTCCCATTGGGAAAAGATGCTATGGATCCCACTTTATCTGGCCTATCCCAAAAATAAGTTGATGAGGAATCTGGAAAAAAAAATTAACTGAATGTCAGTGTGGGACCACTCTGGATTTCTTTTCCAATAGGGTCCCTTCCTCCTCAGATAATCTCTTTTGCAAAGTAGTACTGAGGCCTCCCTCAACAACCAAGACGGACTGCACCCTACTTTGCCTGCTTCTGGTTAGTTGCTCATGGATATCACGAATATGGAGAAGACAATATATTACCTGAAACTCAAGGAGTAGGAGCAATGCTGAACCTGCCTACAATATTTGCAGATATTTTTGCCTGAGATTCCACACTGATGAGATGCACAAGACAATGGAGATTCTCAATGCCTTGGTTCAGCCTGAGGTATTGAGAAAAGAGCCTGCTGAAGACGAGGTTGCTGGAGAGCTAGTTGAAAACCTGTTGCATTTTCTTTTTAGTTCTTTTAACGTGTACTGGGCAAGAAGATGAGTAGCACATGAATCATCTGTAAGATGAATTAATTCAGTGCTTCCCAAAAAAGAGCATCTTTTCATGTGGATGTAGGGCAGAGGGTATGTGAACAACCTGAACAGTCACAGGCCACTGATGTCCCCTCCATCAAACCCTGTTGTAGCTCTTAAAGCTGAGCCTGATTACCTATGAAGGTATCTGACAGAAGGAGAAGAAACTGCCTGCTCCAACACCTCTGCTGGTTAGAAAAAGGATGGGAATCACAAGGCTTCTCTTCGGAATCTGGGGCTACTGGCAATATATGAATAAACAAGGGAGAAGGAGCAGAGCGCAGACTGCATGTCCACAGGGTCAGGAAAGGAAAAGGGCTGAGCACTGTGGCCATAATAGTAGAGAGCACAGGGAAAGTGTCAACCATCTATGGAGGACCTGGTGTGATGAGTCTTTTATTTACAGGGGAGGACATTTAGTCTTTCTAGATTATCTTCATTGTTTTCACATAGAGACAGTTTAATAGAAAAATTCATATAAATCATAAATTTTTTTAAATAATTAGACATTTTTGTGCCTTCCTTCCTTGACTAATATTGTGGTCTGAAAGCCCAGGAAAATAATTCAGTGGTGGAGGTGGTTCCTCTTGGCAAAACTCTTATATCAATGCAGAAAGTTATTTTGGCTTAAATCCAATCTTTATCCAATGATGAATATGAGGGGTTTCTTTAGGATCTCTCTTTATAGAGATTCCTATAATTTCTCAGAGTTACATCTTTACCTCATCTGCCTCCTTTCCAAGTTATTGCGGACAATTGCTCCGTATCTTCTCATACCTTGAACGAGTACAGATTATGTAATATGAATCAGGACTTTGTCCAGCTGGAGGTTTGTTCTGACACCACTGTACCTTTTACAAGGAGGGAGGGAATTTGTCTAATACCTGCATTTTCATCTGGTGTGAACTGTATGTATTGTTAATTAAGTATTTTTCTTTTCAAGCCTTCTGGAAAACTTCCATCCTCATTAAAGCAGATATAAATGCATCTTCACAGAGCATATGAAAGAATCTTAGGGGTGGATCATCCACCTATTTCGTATGCGAATCAACTTTGAAATCCAGGGTCTCAGCTACTTGTATGTTCAATTCTTTCCTCTCTGTGGATCAATTATATTGTTGCTGCAAATAAATGAAACATTCCAGAAGCTAAAAAACCTGCACTAATTTACACAAAGAGAAAATTTGACTCATTATCTTTTGGCTGTGTTTAAACGTACTGGAAAGCACATCTGATTTTAACTAACCTGATAATTTCAGAGGGTCAGTTGTTATACTTCTTTGGTTTGACATCCTTTGACGAATATCAGGGTGCTGGTCAAGCAGAGTTATGGTAGCTTGTTGCCATGCACAGGGCCATTGCAACTGATCATCATTTGCTCCAGAAATCAAGTAGAAGTTCACTCCTAAATCAAATTGGTTATCAGTGGCACCATTTACTTGCAAGCTGACCTGAAAAGCATATCCTGTACTAGAGTAAAAACGTGGACTGTATACTAGTCCTGCTGTCCCTGCTGGATTTGTGTTGAGGAGATGTGTGAAATTTCTGATATGCCAGACATGGTGGGGACACTGAGTTTCTGACAAATTGATGTCATCAATAGAGAGGCCTCCATTTGATAAGCTATTTCCTCTCGTGCCTTGAAACACAACCCGGAATTTGCTTGTGACATTCAAAGAAACATGATGGAGCTGCCAGTAAGTCGCAGGAGAACCTGGAAAACAAGGTTAGGGATTTCTGAGTAAGCCGTACAGTCAAACACTGTGCAGGTCTACAGACCCTATACCAATGCTATGTAAGAATCATTCAGTTCCACCGGCACTGACATGATGGAATATTTCTTCTGTAGATGTTAAGTTTTCAGTGCAAGCAGTTTTCCAGCACATTTATTATGCATAGCAGCTCTTTAATTTGAGTGAAAACAGTGTTAATGGGTTTTAAGACTGCTTTTTCTTTTATATTTTTAAAGAACATGGCATTAAATTAGTATAAATGTTGTGATAATTAAATGCACGAAGATGGCTGTCACCTGTATTATTAAAAAGAAAAAAAAATTCAGAGCAAATTATATTCAAATAACTGAATAACAACATATGCTTCAATAAAAAATGCTACAGAGGATTCTGGGAGCCTAGAACTACAAAATCTGTTCATTCAATCATTTCTGTATATTTAAATGGCTTGTTGGAAGTTTGCCTATGCAGAAGCACTATTCACCCATCAAATGATTAATGGTATTAAGTTCAAATTAAAGCCAGTCATTTGCAAAACCTGCTTCATGTGATAAAACCTCACCGCAAGTCTGATGTTGCATCCAAAAGTGCCTGCACTAGCAAATTCCACTTGACTCCAAGAGCACTGAACACCAAAGCAAAGACCTCTGCACAGGGGCCTTATAAGGTAGGACACCCTTTGCTAATAGAATGTACAGCAAAACAGTTTCTTTTGCTGTCTGGTTTATGTTCACCTGCACAGGTCAGCCTTTCAGCTGCATTTGCAGAACAGGCAATCCTAACCCCAGGTACAGAACTCACGCTTCGCTTTCCTGACAATTCGAAACACAACACAATGGATCTCAGATATGAGCCTTAATTTCTTGCCATTTTTCATTACCATTACAATTAGGAGGAAAAAAATAAACCCAGAAACACAAACAGAAGCACCCCATTATTTTCCAATACAGTGCCTTCTGCATTAAGCATAGTTTTTTTGAACTGCACAGGTTACATGCAAGACTGGACTTTCTTACTCATGTTCAATGAGCAGACCAGCTACTGTGCTATAAAATGTCCCATTCCCACAGCCACCCCTCCTCCTGGCTGAAGGCAGTCACAGCAGCTGCCGACCAGCAGAAACGGCTTTTGCCTCAGCCTCTCGAGTGTGGTGGTTCAGTGCAAACCCATGAACAACTCAGCCAGGATGTCAGATCATGGCTGGAAAGGGCTGTGGTGTTGGTGCTTCTTCCAGTCTGTTGACTCTGTGTTGGTGAGGGTAACTTCTCAGGTGAGAAAGGTGAGACAGCTTGGGGGAGAAATGATCTTAAACCATTTCTGAAAGTTTTACCAGAGATTGTCAATGTAGGGTGCCCATTTGGACACACACACCAGATCAGAGGCTTAAAAGGAAATCATGGACATGAGAAAGAGGGAATGGGAGATGGGGCCTAATACACATGAAAGAGTATTTGTGAAGAAGGCTGAAGTGTGGAGAAATTAATCTTGGCTTCAAAGTAGGGTTTGAAAGAGCTTGGAAGGCTCAGACTAATCTGAAATTTACATCTGCCTCAGCAGCCCTGACACTTATATTCACTTATATGATTCCTGCTGGCACATGGGAATGATGAAAGCATCAGGGTGATGAAAAGAGTGGAAAAAGAAAAAAGAAACAGGCATGAGCAGTAGCTGAGCTTTAAGGGACAAAAAGAGGCAGAAGCGGACTTGATACCCATTTTGTAAAAGAACTTGCTCAGTCCCTTATGTAACCAGAAGATTGAACTAGTTGTAGCTGTAATGGAGACCAAGTAATAGTTAAATGTTTAAGAAAGTAATTTAAACATAAGGTGACTTTGGCAATTCTAGCTTAAAGAGGTCTTGTCCGTTAACTGACCTCAGTTGCTTACTCTGTAGGCCAAAGGCTTCTAAAACCACAAGAACTAAATTTTCTTCAAACTACAACTCAAATCATGATCTGCTGCCCATCTATTTCAATTAAGTAATTTCAAACCTTGTTTAAAAAGTAAGTTAAATTTTATTTATCTTCTTTAAACTGGTATGTTAGGTATGCCAGGTCACATATATTTTCCATTTCTTTATTTTCACTTTCTTACTTGTTGTAATTTACTCTAATGACCAGATTCATCTGTTGCTATTGATACTAGCAATTCTAGAACAGTTAAAATGACTGCTCATGGAATTTTAGCTATTTTGGTGAGAAAACTATCTTGATAATGCACGAGTTTGTAATTTGTGGTAATCGATTGTATTATAGGAAAATGGCTGACTGAGGATCCATCAAGTATAATTTCACCAGCAGAGAATCAATTACATAGTTAGAGAAGAAGCCAAAGAATGATGCTAGATGAGTCATTTTGCTACAATATTTTCCCCCAGTACTTTGAAAAGGATGTCAAGTACAGATTAAAGGAAAATGCAGTTTTATTCCATACCTTTTATCTCTTCAATGAGTCTCAAAGTACCATTCGGATGGGCTGAAGTATACTCTCTGACCAAGACATACAGTCGGTCGCTTTCATGACCACTGTTATAGAAATAAAATTGTAAGCACTGAAACCCCCTTTTGGGATACAGAAATCGGCTCTCCAGGATAGCTGTGCTTCCCTCTGCTCCAGTGCTGGTGTTGAAATGCATGAAGTAGCCAGAATCTGTCAAAAGTCAACGAGAAATGGATGGTAGAGGAGAGAGAAAACAAAATTTTCATGGTGTACTGGTATTCTTCACAGTGTATTGTAATAACGTTAGAAGACATGGTCAAGTCAGGGTAAGGTAGATCCTGTACAAATCCTCAGACTGTGGACTGTTACCTGTTCACATTCCTCAGAGGCAGAACTGTTCTCCTTGCAACTTTTTTCCTCATTTGGCTGTCTCTAGCAATTTGTACTCAAAAGCATGGGCTTTTACCCTTTATCCAGTGCCAGTAATTCACAGCTGACTCTGCCTCTGTGGGACTGGTTTAAGCTCCCGAACTCATGAAATTTTCTCTGACAGGTTCAGAAACAACTGGCTATATTCTCAATTAATTGTTCACCTGAGTCCTGATAATATACATAATTTCTAAATCCCAATCTTCTCGAAAGAATTATTGAGCAATTATTCAGAAAAGCAGCAGCCCTTCTGGTGTGCCTGTACCATAGGATAGAACATGTTATGTAGTTCTCATGTCAGGATGTCACACTAAGACTAGAAAACTGATCAGAAGAGATAAGAACATTCAACCTTGTCAAATAAGCAGAAAATCGAACTTACCACATGGCGCCCCTGAGTATGTAGATTTCTGTTGCTTAGTTAAAAAATAAACTGTAATTTGTCAACAAATAAACAGAGAACAAAACCAAGATCAAAGTCAACTCACGTGCTTCTGCATGTGTGTTATGAAGAAAATATTTCCCAGAGAGATAAGAGTAGTCTTTTCTCATACCTTTGCATTCTCCCATATTAGTGTGATCAGTATTTGGCCCCGCAGGAACATGAGTCAAACGCTGCCAATCGCTGTTATCATCTGAACTTTGAATCATGCCACATATATTTTCAAGTTCAAAACTGCATGTGTCCATGAAACTTAGGGAGGAGGCTATGACATTTAAAAAAAAAAAAAAGAAAAAAAAAAAAGTTGTGAATGTCTGTTACACAGTGTACATTTTAATTCTCAATGTCCAAAGCCAAGAGCAGAGAACGACTAAGAAGTGCAAACACAAAATAATCAGTGGCTTCAAACACCATCAACATTCAGAGGTACAATCTTCAGGAACTCAAAGCATTTGGTGATTAACACTGCAATTAATAAGATGTTGTCAGGACCACTCTGGCACTTAGCAAGCACAGGAGGGTGCCAGTTAATTATCACATCTTTTATTTATACAAGCAACACTAATACCAGCCCGGACCCACCACACAGCCAAAAGGACTGAGGGCTTCCCATTCATTCCTCTGCTTTCTCTCAGCCAGTTGACAGACGGCCACGGATTTTGACCAAGGTTCACTAATTTAACAGCTGGAGTGTTTGTTTTCAAATATAGTAGCGCAGAAGTTATTTCACTGCAATGGGCAAACCTTGATTTTCAAAATGCTGAATTGAAGAAACATTTGGCAAAGGTACATTTGGGGCCAAAGGATATCTCATCTCATACAAATTTCAAGATGTCTTGCACACAACAAGTGAAAAATTAAGTGAAGGAAGACTGTGTAGTTGAATAGGAAAGAGAAAACACTGTATGAAATGGTTTCTTTATCTAAAGCAAAACCTGGATGGCTTAGGGGAGACACAGTCCAAGTTTATCCTTATTCTTAAATTTGTTTCTCACTGTCCCATTCCTGAGCTCTGTGTAACTCCAGCAATGATTTGAAAACAACTAAGTTAATAAAATGCCACATGATTACTGCTTTTCAAACTATGTATAAAATATTGTGGCAGGTTTAAAGGTTTCATTGCACCGCAAAAAGGGCCTTGAGTATTGCAAAAATCAACTTCAGTGGCACACCAAATGCTTCACTTAGGCCATAGCCCAGGGAAGCACTTAAGTATGAACTGCTGCCAAATCTGTTGTACTGCTGAAATACTTCGTTCGTTCTGTCCTCATAGAAAGCTAAAAATCCTCTAGAGGTTGAAAGGCTATCAGAATTGTTGCATGACTGATACCTTTTAAGTTATGGTATTGGTATGATGTTGTGAAACCAAGAAAAGATTTTCACAGTAAATGTTATATATCGAGTGTTGGAGAAAAAAAAAAAAACCAACAGCTAGGGTGTCAGCAAGAAGGTAAGCTAAAATGGAGAATTATTAAATTATTAGATGAAAACACTCTTTGAAATCAAAATACAAAACAAAATATGAACTCACTTTGCCCAAACAGCAAAACAGTAGCCTAACTACCTTAATTAGAAAGTGCCAGCTGGCATGGAGTGGTGACCTGAACAACAGGAAGAGAGAAAAGCAAGACCCAATAGTTTACAATGTATTTCTTAAATTAATTAATGAACTAGGAGAAAGGGGCACTGCTTGAGGCAGGTTTTGAACTCCATCCGCACCAAAAGCCAAATGCTTTTTCGGTATGTAGTGAAAGGCTGGACTTGGAAGAAAATACACAAGGGGTTGAGTGATGAGTGCTAACTTCCAGTGGCTGAGGGAAACCTCATGGTCAGTTGTGTTAAGTAATATTCTGGAAGGGGAAAGCAGACTAAAATCTACTGTTATCATATGGTCTGAAAGACAGTCCTGAAGAAGAAATCAGAACAGCACTAAAGTACCAGTCAGGATTTCTTATGCTGTGGGTTTTTATTTTCAATTTAAGAACTAACTTTCCCATTTTTAATGCAATTTCCTGACCACACAGGCCTTTAGCAGAAATTCAATTTAAGCTGTTCCTTAAATCATGTTCAGCAACAGAGGTAATCTTTTGATTCCTCTGGAAGATATCTGCCACCATGTTTGGTGTTCTCAGTCTTCCCCCTAACCTGAAAGTATCAGTCTAGCAGCTGGGTGGGCGAGGGCTGGGACCTGAGAAGCACCAGTCCTCCCTGGCACAGGGGCCACTTAGGCAAATGGTGGGTGATCTGAAGCCCGCTTACAGCTCTGTGAATATCGTGCGCACTCTACGAAGCCAAGGGACAGACTGGGGAGCAGGGCAGACCCTGATTGCACTAAGGGTGGTGGCAGTTTTGTCACTGATATCCGCATCACTGGGGCTTATTTCACTTGGGGAATATGTCTGTGAGTTAAGAATAAAATGAAAATGTCATGAAGTATTTATGTAATTCATGAGAATGATAGAAAGTATATAAGATAAATGGAGAGGAAGAAGGACCCCATCCACTGCTAAAGACATCCTTTGCTGTAAGCACTTCTGTAAGAAGTACTGACTGTGTGCCAAGTGCTGGAAGCTAAGGCTGCATGTAAGCGTGTTCAGTTTAGACCTACATGAACAGAAATATTTTAATCAGAATTGTATGCTCAAAAGTGCACTGTTTTAATAAAAGAGTTTGATAATTATTTAAGGTATCTGTAGAATGAGGCTTAAAATATAATTGTAAACCAATACTCACTACTTGATTTATTGAGGCAGTGAAGGAGAAGTTTTCACCTGCGCGCATTTGATGCAGTCACAATTACAGAATTATATTCCAGTTTGGCAATAGAATTATCTATATTTCTCCGTCTCTCACTTTCACTCAACTTTCTAAAATAAATCCCACATGAGCAAAGTAACTCTTTTGACCACTTTTGTAAGAGACTGGGTTTGAAACTAAAAGAAAAACCTTTAAAAGCTTGCATTTTCTTCATAACAGCATCTGTACCCTATTTGCATGAACACGCACTCTGTCTCACAGGTTGCGTGAGAGCGGAGTAGGTACGACAGCCACAGCAAAGATACTCATCTTTGTACAGTGTCCGAGCAACAGCTGCAGAATAATGGAGGGAAAAGCAAAAAGCCTTGTGCAGAAGCACACATTTTAAACAGCCACCCAAGGGATGAACAAAAATCAGCTGCTGAGTGAAGCTGGTTTTTAACTAAAGGTCAGATAAAATGGCACAGAGAACTCTGCTGTAGAGCAGTGCATCTGCAGGAGGGCCATGTTATTTCCAGCTGTACCATCATTTCTGGTGTTTTTAACACAATTCACTTCTCCAAATATGTTAGCAACTCTCATCACCTGGATGAGTCCAGTATGTATACATCACCTTCATTTCTTTCAAATACCAGAAGTGAAAAATTTAAAAGAAACAGAGAAGCTTACAGCAATTGTACAGCCGGTTCAGTTTCTGGAGATCATAATCACTGAAATCCATTCGCTGTCCTATGACATCCATGAACTCTGGTATGTTAGTGACAATGGTGGGTTCAGTTCCGTTCCTGAATGCATTTTTACTGTAGTGCATCACAGACGTATAGTCATAGGGAACATTCAGGAAGTTTGATGTTTTATCATCATATTTTTCGAAATTATGTTCTTTACCTAAATGGGAAAAATAAAAGGAAAGATTGTTTTATGCCCAAGAGGACCAAGTTTTGATGTAGAGATTTAAAGTGAGAAAGAATCCATCAGATCCCCAAGTATTTTTTTGTAGACATTTACTTGCACTTATTCTGTAAAACTATTTCATCTCTGGTCTAGAGTTATTTACTTTCCTCTTTCAGCCACTGGAACATAACATGATGACTTCTGCTGGATGAAGGAAAGCTTTTTGTTACCAGAAATCTTCTCCCTGTGAAACTACCCGTAAACTTTGATGGGCTTGTGATACACAAAAGTAGAGATACTGTTTCAATACTCAAATTAATGCAATTTGCGACTGTAATGCCTTCGTTTCTAATCTGTATTCTCTGATGTTTAATTGCTCTGGTAATTTTAGCTCACAATAAACAAGTTACAGTTGTCATCAGATAAGCTTCCAGAATTTAACTTTACAGATATTTTCTGGAGTATGAGCAAAAAAGCATGGCTAACTACACGATGGAAGGTAAAGTTGTAAATGTTTTAAATGAGTCAAAATACATTAACTATATTCTGGTCAGTGTATAAAAGCTGCAGCAGTTTTAAATGGCTAACAAGAGCGCAACTTGTCATTAATGAGTCAACAAAATATAATGGAAATCAAATAACAGAGTCTAAGCCATTTTCTGTAATATATACTTGCATATGCACCTGAATATTGATCATGACTAAATAAGAATGCATTAGATTTTTCAGTTTTTTCAGTCTTCTGTGTGCAGCTGTGTTAGGAAAGCATCAAGTCTGTATACATAACTTTCTGAATGGTCTGAAAGTCACAGGGACAACAGAAGCTGAAGAGGCAGAGACCAAGCGGAGTCCCAAGGAACCCCGTGCCGGCTGTCAAGATTGTGCCAAATATACCAACACTTACATTCACAAGCTGCATCGCCGAAGTAACTGCTCATGTGGTGTGGACCCTGAAAAGGCTCTCCCCTTTCTGCACACCCTCTCTGCACTCTTTGCCACCTCAGCTCTGCTGCCCACACTGGGTGCAGTGGCCAGGGAGAAAGAGGATGATTGGTGTTTTCATTGGAGATTTTCTACTGGCTTTGGTTGCACCAGGTTTTTCAAAGCAGGATTTTTTTTCAATTACTTTTGTTTTGTTAAGGGCTCCCAGAGTAAAAGTGCTTTCAGCGTATTTATTTAAACAAACTAAATTATTCTCTTCTATTGCTCTGCTGTACAACATGTAGCATAACAGGACTCTGATCTCTAGTTAGGGCTCAGGGAACGGCTGTGGCACAAGGAATAATCACAGTAACAACAAACAGGGCTTTGTGTTCCAAATAGATGTCACCCGATACTTAATTTATTGATACGCTGGCTTTGAAAACTAAGTTCAGGTGAGGGAATAGTGTAGCCACCAAAGCATGGCTGGAAGGGACGTTCCACAGCTAAACCCCCTAATGCCAGAGTCTGAAAAGACAAACTGGGGAGTGACTGACCGGGCTTAATCCTGTCCCAGACAATGGACACATAGTCATCCCGGTCGGACCGTGACTGCTCATGCCAGAATCCCAGGGCGTGCAGGAACTCATGCTGGATCACCCCGATCTTGTCACAGTTGGCCCCAATGGAGAGCTGCTGCAACCCCTGTTGTCGGTTTCCCACTGAGGACCAGCAGCTAGCATTGAAATAAAATGAGAGAGGGCTCTGTGAGATACGTACCATCCCCACGCCACGCAAACTCCAGAATCACTCTGTTCAACAGGTATATTTTTAACTTGAGTGCTGAAGTTACATTTTGCTACAGAGAGCACTTTTACATTGATCTGTTCCTTACTGGATCCTTTCCTCTCACATTTAGCCCTGTTTCAATGAACAAGCAGTCCCCCACTCTGGCTCTATTGTTTTTAATGGGTTTTCTTTAGCAGAAAAATGTTGAGCTATTTGTGACACAAGAAAACTGATGAGGATTTCATTAGTACTCTGGTAAACATCAAAGACTATGGACACATGACTTAGAGCAATTAAGTTACTGCAAATTAACACTTTTTAGCTGGGCCACAGTAAATGACTGCGAGGACACTTGGAGCCTGTCCCTATTGTACGGAAAACCAGGTTCATGAGCATTCTCATCTCTGCCATTGCAGAGCTATCTGTGAGCCGCTGTGCTAGAGCACTTGCTGCTGACACATGCTTACAAGGAAGAGCAAAACCACAGCTGTGCTGGAAGTTTTTATTAAAGAATAAAAAAATTCAGTGAGCTATCTGCATGAGCCAATAAAATGGCACCCCATGCCCACAAACTAGCAAGCACAGAGAGTTACATTTAAATTGATATTTTATGCAGCAAATAAATCAACACTTACCCAATGAAGTCCATAAAATTAATCGGGCGCAAAATATGCCATAGGATTCACAGTCCTCTCACCCCAGAAATTTAAGAACACAAACACACCATGCGCTTTCAAACCCTGTAACTTATTAGTGCAACATATTCCCCAGTATTTCTTCCCACAAAGCAGCACAGGCCTTGGCTATTGATTACTCATTAAAATCACAGCATGAGACTTGGGAAGGAGCGCATGTGGCATCCATGATTTCACAGGCTTCCCTTGAACACCACCTCATATCGATTATGCAGCTTTTTCTGGTTGCACAAAAGTCTAAGTAAGTCCATCACAGTTCTGGATCCACCTCATACCAAAGCAGCGGCCTCTGGCTTCACAGCTGCTGTGCAGAGCATGGCAGGCTACAGGCACATCCAGGGCACTCGGCAAAATTATCATCCAAATACCGGGGGATGTAGCTCCCCCTCGCCTTCAGTGTGCCAAATGCCTACAATATCCTGCAGCCGTGGAGGGAGTAAATGCTTGGCCTGTGTCGCCCAGCACTGAGAATAAAATTAGGTGAGTGGGAGAGGGCACTCCAGAGCAATGGGCACCTGGAACACCATGTTAGCAGTGTCTTTAGGAGGGAAGAAAATGGGGGGAAAGTCCCATCTTCCCCAAGTGTGTGAGAGCCAGATCTCCCCCAATTCAATGGTTTCTGCGTTGCTAGTTGCTCAGTCAGAGGCTAGAGGAACAGAGAAGTACCTGACCTGACTAATCCCATCAGCCTTGTTTTTGGAAGATGGGCTGTAAGTAGATATATGCAATCAGTAGTGATGGTACAGCCTAGAAATCCTATTCTCTAACAGCCAGCTCTTACTTCAGGCACATTTTTATAATGTCCTGCTAGTAAGTAACTTCCTGTAATATCACAGATCGCCAGTATCAGCACACAGACACTTTGACTTACCAGCACCAAGCTGGTAGCCTGGGATCTGTATCAATCCACTTCTGCATGGGTTCCCTTTGCCGAGTGCCACAGTGGCAAAGAGCTGAGGTGACCTCCCAGGAGAGCTCTGACGAAAACCTGACTTACCATGAGGAAATACTGGAGGCAGGGTTGATCCCCCCCATCTGCTAACAGTTGGACTCTCCCACACCATGCTGGTTTTCCTGCTGAATAAGTCCTGCTCTTCCCGAGAAGAGTAGGGAGAAACAGCACATCCATTGCAGGTTCCCAAACTGTTCTGTGAGCTTTGCAGGCACCTGCTACGTCTGATGTTCCTGCATTTCTGTAATTCACAAGCATCCCTTGTGTATTTTGCTTAGCACGCAGGGTGGAGTCAAGAAGAGGTCTTTAAATAGATCCACAGTCTAACCTCTGCTGCAGATGCATAGACCTGAATAGAGGGTGAGGTGAAAGGCTGTGTGCTAGAAAACCTTACATGTACCTCTACTCAGTGTTACAAACAAATACCTGTTAGCACAATGCAGGCAGTACCCAAAGGCTTGGCAGATAAAGGTAAGGTAGTAGCCTTGGCAGATAAATTTATCTTCCAATAAATATTGGTAGAAAAAGAACATGGACAGGGAGAGGACTCTTTGCCCGGGGTTTAATGACACTGTGTATATATATACACCAGAGACTACAAATGTATTTTCACACAGGGCAGTCAACACAACAAAATGGCAGCTGGCTTCTTTTGTGACTGACTTCATTTGAATTCAAAAGGATCAGCCAGATGAGGACTTCATGGCCTACTGTAAATCCTTGTGACACAAAGTTCCCCCACCTTCCTCTGTCTGTTTTATAGATGCAAGCCAAGATCGGAAAGGCAAAGATGATTTATCAGCTTTTTCTTGGTGCAATAAAACTTTACGAATCCAGCTGGTGTTGCCAGGAACTTTGTGCTCCTGACTGCACTGTACCCTCTGGACTGAGGGCTTTAGTCTGCAGTTTAAATCAGAGTCCTAGCTGATTTAAAAAAAAGAATTAGGAACAGCATAGTGGGAATGGGTTGGTTTATCCACCTTTCATCTTGTCCCGTTTTATCGGAAGAGAGAAATGGAGTGAAATGAAAGGCAGTTAATACAGGGTCAGCCCTGATAATTTCTTCGTACAGCCCCAAGCTGGCTCACTGAAACTGGACAGCCATTTTCAGGAGACCGCACCATTTAGCTCCAACATTTTGAAAAGTGCTGCTGAGCGTTAATTGTTTTACAGACGTGTCAGTTGAGACGACAGAAACATTTCAGGGCAGAGCATGTTCATGTGCATCACCATGTGCCGGGCAAACAGCACACCACGCAGTGAGGAAAAGATATGTCATCCAACCAGAGTGACTTTTCTTCATCACTATGACTCATCTATTTTTAATAGACATATAAATGAAACATTGTGCAGAGGCCTCTTACTTGCCATAGGCTAAATATTGTGGGTTTTTTTCAGGTACAATTATTAGAAAATTTAATGCATACTTTATGTGATGAAGGAATAAAAAATTCAGCTACATGAGTTTTCCATTTGGCTCAAAAAGCCGAAGAGTCATTAGCACAGGGATATGCATTGCTCCCTAAGTCTCCACTTACACATCTTTCAATGTCATGCGCACAGCATGAAGATAGAAAATACAAAGAGCCAGAGAACAAAGAAATTTTGAAACAATTATCTGCTACAAATATCTCAGAACAAGCCAAAGGGAAAGGGAAACATTTCTATTATGAGAAAATCTTTCCCATTTATGAATGCATTCTCATATCAGGAAATTATTTTCTGAAAGTAAATTTCCTCACCAGGCTATCAAGCTTTCCGTGATCTCCTTTCCTAACAGAGAAATGGTTCAGCACAGAGTGGAGAATATATTTGTTCTTGTTGCACTGTTTTGACAGACTGTCTTAGGAAAGGAAGCAGCTGGGCCAGTTTTGTCTTCTTTACTGGACTCTTATTTTGCACAAGCTAAGGTGGAATAGTGTCACTATTCATCAAAAGAGGTAAATAAAGTGAAACCTCTGTAAAATATCTCAGTGCTGTGCAGCATTTAAACACACCGCTGTTATACCTGAATGTTGGTGTGCTGTTGTTCAAATGCAATTCCATTTGTTATAGTCAGACAATTCATTGTCCCACAGTTAGAACTACCATATTTCCACTGGGATTTTTTTTTCCTAAAAACTAAGGTATACTAAGAATGACCATTTGAAAGTGACACTCCATATATCCAAAGATCAGTCAAGAAAATAATTGGCTTGTTTCTGATATCTTTTACCATGCCCAGAAAATAACCTTTTAAATGACTTCATGACTCTTATATTTAAAAATAAGTATCAGCAAGAAATTGTTCATTACTACCAAGGCAATACCTCTTTTGGAAACTACTACAATTTCCAGTTAAAAAAAGACTGGAAAAGCAGACACAACAAAAATACAAAGTTATAATCAGATACATGAGTTTTAGAGTGAATACCGACCATGAAAATAGCCTGTAGCCAAACAGGATGAAAGTTATTTTACATTACTCCTCTTACCCACTTCCCTTGAAGACAAATATGTAATTCTTCTCCCCTTCCCAAGGTTTGAAGTCAATACAGGTTTTCAGTCGATACTGTTCAAATGCCTTGAGGATGAGTCCTTTAGCATTCATTTCTGCAAAGCAAACAGTATTCTTGTCAATACTGAGCCATACTAGAAAATAGGTTTGTACTATTATCTGTATGGAGCAAGTCCCAAGGGTGGGTCTTGCTTCAGCAATCTTTGATTAAAATAAGCAGGATATTTGCTGGATTAAGGCCTGGGTAGGGACCTAAAAGCCATAAATTAGGCTGTTGTGACATTATATCTTCCTCTTGTTTTGTTTCCCTGTAATTTTTCTTTGGTACTTATGTATAAAATATGACATGATGAGTACATAATGCATGACAGTGCATGGTTCTTAATGTTGTAAATTCATTCATTTACTCTGCTGAGATTTATGGCGGCAAGTATTAAAAAATGGAATGAAGACATCAGATTTCACCTAGTGCAGACTGCAGGCTACGGATCTCTCTCAGAATTTCTCCAGCACATTATACTGGGTTATCTCTTCTAAGCAACTTGTGTGGTTTCAACCCAGTTTAGATCTGAATCTAAACTGGGGGTGGGTGATTTTTTTTTTCCTGACACGTACCAGAAAGCTGACACCATGTCAGGTAGTGAGGGCACAGTCTCCTCATGTGGCATACAGTACAAATGCAAACTCTATCTCACCACTTGCCTCTGCCATGCAGAGCCACAGCCAGATGGATTCAAAGGGATGGAGACAAGCTATGATGTTTCCCTGGCCCCACAACAGGGACTCAGTGATGTGCCACTGCAAACTGCACTGCCTGCCAGAATGCCCATTTGCCATCAGTGTTGTAGATGGTGTAAATGGCTAGGTAAACTTTCTTGCTTCAAGATGATCTTCAGTGCACTGTTTTTTCTTCCGCTTAGTAGTTTCAAGTCTCAGACATATGCTTTTAAAACCAAATCAGTCTGCTGGGCCATAGCAACGGCAGGATAAGAACCATCCAAGAAAGGAGGTGAGACTCAGCACCAACATTAAGATGAATTACCCTGCTTGTGTATACCCAGGCCCAATCCTGCTCTGGGAAATGGCCTGCTCAAGACTTACAAGAGGAAAGGACGCCACAGGATCCTTACCATTTAACATTTCAATCAACAAGACATACAGACATTGTCAAGGGCATATACTGTACCCAGGCTATCATCAAGGACGTAGGGAATAATGTGGGGCCACCGATAGTTGTCACCGATGATGGAGTTTCGTTCCTGCATCTGTGAAAGAAAATAAGTATGCAGTCCTCAGTAAAAGGTGATGTAGTATCAGGGACTACAATACAGCTAAAGGAAAACATGTCTCCTACAAATCCATATAAGATATATAAAAAAATCAAAGAGCTCAAAAACTTTAGAAAATCACTCAGAAGTCTAAGACTTGGGTTTGAAATCCTTTCACTCCCTTCTACCGGTCTCTCCAACTTCTGCAGCATTTTCCCCACACAAATTGCCTGAGATTTTGATGCATGTATGAGGAGAGTTTCAGCTCCTGTGGGAAGCATTAAGATCTAAAGTCCTGGAATCTGTAGAGAGATAAATAATTCTGTATCTTTTCATAATGCAAGGGTTTGTTCCTGTGCCTTTAGCAAGTTCTGTCCTTGCTTCCACTGATATGCTCAGGCCAAAGCAGTTCACCAAAAGGGAGAGTAAAGCACTATTGACTTTCAGAGCTTCAAAACATTTTTGGGGTTTCTACTAGGTCTGTTTAGGGTGTAACTTGCTATATAAATATTTTTCTTTAACAGATCAGATAGGGGTACTGGAAAGATGCTTTAAAATGTGGTATTACAGATCTAATTTTCCATTGGTTTTAGTGAATCTACTCACACGGTGAAGGTTTTGCATCCCTGGTCTGTAAATTTAATTGGCTCATAATAAATATTGTGCAGATAAATGAAGATTCTTTTATATAAACCTCTCCAGATCACGATCAGTGCTGCTGTATCTCTTAAAAGTTCAAATATAAAAAACATGGTAAAGGAAACAAGAAGCTAATAATTTCGATCTAATGGCTAAACCGACCTTATTCTGGGTAATGTTTCTGCAAATGCTCTGAACCCCATTGTCTATGACATTTTGTAGAAATCCATCCCCAAACATTTTCAGTTTATTATTACATAAACAGCATTTATTGTTAGGAGGAGCAGGATGCATCAATTATTTCCATGCCAGCAATACTTTACATCGCATAAGTCAATGACACGTTTCTGGTTTTATATTTTATATTTGAACTCACCTCATCAAGTTTGATGTCTCCCTCAAAAAGGTCTAGTCCTAAAGCTAAAGGGAAGAGAAGATTAACATTCAGTTATTATATTGATCTGTGGCTGCCGTAATGAAAATCACCCCAAAAAATTAAAAGAGAAACTGAATTTTAAAAAACCTTCATTGATGTCAAAGATGTCTTGATCAATTCCTCCATCTACATCTATATCTGAAAAATAAAAAGACAAGTGAGGTAGGACATTAGCGCTTGCTGTTATCTTTATGAAGTGTAAAAATTAATGCAATAACAATAACAGTAATTATAAATCTGTGTCTGTCCTAGTGATGTTTATGAGCAGCTGTTTTTGTTGACTGCCTCCCATGCATACAAATAGATCTCTAAACAGAACTCACCATTTGTCTCCGTAGCAGGCTGGGGAGGGGAAAGAAAAAAAAAGATATTATTAGAAAGGCACATAATGAAATGCAGCTCACATTACTCTCTCAACAGTATTAGAGATGAGATTTAAGCTCAACTGACAACACTTAGTGCATGGCTTTGTATTGGATTGACTGGACCCACTGCCTTCTCATTTGACTGGAAATCTTTATTTGCTTATGTGTTGGTTTTGTGTCCTCCCTACTTCAGGTTGCCCAACGAGTTACCCAGTACTGCTTCTGTGAAATTTTCGCAACCATTTTTCTCTCACCACTCAGACAGTCTTGAATGGTCTTTCACAAACAGGAAAAGCCAATTATTTCTATGAAATCATGTGTTGCTACTAGTCAGGCACTGTACAGGACCTATGGAAACTATGCTTAACCTTCCCTCGTAAAGGTGAAGATGGTGAGAATGAGTGGTCTGGCATCATGCAGCAAGTCTTTGAAGGACAGGACACAGATTCCAGGTCACCTCAGCCCCAGCTCAATGCCGTAGAGGGCCTCCACTCACCTCAGCAATACCAACTCACAGGCTGCTTCTGCAATGTGCAAAATCCAAGTTCCACATTGGAGCAGAACCAGAATGAGATATACATAGCACAATTTTCCTTGTCATAACATGCCCATAGAATATAATCTATATTCTTTTATTGGCCTAGACACTTTGTTTTGGAGTGGTTTGGACATACTTGACATAATACTATGCGACTATTTATCACACAGTGAGTAAAATTATGAACAGTCTTTCTAACAAATTGCTGCTGGGTGGGTTTTTCTGTTTTTCATTGGGAGCCTCATATTTCTATGTTTGACAAGAAGTTCACAAATTGAAGGTAAAAAACACCCTTAAATTCTAAGCTCTGACAATAGAGGTTACAGATATAGCAAATGATAAAGTATAACAGCAATTCTGCAAAGTAGGGTGGGATTTTTACTTTTATTCTTACTATAGTTCCCCTCCCAACTGTTTTTCTTTCTCCATATAAATAATCTGTTATCTTTTGTACATGCAGGTTTTGCCTGTATGACTTATTTTTCCAGTGTGATAAGCATCTGCAACCTCTATTAGAAGCAATGAACAGTACAAGATCAGAATGTTGAAAAACGGCAAAAATCAAGTCCATGCAGTCCACAAGAATATTAATTTTGGTAATTTCTACCGTCTGTATGATGGAGAAGAAAATGGTATGGCCAGAATACTCAAGAGAGATTCAAATGCACATGTTATTCTAGACCTGACTTTTGGCACATAATGATGGGAATGATTTTGAGGGCAATCATAACTGTGGACCCTAAAACTGATAGGATTCATATAAAAATTTTAACCAAATGCAGAAAAAAAGTAACTTCAATGAAATTTCTTTATTTGGAAGAGCTTCAGAAAGAAAGCTGTGAAACTGTCAGAATGTCCTATTTTAGCTTTTTAATGAAAGGTTCATTTTCAATCTGAAATAACTGTCTTGTGAAAATTTCAGCAAATGGCAGAAAAAATATTGTAAATACAAAAGCCTGATATCTCATTTTATCATTTTGATTCACCTGAACTAAAATTAAGTCAAACTGTTGCTTCACAGTTTTTGTCAGATTTTGATGATTTATTTTGACCACCTAAGAGGGGAAACCCACTTTTTGCCTAACCAAGTAGAGGATATAATTTATAGGTTTAAGAGAGATAATGCCTAATTGGTATGAGCTGGCATAATAAAATGCTTAATATCTAAATGTTACATAAGCAGGCAAAGTTTTTAATCAACAACTTCTGCTTCTTATTTTTCTTAATGGAAACTACCACCCACATACGTCCTTGCCCAGCCTAAAGGCAGGATTTTGAGCTTAAAGTGTCAGTTACAAAAAACGGTGAGTAGAATCTATTTCTTGACCTGATTTCTCCTGAAACAGCCCTCTATCAGTACTCCACAGTTTGTTGTTATTTCAATAGTTGGTGGATTTTAAGACATCCAACTCTTTAAAACCCAGTGTCATTGTGGAAAAGTGACCGAGTCCACTAAAAAACTGTTTCCAGACTTGGGCATATGCAAATGCTGAAGGATTGATTTTGATCTCACATTTCACTGAGTTTGCTGGTATTATTCAGGTTTATATTGATACATGAAAAATAAGGATGGGGACTTCAGAAAAAAAAAATAAGCATGCAACTGTACACAGATACAGGTTAATAAACCAAAACCTTTTCCAAACAAATAATCCATAAATCTGCAATGTCAGTAGACTCCTCTTACATTCTGGACTTTTATTGCACTTATATCATCTCATTACATTTTGTTATCACCAGATATGCATAAGACAGTATCCAGTCCACGTATGCAAGTTTTGAAATGACAGTGCAGCTTGTAAAACAAGCTGAAGGTACATGGGCAAAGTGCATAACACTCATTTTGAAGACTTAATTTCCTTTTGAACTCCCACTCGCACACAGATTTCTAGCTAATGTGGAAGAAAAAAATAACAAGTAAAGCTTGCAATATTCAAAAATTAAAATCACATTATCATCTCTTCTGTTAAAGACTGTTGATGGAGGACAATCATACCTATATATGTTGAATCCTCTTATAATCATTAACAGAGAGTAAAATGTTTCTACAGTTTCAATAATTATAAACTACAATATACCCATATTGACTAAGCAGAAAGCATAAATGTGCTAAAGATAAAAACTGGCTAGCTCATGGAAAAGCTTCTCTATCAGCAGCAAAAGCTCACAAACTGAAATCAATGTAGCAGTCCATTTGGTGCATAAACCAAAATGTGAGTCCCTGACTGAAGAACACGAAAGTCAGCAATTGACTGAAATCCAGGCTGGTACTCAGTGTCTGAAAACCACTGCTGAATGTTTTAAGCTGAAGGAATCCCTTTCACCTCTCCTTTCCACTTCCTTCTCAACAAAACTAGGTCTTTAGTCTTGTGAAACTCAACACCAAAATACTGTTTCAAAAGGAGTATCTCTGTGTACATGTATTACTCGTCTGAGTAGCAACAGCTTCCATCTCAATACCAGTCTGACAACTGAGACCTATATGATGCATTTCTAGTCTCCGAAAGTTTCGTAAATAAACAACAGATTCACAGTTCATAGTCACATACAAAGGAAGGTTATATCACCTGTGGTGTACCAAAGAGGAATCTAATTTAGTCTAACCAATGCTACTTTGAAATCTACACACAAAAAAACTTCTGTACATTTGTAATATTAGCCCCTAACTTTGGCAAACAACATGGTTTATGTGAATTAAGTTACATTAGAGGTTGGCCAACCATGGCTGTGAGCACATTTAACTGGCAAATAATCCAAGTGCATATTGAATGGGTGGGAAACATCTCACCTAGTTTAGTCACGTAAAAACTAGGCAAGTATACTCACTCAGTGGCTGGAGAAATGAATGAGTAATTGTATAATAATTCATTATGTAGAAATAAGCAGAAAAAGAAGGACAACATAGGCCCACTGTTAAATGGAAAAGGAAAGACAATCACCAACAATGCAAAAAAGGCAGAGGTCTTCTTCACCTTCTTCACCTCTGTCTTTACCAACACTGTTGGGTCCCAGGCTTTGGGAACAAAATTGCCAATTGATCCAAACACCGACCCACCATCAGTGAAGGAATAGTACATGAATTACTACAGGAGCTTGACCCCTACAAATCAATGGGCCCTGACAAAATCCACCCCAGGGTGTTGAGAGATCTGGCTGACATCACTGCAAGGCCACTCTCCATAATCTTTGAGAAGTCATGGAGAATGGGGGATGTCCCAGAGGACTGGAGAAAGGCAAATGTTACCCCTATCTACAAGAAAGGCTCGAGGGAGGATCCGGGTAATTATAGGCCCATCAGCCTTACTTCAATCCCTGGGAAAGTTATGGAACAAATCTTCCTGAGGACCATCACAAGTCAAATGAAGCATGTGATTGGGAAAAGCCAACATGGCTTCACTAAAGGTAGATGGTGCTTGACAAACCTGGTGGCCTTCTATGACAAAGTGACTTGCCTGGTTGACATGGGGTGGGTGGTCGACATTGTCTACCTGGACTTCTCCAAGGCCTTTGATATGGCCCCCCACAGTCTCCTGCTGGAGAAATTGATGTGTTATGGCCTAGACAAGTGGTCTGTGCAGTGGGTGGGGAACTGGCTGACAGGCCGTACCCAAAGGGTAGTGGTAAGTAGCTCCTTCTCCAAGTCGCAACCTGTCACTAGTGGAGTCCCCCAGGGATCGATACTGGGCCCAATGATATTCAATATCTTTATAAGTGATCTGGATAATGGAAACAAGTGTAGCCTGATGAAATTTGCTGATGACACCTAGTTGAGTGGGGAAGTAGACACTCCAGAAGGGAGAGCTGCTCTGCAGGAAGATCTGGATAGGCTGGAAGAGTGGGCCAGCAAGAACCTTATGAAGTTCAACAAGGACAAGTGTAAGGTCTTGCACCTGGGAAAACATAATCCGGTAGTGCAGCACAGAGTGGGATCCACCTGGCTGGAAAGCAGCTCCGTGGAAAGGGACCTGGGGGTCCTGGTGGACAGGAAGCTCAACATGAGAAGTGTGCTGCTGCAGCCAAGAAGGCCAAGAGGATGCTGGGTTGCATCAAAAAGGGCATCGCCAGCAGAGAGAAAGAAGTCATCATCCCGCTCTACTCAGCACTCGTCAGGCCACACCTGGAGTACTGGGTACAATTCTGGTCCCCGCTCTACAAAAAGGATGTGGACAGGCTGGAAGGGGTCCAGAGAAGGGCCGCCAAGATGATCAAAGGACTGGGAAGCTGCCATACGAGGATAGGCTGGGAGCACTGGGTTTGTTCAGCCTTGAGAAAAGGAGGCTCAGAGGGGATCTCATCACCATGTACCAGTACTTAAGGGGTAGCTACAAAGAAGATGGAGACTCCCTTTTTACACGGAGTCACATGGAGAGGACAAGGGGGAAGGGACACAAGTTGCTCTTGGGGAGATTCCAATTGGACACCAGAGGGAAATTTTTCACAGTAAGGACAGTCAACCATGGAATAATCTCCCCAGGGAGGTGGTTGACTTGGTGACATTGGATACTTTTAAGATCCAGCTGGACATGTTGCTGGGCCATCTTGTCTAGACTGTGCTCTTCCTAGAAAGGTTGGACTAGATGATCCCTGAGGTGCCTTCCAACCTCTGATTCTGTGATTCTGTGATTCATCTGTCACTAAAATAGGTGTGGCACCATGATGATGCCCTGGCATCTCCAGAAGATGATCCACCTCATCTAGCTTGGACAGCTGTTCAAGGATGTGATAACTCACCTGATGAAAATTTCCCTGCCTCACCATAGACTTCAGATGGAGTATGGCCAACCAGTTTAGATGAGACACCCTAATTTATCAGTGTTTTCTCTGGATTATATAACTTTTAATAGTGGCATCCAGAAATACAAAAGAAGCTCTTCCTGGCCATATGGCACGTGGAAATGAAATAATTAGCCCTGGTGATCAGAAGCCCCTCTCTCACACAGGAGCTGGTTATTACAAGTCAGTTTGATGTGTGATAGCTTATGGATGTTAGCAGCAGTCTGTATCACCTACTACATGCTTTACCAAAGCCTCTACAGGAATCTAAACAAGGCTGAGACTTGAGTTTCCAAAAGGTTGTGAATAGAAGAACAGGTAGTTGTGACAGGCATTGGAAATACAAGGGAAGTGTGAGGTTGGGGTAGTGGAGGATACAGGAGGACTATGGGAAAGTCTGGGACATGAGGTTGAGCTCTTGACTTATGGAGATGTATGAGCATGTGTTAGTGGAGAGGAAAAGGATACAAATGCCACAATGAGGTACTGGAGCTAAATTCATAGAATCAGACAGTTAAGCTGCATAACTTAAAACAGATAATGTTATCCCACTTAAGTAATGTCACAATAAGTAATACCTTACGCTATAGATTACCCTGAAGCTATGAACAGCTGAAATGAACTTTCAACAACCTACTAGTTTTTGTTCTCCAAATTAATTCATTGTGTAGCACCGCAATTCCTGGCCTCTACAATAAATTATCACAAGATGAGCAAAATGCTACACTTTACTACAAAAGAGAGGAAACACAAAATCTCAGCTGTTACTTTTTTGGCATTAAATATTTCAGCTGGATTGGAGGAACAGAGAAGAGTAATTTACAAGTATATCCAGTGGCTAAAAAGGCATCAATTTCAATATCAAATATATTGTGTTATAGCAAAAAAAAAAATTTCCATTCAAATATGGAGTACCAAAATAAATTCCCATGTATAGTCAGACCTATTAAAAATAGCAGCACTAAGACCCAAAGGAAACAGAAATCTTTCTCTCTTCCATGCAGACAACACAATTCTTTTCTTGCAAAAGCAACATACTTAAGCCTTTTCCTCTCAAACTCATCTTAAGCTGCATTGTTTACTCAATCATATCAAGAATATGCATTCTTAGTTTTCTTACCTGACTCCAGACCACCTGAAGAAGAAGCCAAGTTAGGAGCGCTGGCACGGAAAACCAGCCCATGTTATCCAGTCAGCAGTTGCAAGGATAGAATTCCAGACCAACTTGGTATTTAAGACAGCGAATATCATAAATCAAAACCTTTGTCCTTTCATCAATGATTACCTTACCTACCCTTTTCTTGTCTAGTAGGCGCAGTCCATCATTGCTGTATTATAACTAACATATACTTCAACTATTTTTAAGCATTGCTGTGAAAAGAAGTATTGGACACAAATTGATATACAGGATGAAATGGACACAAGAAAGCAGAAATACAGAGGCATCAGACACATCAAAATACAGGAAATTCCATTCAAACACAAGAAAACTTTTTTATTCTAAGGGTTTTTAAGCACTGGAACAAGTTACCTAGAGAAGCTGTGAAGTCTCCAACCTTGGAGACCGTCAAAACCCATCCAGACATGGCCCTGAGGAACCTGCTGCAGGCGATTCTAGGGACTGGACTAGGCGATCACCAGAAGTGCCTTCACACCTCAACCATCCTGTGATTCAGTTAATAAATCTGGCACTAAAACCTTTTGAATAACTGAAGGCTAGTGAGACTCTAAGCAGGTATGACATTAATATATTAATAAATGTATTTTTTTGACAGAAGGTGAAAATGGGAAATGTGTGCACCTAAAAAATCTGTCAGCAACATAATTTCAGTATCTTGCTTTTAGAAAAGGCAATGCCATTTCTGTTGTTGACAAATGTGAAACACTGTAATTGTCAGTAAATGATAGTATGGTATTCTTCTGGACTATTTAAAAATTTCATACAAAATAATTTTTTAAATGTCAGTACCATTGTACTATGACCACTGTCTGTTACTCTTTGGAGTTTGAGTTTCTTCCAACGTCAGTCATCTCTTCTACTTACTAGCTGCCAGAGAGTGCTGAAATTGCCACAGGTTCTTCTTACACTTAAACTGAAGGCACGCGTGGAATTTATGATCAGACTTGGCTAACATTTCACTTTCCCAGAACACCTACCTGGTTAGAATGTCATAAAAACTAAAAATGGCATTTAGATTTTGCTTTGTAAATACAGACTCCCAAATAATTATATCAAAATTAATAACATTTCTCAAACTATTTGAAGTACTGGAGCTGATATAAAAGAACGGGATGATCCTAAGTAATGAAGACACCTGAACAATTTCTAGCCACTCAGATCCATGCTTATTTCATTGCTGATCCATTGAGAAGTAGCAGTTGTGGATACTGTTGTTCCTATAGCGTTAGTTTTTTCAACAAAAGTAACAGTAAGTATTGTAATGCTCAACCCACCAATAACGATGGTGTCAACTGTTGCCAAATCAGTGATGTCTGGAAGGTTGAAAAGCTCTTTTGTCAAGACTTCTGCAAGTTTGGCAGTCCTTGAATTCTAACAAGTACTTCAGACCAACTGAATCAGATCTGTACATTGAAACATTAGGTGCTAGGAACCTGGCGTCTAGGCTGTACACATCTCAAAGTGTTTTACTTCAGACTGGCTCTGATTTGATCCCAAGGACTAGACATCAGTGGCAGCAACCAGCCTGCACTAGGCAGGGATCTGAAGGACATACTCTCTTTTAGTTTCAAAACAAAGGAATTCAACTTGGACACGCCAAAACTGCTCTGTGATGTGAACTAAAGCATGGTAAGTGGGAAGGACGATGGTGATGATACTTGCTTATAAAAAACACTCCTGATCAAAACTAAAAGACTACCATAGCTACTGTTGAAAGAAAGCTAAAAGCCTGATTTGCTACCCCTTTTGTCCCTTTTACATGCAAATAATCAATACAATCTGCTTTCTGTTCCCACATCCTCACTTCTAAGATGCATTCAGCCAGCACTGAGACCTCACACCAACCTCATCAGGGTAGGAGATAGGATGATTTTCCTGTCACAAAGAAGGACTGTATGAACCCCTGTGTCATGACCAGCTAAAAAGTGAGTTGCCAAAAGAAACCACTAGAAGGTGTTGGAATTGGCATATAGTGACACCAAACAAAGGCGTATCAGAGTTATACGCTAATGCTGCATTGTAAAGTACAATCCCTATACATATTTTTCATCCAATTCACACTGCTTTTTATCTAAGAAAACTCAGAGGTTTGACACCTCAACCAGTCATCTGGTATAATAAAACAAGAAGCAATAGAAAATTAAACAATATACGAACAGCAGAATGTCAGGACTATTAAGGCAGAAGTTCTTGCCACAAATTTCAGTGTCACCCATGAAATAGCTAAATGTTTTTTTAATACATGTTGAGGAGAAAGTAATAAATAGATGGGCATTCTTAAGGTTTTTTTCCTATCCAGTTAGGGAATATCTTTTCTACAGAGCTCATCCACTTTTGTCACCACATTCTCCACAACGGCAAACATATTGCTTTATCACTGACTTACTAGCTACCTTCAGGCAATATACCTACCCCTTATTTTCCTTAAGGGTTTTGCTATATGTATCCTTGTATTTTTCTTTGAAGATGAAAAGCTGTATGGCCATATCACACTTCTAAGACCGAGGCTCACAGTAAGAAATAACTGAGTATTACTGGAAATGAATTAATAAAGGATAGCACAACTTATTTGAATAGATGGTGTGCGTTTTCCGATATACAAAAAGAACTGCAGTCTTAGATCTTGTCTTTATTCTACAGTTACTTGGCATATAATAGCCAAAAGTAATGCATAACCTTTCTTGATACAGTCAGGGACCTGTGGAATTCGAGGATGTTATTTCCATTGCCATTTTGATCTGCAGGTAGAGGCCAGTGTCCTGACTACAAGCTCTGTATTTGATGAAAAGTAAAAAAATGAAATACAAAGCAGAAAAGTAAAAATATTAAACACAAAGCAGAAAGAACAGGTCTTTAGCTGGTTTCTTGCTTTTTCCTTCCTTGCAGTTCTTTGCCTCAAACATGTTTCACAACTTTTATGGGTGCTAAGCTATCTAATGAGCCCTGAGTAACTATAAGAGACACCTGCAAAACCTGAGCTTTTGCCAGTCTATTACATTTATTTCCCCATAGACGCACATGCTCCCATGCAGCTAGTGGAAGCAACGAAAAGGAAAGACATCAGAACCTGATGCAGAGGTTGCTGCAGATCTGTTGGAGTGACCTCTTGGATCCCCTGCTGAGTTCACTTTGCTAGCACCAGGCAGGTGGGGAGCCCCACGGAGCAGACAGCGTGTTCCCTTGGACAGGCACCATCTCTTTGTGTCTGCCCAGGAACACCATTGCCGTTGGGCACACCTGCAGCGCAGGTAACAATACTGCAGCGCTTATCCCGTCTTGCTGCAGAACAAGGAACGTTCATCAGGCATTGTCCAATGCAGATGGGAAACAACACCTACTTTAGTCTTCTTCATCTACATCTGCAGATAGTAATCCAGGAAGAGACAGTAATGGGGGCAGAGAGATTGGAAAAGAATGAGTGAAGCACTGGAAAGCAAGAATGCTCTTTTTAGAAGCCAAATGAACCTAATTTCAAAATGCAATGTCAGCTAACTACAGAGAACCAGAGACAAACAACTTAAAATACCTCTATAAAGACTCTTTCTAGCATTTTTGTAGGCAGCTTCCTATTTGAATAGTTTTGTTGATCTTCTGTATTTCAGGACAGATGCTTTGATAATGCTGCAATCAGTATACTGCCCAGTGAACCACTGTGATTCATGGTTGCTTGTCGACATTTGGGTGGAACCTGACTGATCATGAGTTTCAACATCAACTGCAAGTGATACGAATTCATTCAATAATCTTGAAAAGTGCTGGCCTGTAGAGCATTATGTAGCTCACTTAGCAGTGCTTATAGACCAAATGTTAAAGAGAAGGATATTCAAATGGTGTATTATTCTCAGTATATTGTTCCTTGCCCCGTCTCAACTTCCTGCATTACCTTGCACAAAACAGTTTCACTTTTTCAGTCAATCTCCCAAATGGGGATAACACTGCAATAGTATCTCCTTGGCTGATGAGGCAAAAGCACCGATGAAGATAAGGGCTGTCAGATAAACCTGCAAGATAAGATACTCAAATCCAAAATGTTTTGAGTTGAACACCCAAGTGTTTCAAGTTAGGAAATTCCAATGGTTACAAACCTAGCAGGAGTCATATGTAATGTAATGTAAGAAAGTGAAAATTACAACAGATACCAAATACAAGTGTTACATCTTCTTGCAGACGAGCAAACAAGGCGTGTTTGCTTTGATTAAGAGTTATCAAGAAAATGAAGCAGACCTTCAGTTTCCTCCCACTGCTTAGCTACAGGTAAATTTAAAAGCAAGGTTAAAAAACAAATGGCAGAAGCTTTGGTGTATAATGTTGCATCCCTTACAGCCCCCTGCCACTTCAGACATGTACTTTAACCGTTATATTTTATTTGGTGTGAGAAAACAATATTTTATAAATGTAATAATTACTCATACAGGATTACACCTCTGCCCCTCTCACAGGAATCCAAATTGTGTTCGACATGTTTTCACAGAAACGTATTTTATGGTAGACGCGAATCAGATTACAGTGTGAAACAAAGTGTGACTGATATGCAGCTACTAAAGTGGCTGTAGCTGGCCACTGAGTATCACGCTGCTACAGAAACATACTCCAGGGATGCTTAGTTCTCTCAGATGATGGCACATGAGCCTTAGCTGGGAGAACTGATCTCCTCATTCCAGAGGCCCGTAGCAACCCCAAACTACTGCGTGTGCTGCCAGAGCACAACTTAGAAGCCCTAAGCAATACAACGAGATAACGAAGTGAACCTGCGCTTGGCACCTGGTGGGTCTCATCACCGCAGCAGGTTGAATCAGCGAGGTCGCTGACATGTGTGCAGTTTCAGAAAGCAAGAAGTCAAAAGTCAGCGATAACGTCGTTGCCCCTTATCGCGGAATGCGACAGTCCTCAGATGCCCCCGTGTGACTCCGGCGTGCACTACAACGCTCTCGTTTTAAGGACGACCTCTAAAGAACGCGTTTGGGGAAGGAAAGGTCTTGCAAGTCAATGGAGTTTTGCATGAACGTGTTACATTTTATGTTCACTCGTGAATTGGGGAGCGCTCAGTTCTTCCCAGAGTGGAGTCCTGGGGGGACACAGCTTACTTGCCACAGATGATAAAGCACACATGTAAATCTGTAAGTTTGAGGTTTTAAAGTAAGATAGAAATATTCTTTCTGTAGATTGGAATGACCCCAGACAGACTCTTAAACCTAAAATATATAAAAGATTTATTGCATTTTATGAAACATCTGGATAGAAATCCCATATCTAAAAGCATCTCAGAATACAACTACTTAGTGAATTAGCATCCTTAAATACTATAGTTATTTAGAGACAACCCAAAAATATTCAGTGCCCTCTTGTGGTTTGAATTATGAAAGAAGAAAAATTTGTAAGAAACTACTGAAGTTTTAACAGTCTCATAACTGAGGTGGCACATAAATTGCACCTCTGGTGACACTGCTGCCTCAACTGTCACCCTGGAGATAAAAGCCACCATCTTCTTACTGTCTTCCCTCCATACCTGCAAAACCAGAGAACCTAATGCAAGGCTTTCTAAAAAACAAGTGTCTATTACTGTTAAAAAGCAGGTCTGCCTAAGATGTTTTTAATTTTAAACATCATCCTGGTCTCTCCAATCCAAAAAAATACCCTCCCCCCCAAACAAAATGCTTTAAGCATTCAAAAAAAAAAAAAAATCTGATTTGTAAGAGGTTCAGATTCTTTCAAACTACAAATACATTCTGAGAAATATAAACTCCTCCAGCCATAGAACTAAACATGGCAGGCTAACTCTGGAAATTATTGATGCTAAGTTTCTTAGTTACTCTATTTACCCCTGAGGCTCACATCAGCCCCAAGATACTGAGGGCACAGCCAGAGGGGCTTATAAAACATACAGAATATGAGACAATACTTAATAGCTAAGTAATATAATCTTACCTATTGAATTGCTGATTACTTTAAAAGACAGAAAGGGGAGTGATATGCAAACAGACAGGGTAAACTTGTGAGTCATGCTGTAGGGAAATACAGATGAAAAGAGAGACAGGAACCCAAGAGTAGAGAAAGAACAGAAAGTAATAGGCTGGAACACTTCTCCGTGAGTAAGCGTCCTCAGAAGCTTAAGCAAGTTCATAAAAACAGTATCCTATCACTAAGCCCTGGGAAATGACCTGCAGCCTCATGGAGCTGAGGAATGCATCCTAAATGTATAGAGGATTTAAGGCAAAGATTTAGAATGGAATTAGATGCTTTCCACAGAATGCATTTGGCAGTGATGACTTTTTCCTTCCTCCCCCACCCACCCCCAAATATCCTAACAGCTTTGTGGGGTGGTGGAGGAATAAATGTAAATTTTACTTTCCTAGCTCCTCCCTGAATATACCCACAAAAATAGAGATATTGGCGGGGGGAGTCAGCGGTGCACAGAACTAATAAAATGTTACAGATAGAATACAGCTGGTTAGGGCTGGAAAATGAAGAGGTGAAAACTGGTCCTTCCTAAAGCAGACCTATAGTTTGAGGAGAGTAAGAAACAGTACAGACCTAGTTTACTCACAAGGGAAAATAAAAAGTCCACACTTAGACCCTAGTAAGACTCTGGCTCTGGTAATTCACTGGGAAGTGGCAATTTTAACATTATTGAAAAGCTTTTCATGGTAGAGGCCCTGAATTTTGTCTCCTACCCGTTTTCAAACATACCCGCAACGGGACACAAAAGAAACCTGATACCTAGAGCAAGTTTAAATACACACTGTACTGAGAACAGGCTATGAAGTGTTTGTGCCCTTTCTTTGCTAGTTTCTCCAATTCTGAAAGAACCCTGAACATGCTTTTGTCAGATATTCTTGTAGCTCTGCTTGTCTGCAACAACCTTGGCTGTCACATTCTATAGTCATTTCACAAACGGCACGGTGTTAACAAGACATAGCAAAGAGCACATCTCTTAATAGCATCCATGAATTAGTGTGCCTGTTTCAGCATAAAACAGAAGATATATAAAAAAAGTACACCTAATTTATTTTTTAGCAGAGTCCTCACAGACACTCATGTGTTCAAATCTCACCAGACTCAAAAGTCCCATCTAAAAAGAGGGACACAGGAATGCTTCCCAAACACAGAAAACCTCCTAGCCCTGACTAGCTGTCAGAAGATGACCTGGGTGCACAAAGTCCCTCTCTCCCCCTGGGAATGAAGCCCTGGCTTAGGACTAGAGCAGGACAAAGAAGAGTTCTGCAGAGCTCACGCATCCTATAACAAACATACTGCCAATGAGAATTAAACACATTGAGTCTTTCTCTCTAAATGATGAAATATGCATTGTTATAGTAAAAGAAGGAGGGAGAAAAGAAGCATGAATGGGTTTTGTCCAACCTATCATCTTTTCTGTTCATGGAAAGATCTTAAGATGTGATATAAGGTAACTTGTCAGCTCACAAGAGCATCATGAACCACAACTCATTGGTTCCAGCAACATACAGCCCATTCTAATCGTTTGAAGTGTAAAAGCATAGAGCTGACTATGTACGTTAGTTTAGAAAGCACCTGGAAAGGAAGAAGTAGCATCAAGTGGACTGATCATCTTTATTATGCAAAGAGACAAACAGAAAATAAAATACTTTAATAGGAGAAAAAATAGAAGGTACAATTCGAACGTAATATACCATATTGAAACCATACACGATGCAACGTGAACATTACACATTGTTAAAACAGCAATCTTTCAGTAAAGACTGCATTTTTTGAGTACAAGCATCACCCATCACAAATACACAGCTTTTTGTGTATGTCTGAGTTTCAGTGAGAAAGATCATGACCAGCAGCAGCATATTTAAATAGATTGTTTCATTTTCATTAAACGCTTAACCTAATGAACGTATTGTATGCAATCTCTTCATATTAAAAGTATAAAATCTTAAGCGAGGCAGTGCCTGCCAATACAGATTTTAACATATGCAAATAAAGAGGATAAATATTTTGCGAAGTTTTTTAATATTGCATTTATACACATTCGTTGCTTTAAAATGTGTATTCCAGTCTCTCAACATTTAAACATTACTAAAATGCTCAGCAACTATGCATCAAGTGACAACTAATTATTGCTATAGAAAAATTTGTTTCCCAGAGTTTTAAAATAGATGTAATTTCATTTGCAATTCTCAAGACATGTTCAAGTAATAGAAATAACTAGTTCCAGTGTCCATGAGGCATTCTGAATCTGTATTGGCTGTAGGCATTTATTACCAGATCATATAAATATTTTATCGAATCTAAAAAAGTTAACTAAACTTACATATAACTATTAAATTCCTTAGGAAATGTATGCAGTAATAAAATCACCACGGTATGTGTTTTTACTTTAAAAAGCTAAAACTTTAGCATCAGGCTACTCTGAAATTCCTTTCTGTCAAAGGGCACTATGTCACAGTTGGCTTTATAGAGGAAAAGAGAAAGTAAAGAATCCAAACCACCTTGTCAGTTGGATCAGTGAACCACTCCAAATCAGTATGTGGTCACACAAGCACTAGAGCTGACGGACAAGTGAGCGTACGCAGACAACAGTATTGGGTGCAAACGGAAGCTGGAGCACAAGATCAAAGCGCGGCCTGCTGCCAAAAAAGCATATTAAGCCAGTAAACAAAATGCAAGGTGTTGTTATAAAAAGGATATAACCTTTAGACATTTCTGAAAAAAAAAATTCAACTTTCTCTGTATTTTAGCCAGTGATGCCTTCAGTAATGTTTTACACTTAAAAACCAGAAAATAGACATGTCAAGTTACAGTGTGTAGTGTTTTAGTTCCAATACTCAACATATTAGAAGTAAGATTCAGTTCTGAAACCCATTACACTGCAGAATGAGGCATTTCAACCTTACCAGTTTTGGAATATGAAATATCCCAGTATTTGAAGAATGCTCAAACCCTCTATTTGGAGAGCACATGGGAGCCAGGGCACAAGAAGCAGGTTGTACTTTGGCTGCACAACTGATATTGCTACACATAAATCACCAGCTAGACTAGGAAAATTCCTGGGGATGTTCTCCACCATGTGTACAATACCCATTAATAACAGTAGTTTGGCAATGAGCTACGGCAACACAGGAGGAAGAGTCAGCCCTAAAAGGTATACATTCAGAACAATCTCTACTTAAACGACAAAACACAAGCTGTCCAGCTTCCTTTCCCCTTCTCCCCATTAGTGTTAAATGAAAGACCTTAACGTTCTTTTACATATGGGTTTTCTATTTAAATTCAAATTTGCATTATGGCTGTTTTCTCTGATTTTAATACTGGTCTTGCTGGAAATGTGGAAATACAGAATCGGAACTCTTAAAATACGTTGGTAACTACTTTAGAGCAAGTTTTTCTCCTCAACTGTTTTTTTCAAAGCCTTTGGATGTAGGAGACGTCCAAGTTTTTAACAGTCTTACCAAAATAAACAAGTTCGTTTCTGAGCACTGGTAGGTCTGAAGCCAATTAGTTCTCTAGTTACACAGCCTTCCATGAAAGACAGGACAGACCGAAACTTGAATTCCAAATGCAACAACAGAAGTCCTTAAAAAAAGCTCCAACAAACGGAAAAAGTAGCTGGTCAGTCATATACCGAAAAAGTATACCTTTTGCATGTCATCTTGAATTCCTCTGAAAGTATGCCATCTTCCTTAGCAGTTGGGAGTACAGGGAAAACTCCTCTCCCATTGCTTTAGTAAGCAAGCATCCTATTTCCATTATGCTCCAGAAGAGGAAAAAAAAATAGATGTAATTATTCCTAGGCAATGGCATCATTCTTCCTCAATGAAAGGTGAGAAAAAAACCTCCTCTGCATTGTTGATCTACAGAAAACAATTTTTTTATTTCTTAAGTTGTTATTTTCATTCACATTGTAACAGTAAAAAACAAATTATAACATCAAATAAAACTTTATCCTTGGGAAGGAGAAAAAAAAAATTATCATCGCATATCTTAGCAGATGATATCACAGCAGTGAACTTAAAGAAACTCAACAGTGCAACAGAGCATCTTTGCACGACTTGCTAAAGATACTTTCAAAGTTGGTTTTGGTGAACTAAAATATCCGACATTAATAAAAGAAACTGTGTAATTAACAGAGTAGTAGAAGTTAGAGAAAATCAAGACAACAGCAAGAAGTTCGAAAAAGGTCCCTAATTCCGCAGGGACAAATCTCAGTAAAGATATCAAGTCTGAGTTTCAGCAAAATGATTTATGAAAAGTCCGTACGAGAGTGGAAAAGTTAAGCCTGAAAAGTGGTTACTGAATACCATTTTTATTAATATACACTTCAGATCACCAACAGAATTAATGTAATTTTTCCTTTCAGATAATCAGTAAGATGAAGGGGGCTATACTTTAAAAGTTCACATGACAGGATTCTTGAACTGCATTTTGGTATTGGGCTTCTTCATCAAGCTGAAGATTCTAAACAAAATGAAAACATCATCAAAATGGACAAATACTCATGATGTACCATAGTCCTTAGCTTAAGCATTCATTTTCCATATTTTTACATACGAATTGGCACCTAGATGAAGACTCTCCATCTTTGTGCGTACTAGATCATTGTTTATGTTGCACAGTATCTTTCATTTAACCAAGTACCATAAGATACATGAGACAGGAGAAGAATCAGATGAGTGGGACATGGCTCATTAAGCAGAAGGGTCCATCTTCTCTCCCTGGCTCAATTACAATACAGAATAGGCAGCTCAGGAAAGCTGACTGTCACGCAATTCTTGTAAGAGGGCTTCCAACCTGCCATTACACCCTCCATTAATAAAAACAAAATGTGATCCCCAGACTACAGTACTCAGATTGTTGAGAATATAATGCTTAAAATGAGAAAACAAACACGTATCGCGAAAGACAGGTGGTTAACCCTGCTGCTTTTGAAGAGCAATCTTCCAAGTTGTTAATATGCCAGAGTAACACCACCTTTTTAGTGCAATACTGGCAGCTTCACCAAATTGGGATTCCAATCACCAGTTTTACATCCTCAAACATGCAAGATGCACTCATGTTGAAGAGCCCAATCCCCTGTATCAGCCCCCTAGCTCTTCATGCCTTTGTCACAGATCACTCAACACAAAGAATGATATGCATCGTCTGTGCCATCTTTAACCAGTGAGGCTGCCTATGCCTCAAACACTGTGCTTATCCCACACAAAGCTCAAGCAGTGTACCCCAAAGCCTGTCAGACTCCACAGAAACTACAACACAAACCCTCCAGCTCTCTGATCCCACATGCAGAACTCAACTGGTTGTCTGACTTATGGTCCACCCACTGACTACATCTGTGTATGTAGTTCTGCGTCTACTCCAAGGTCATTTACTCGCAGTGAGCCTCAAAGAAGGCAACCAGAATGGCGATTTAAGGACACATGTGCTCTTCACGTTGCAGCCTCTCTTGCAACATACTGGAAGAGAGGCTGTAGCAGCAATACCAACTAGGTCAAGATGCACTTTAGGTGCTGAGAATTATGATGTAGCCATTTCTGCCATAAAAGGTCAAAAACATCAATAAAACAGAGTAGCATCTATTTTATTTCCCCAGGAGCAGCAGCAATAAACTGTTCTGGAGTAACAAATAGTTCAGATGGAGAATACTAAGCTAAAGACTTAAGTCACCATTTTGGAGCAGTACTTAACTGCTGACAACGCCTGATCCCGGAAGCACTTCCCTCTGGTAACGGAAAACTTAAGAACAGACAGGCCCACTTCTGAGTTCTGTACAGAGCAGGAACACAGCATGTCCAGAGCACGGAAAAGTTTGGTACAAATTTTTTATTTGGCACTTTCATTTATAGAGAAAAGTTACCATTTATTCCCCTACACATCAAAGAAGAAAAGGCTTACCACAAATTCTCCGTAGTCAAACCGGTGTCTTAGATTTAGATGGCTAACAAGATTTCTAGTAACCTGGTTAGTATCTGCCCAAGGAAGAGATACACAAATAGGACAGATCTGAATTTGGAGGGGAAGGGGAAAGAGAGAGAATTAAAAAAAAAAGTTACTGGTAATACAGAATGCATTAAAGACATGTTCTACAGGAATAACTAGTCTATTACTCATCCACTACCAAAATACAGTAGAGATGTTCATATAAAAATCATACTTCTAGGTGTTCTATTCCTCATTTGTGTAACATTCAAAAATTACATTTCAACTTGCCAAATTTATTAAGTGTTTCTCTTCGGAGTGGGGGATTATCAAGTCTGTCTGGCACTCTTTTTGTCAATTTCTGCTGTTTAAAATTTAGAGGAAAAGTGATTACTACATCCTACTTATTGTTTGGGAGGATTTTCATAAAATTGAGATGATAAAGTAAGCCAGAAGAAAAAATAACATGCTCCATACAGATGAAAAGAATAGCAATATAAACAGATTTTTCTCTTCCACTCTCTTTGATGACCTCAGATTACTTTTCAAGTAACTGTAGGTTTCACATGAAACAATAGTTACAAATAGGATTCTGTAGAAACAGATCTAAGTTACTAAATTAAGAAGAGTTAAGTGTCAGGCTCAAAAACTGAGTTTGTTTCACACCAAGATAAACAAGACAGCTAAGTCAGAAACAGAAATGCCTTAGAACTGACAAGAAGCTGGACAAGAAACATTTTCAAATGAAAGTCATTCCTCAAATTAAATGCCCTGCATTAGGTATATTGTCTTTCCCAGACCACAGTGATCTTCACAGATATAGAGTAACTACTGCACATTTAAAATTATTCACATAACTATAGTGGAAGTAGCTTAAGAAGCATACATAAGAAACTCTACTTACTACAGGAACTATCTGATAAAGATGTCTATTATTACAGTGATCCAGCAAGCGTTGTCTGGTAAAATTGGCTTCCTGACACAGGGGGCATTTGAAGGTTGGGTGTCCACTGTAGACAAATACACAGTATGAAACAGAAGAGAGAGTTTTAGAAGTAATGTTACAGCAAGCTTAATTCATCTCTTGTCATTGTTTTCCCTTATTTTGGTAACAACAAAAAAACCCCGCCCTCCCTGATATAATAGCAGATCTAATGGAGTGCCAGTGCTACTTCCAAATTGCAATTTTAAAGCACATTTATTATTTGTATACCTAAATGCATTCTTCCGAGACTTAAACTTTAGAAAATTCTTTTGTCACAATTGCGGCTGCACCCTGTTCTTACTTACTGATAGCCTCTTTTAGTGCAAATCCTTCAGGAAAGTACTGGAAAACCCCACAAATTCTAACCTTTAGATCCAAATGTAAAAGGAACTACAGGGTTTTTTAAATACAACTTGTTGTAGGTGTTTGTGTGGGTTTCTTTAAAGTTAGTAGAAGCTTCCACTATTACTGTCTGGATCTATTTTAACAAAAACTGCAGAAAAATAAGAAGTCTACCTTGTTTCTCCTGGAAGTATTTGATTATTAGCCATCTCGCCATTATCAGATGTTGCATCACTCCTGCTACTTTAAATGAAGTCAAGAAAAAAAAAAACACAATGAAACAGATTATTTTAGTCCACTATCAAAGTTTTAAAAGTTCAACAGTAACAGGTGCGGGAGGGGGGGAGGGAGGAGTTGGAAATCCCATGAATTTCAAGACAAAACATATAATGGCACATATTTTAACTCCCACAACTTTTGCTTTGGATCAATGTATGTCTCAGTATTTAGTTACCATGGTGACCCTTAATGGAATACTACGCAATGCTACACAATACTACTACAACTATAGGAAAGTGGTATATAATACAACAGGCATTTAGTCAACAAGAATGGTAATGGAGAGTACAGCTAAGTAGCTCAAAAGGCATTATGAACTACATGAACCCAAGATACGTAGGACTTTCTAAGTTTTTTGACTTATGACTCTAAAAAGGCATTTAACTGCAATGCATTTACACAAATAATTTACAGCTTTCAACTACAGCCAGATAAATTTCCTTATGCTGTGCATAAAATAGACTATCTCCTAAAGTAAGAATGACAAACAGGACAATTTTAGAAAGTAAATATATGCACTTCTAGCTAAGCCAGAAGAAACTGCCCAGGCATGCTGATTATCCTAAGAACATGAATATTTACAGTCACAAATTTGGTGACAGTACATGTTTTTGTATTTCTGTGATATTGTAAGCACAGGTATTCTACTGTAGCATAGTCAATAAATAACGATATAACAATATCCAGACACTAGGGTGAAACATGGCTGCAACTAGTTCTGGTAACAGCCTAAACTTCCGCTTTTAATATACTGATGGGTTGAAAACCAAACACAGAGAAGTTCAGACTGCTAAAAATAGAAAACATATGTCAAAACAAAGTAAATAAAGGACAGTCTATATATAATAAAGCCCTGTGAAACTAACTGGCAAAAAAAAAAAAAGTCTTCCAAAATAAGGAAAAATCTCCAATCAAACCAAATACATCAGTCAAAAGGTATGAAAAAGACAAGTTCTTTAGCTTTACTGCCTGAAAACAAATGGTAAGTGGCATTTGTATTTTATGGTGTGTAACATACTGGAGTTCCTTATAAGTTTCGTAAGAGATCAGTTTAAAATAAATTCATTCAGAAAGCAAAAGCTTGCACAGTAATGTTTTGAAAGAGGACACACGCTAAAGCAAACTTAGGAAAGGGGAGGGGAAATAAAAAGAGAAGGAAAGTTCCATGGGGCTAAATATTATGAAATCTGTTACAGAGTCAGCTGCTCAAAAGCTGTCAAGGCAAGGAAAGCAAGCTACAGATACTATACAGTTTTTAGGAGAGCCCCTAGAAGACATTTCAAACCATCATGTAGAAAGGTTTTCTTCTGTATGCCAAGAATATAGACAGAGACCTGGAAAAACTCATTTTGTTGAAGCACAAAAATATGGATAATAATTGCAAAAAGAAGGTATGCCCTGGAAAAAAAAAAACTTTTCTTGGGGGGGATGGGGACGAGCGGGACACCAAAAAGAAGAGGATGCACTGTTATACATAAAACACCCTGATTACCTGTTCCCTGTTGAATCTTGGGAAATCTGTAAGTTTGGAATAATAGAAGAAACACCATATTCATCCTGATACTTCTTACATGTTTTATAATGCTGTCTCATCCACGAAAATCTAACCTGTAAATGAAATGCCAAATTATTGAAATTATACTGAACAATCCAGGGTCAGAAGGAAGAGATAATTCTGCCAATGGAAAGTAATGCATGCAGGAATTGTACAGACATCATATGCAGCAGAAACCAGAACTTGTGTCTCCCCGCACAGCATGAACACTTTCTTCCCCAACAGGAGATCTTCGATTCCTTTTTCCATAGAGCCTCTGTCACTCTGTGAGCCTGGAGAACATTCCCACTCCCCAAACCCTCAACAGCCAGGCAACTGAAAGAGCTCTCTCAGGGGTGAAAAATGCGAGTAAACTCCATTAACTGAAACAAAGTCACAGGAACTACACCTCCCACATCCAGGATCAATGACTGACGAGCTACAACAGAGAAGGGCCATGAGGATGGGATAAGCACCACTGCTCCTTCAGTCTTCTCTGGCCTGCCGTTACCTTGTGCAGAGCAAAATCTTTTTGCATTAGGTGTATTCTGAGAATAGATAACTTTTCTCTTTGAGAAATAAAAGAAGGAAAAAAAGAAGGTGAATGAACACCAACTTAAGGCTGCCTATCCAGCTTAAAGGCAAGGTGAGACCACGAGTTGCTTAGATTTGTCAGGAGACAGCTGTGCTGGACGTGCCCTAAATCAGAATTTCAGGTCCAACAGCACTGTCAGAAAGTGCTTACAGGTTTAGAGGCGGAACAAGATCACATCTCATGTGTCTGTGCCTAAATTCCATTAAAGTTCTTCTGGGGATCTGTCTGGTTCTTCCTTCCAGTTTACCAACTTGTTATTGTTTCTTTCTCCTCATTTTTCATCCATCCTAATGAATCATGTGGAACAAAGCAGGCAGCTCAGCCTCCCACTAGTGCTACTCTTCACATGGGCAGAACTGTCCCCCATGCAAAACGAAACAAACATGAAGACAACTACCTGGATTTGATGCAATTTGGTGTAAACAAAATGTGTGGCTGATATCCTGCATCCATTTATATCAGGAGATTACTCTTGATTTCAATGGGGGCCAAGATTTTGCCCAATGTTCTAAAAATAATGACCCCTTTATAAAGGGAATGAAGGGAATGATGGGGCAGGGGGAAATTACGTATGACTCTATGTACACCGAGAGTAATCAACCTGTATTTTTCTGGTTTTAAATTAAATTTTAAATTAAAATTTACAGCAGCTCTAAAAGCACTTTCATTTCCACAGTGAAAGTTTCTGAGGTTTTCCATGTATCTGCAACTTTCATTTTTCAGTTGTCTAACTTTTCCCTTGCCGGTTTTATAACTATATCCAGTTCTCGCATTGTTTTGGGGAAAAACTGGCACTCTGCTTTAAAAGTCCTTATAAACAACACAAGATCCTCTTTCAGTTTTCACCTGTTAGGCATACCTAGCAGGCACTGCATGCCTAGTATATGCGCAAGCCATACAAAGCTAAGTTCAAACTGCTGATGACTCTTCAGCTCCAAGACAAGAATGACACACAGTAAAAGCGTGTCTGGTCAAAAATAAGAAAAAAAATTTATCCAACTTTTTGTAAAGTTTTACTCTACCTGCTTCTCACAGCATCTACAGCCCCCAGAAGCTTTCTTCATACTGTTTTCAACATCTAGAGCCCTTTTGGGATATGTTCTTTCTTTTTTAGTCACGCTCCCCCGGCAGAGAGGACAATGTGTTCCACTTTCTCTGATAGCTGTCAAGAAGCACTTCCTGCAAAACCTAAATTAAAAAATTACCACAAACACAGGTTAGCAAAGTGAGGAGAGTTAGATACTTTGTCCTTGACGAGAGCTGCGTGACTATTAGGGGAAAAAAAAAAAAGATACATATCAGAGTAATACAAATCTTTACAAATATAAGCAAAATGAAATAATGGTGCTTACAAAGAAGTATACGGAAATTAGAGGAACTTGGCAATGCACTTTAAAGATCTTACTATTTACTGACTGGTATTCCTGAGCTGTACACCAGATTGATCATTAATGAGAAATTAAATGGTGCAGCAGGCACGTGATATTGAAATATCTTATCAAAGTAACTCCTGTTTGTTTTCCTTAAACGGAGCCAAAACCACAACAAATCTTCATTTAGCATGCACTTCCAAAGATTTCCATTCATCAGCCTTTGCGGTTCTCCTCTCACTGTCTTTTCCTCGTGTATCAATCACCAAAGCTATTTTGCTTTTCTACAAAGTAGTGCTTTGTAATTAAACGTTCCTCTGAAAAATGCATGCTCTTCCACTATGAATAGATGAACCGAAGAGAGAGAGCAGCTACGCTACGGTCCTCATTCGGAAAACGAACGGGAAACTCTGAAGTTCAAAAACGACGCGAGTTAGGTTAGATGTGCAAGATGCTCCCACCGGCTGTGAAACCCGGCCACCACCCATCAGACAACCGGGGGCTTGCTTCCAGGGGCGGCTTTCCTAACCGGCCGGTCCTCATTCGCTACAAAAGAAAGAGGCGAGGGGAGGCTGGGGCAAGGCTTCGCATGCAAGGCTGGCAGCCAGCTCTCGGCGGCGGCTGGTGGCAAGGGGCTCCGCGGGCCCCGTCCCGTCCCCCGGGGCCGAGGGTCTGTGCACGGAGGGGTAGGGGGCAGAGAACCGGCGGAGGAGGAGGAGGAAGAGGCGGCGAGGTGAAGGCTTGTGAAGGGGGCGGGGGGCGCAGGAAGGAAGGACGAATACCCACACGTGCTGGCAGTTCGCGGTTCTCACAGGCGTTTTGAACACCTCCTGGCAGACGGGGCAGTAAAAATCATCCTCGCTGAAGCACGCTGGTGGTGCTGCTGCTGCCGCCGCGGCGGCTCCGTCGGCCATGGCAACACGTCAGGGCCTCTCTCCCTGTGGATCGGGGACAAGAAATACAAGCCCCGCCCTGGCGAGCTGAGCCGAGCTGAGGTCCGCTTCTGCGGGGTGGAGGGCGCCGGGCGTCCGAGAGAAGATGGCGGGTGGGCACCTGGCCCCAGGTGTGAGGCCGGGCTGCGGCGGAGGCGGGCCCGGGAGCGGGAGCGGGCCCGGCCTGCGCGCCGCGCCGCGCCGCCCCGCCCCGCCCCGCCTCTCCGTCCTTCCCTCCCCGGACCGGGAAGCGCCCCCGCCCCGCTTCTTTACCTGCGGTGCCCGGAGAAGGAGCCACCGCGGCGGCGGCTGCCGCCTCCCAGCGATCCAGCTGCAGCTCCCGGCGGGCTCCCGGCGGCACCCACGCCCGGGGCGGGACCGGGGTTTGGGTTTCCATAGCGATCGTCTCCCGATCTCGAGGGGGGGCCGCGGTGCTCGCCAGAGCCGGGGGACGACGCCGGGGCCCCGGCCCGACATGGGAGGAAAGCGTTTAAAATCACGTTCCGCACAAATAAAGCGATACTGAAACCGTTTCTGCTCTGTTTTTAGTTTATTTCTAGGTGGACCGACCCTAGCGGTAATTTTATGCAGTAGTTTTAGTCGTATTAGTACTATTTGGGCCGGGATTTCTGCCTCCTGAATGATACTGACAAAATCTTAATTCAGCAGTACGACCCTGTGCTTTTCTTCCAGAATAAGGAATTCTAAGAATATTGTGATAGCGGAAGAGTAATATCAACAAATCTCTCCAGGTAGAGAAGTCTTTGGCCCCATTAAGTCTGTCTAGCACTGATCTCCTTTGAATGTAACTCTTGGCAGGTAAACAACAACAAAAAAAAATGCTGGCAATACTTTAAAAACAAATGGATTTGTAGCGATTATATCTTTCCAGAGCATATTAATCTGTGAAGATGTTATTAGTTCATAATAACACTAAGATTCAGGCTAGGCCTGGTCTCTCACCCTGTATCAAAGATGTGGGACAAGGGCTGAGGAGAAATAGGTCCTTCACCCTCACTTCCCCTGTCTCCTTGGGACTGCAGTTGTCTATACCATAGCTAGATGTTCAGAGGAGATCACTAGGTGAGGAGATTTCTGGGACCCGTGGTTCACCTATGCCTTCAGTCTCCAGTGTTTCAAAACTATTTAGGCTTCGGACATCTATCAGAGCTGCTTCTTGTATCTGCCAGTGATGGGCAGCAAGAGGCGATGCCCACACCACCATCTGGGCTCCTGGCTTGGAGGGGAGAGAGAGGGAACTGCAGAAACAAAGCTGAAGCTCAGGTCTCTTTTCAGGTGAGGCTGAGAGGTGAACTGTCTTCTGATTCTGTGAAAGATGCTGGCTCTGTTTTCTTATTCAGCACCTGTTGCAATTACTGTTAGCTAAAAATGCTAGTATCTTCCTAAGTAAAAGCAGAGACAGCAGAGCAAAAGCCAATGACTGCCCTAAATACCTTCTTTTTAGATCACATGGAGGCAAAATTGGAATGGTTCTAAGTACCAGGAGGTCTGAAACACTGAAGGGAAGCACAACCAAGCAATGGGCCAAATGTAAGAGTTAAGTTGCCTGAGCTAGGATATTTACTGCCCATGCGTTGGGTTGGGAGAAAATTCGGCGGAAAACACAGAACCCCCTGGGCAGGGATCTCCCGGGAGAGGACAGGCCTGGGATTTGAGGTGTTACGGTAAGATGTCCTCTTGTAACTGTGGCTGTGCTAGCTCAGGAGGTTACTGCTCCCCTGTGCTCATCACCGCTCTGTTAGAGGCTGCTAAGGGTTAGCTGAGCTGTTCATAGGCTGGCAAAAAACCCCTACTACTTAAAGTGATTAACTGATTATCTTCTTCCCTGAAATGAAGTAGGAAGCCACGCCAGTAGATCTGAGTAGGCAATGAGTGGTAGTTGGTGGCAGTAACCTCTTCAACAGTGCAAATACAGCCAGAAGACATAGAACTAAAAGTGATAGTCTGCAGAAGGCTTCTTGTGTGTTTTGTGTCAGTTAGGACCATACCACAGCTGTATAACTAGCTTCACGTGTGCCTATCCATGCTATGACAGTGCATTAAAAGGAAGAATTACAGAAGGCTCTGTTCAGATACTACGCAACCACCTTGTATTACTCATTGGGAGAGGGGCAGCATGGCCTTCAGACTCAGCATGTGAGAGGCTGGCAGAAGTGGGCTTCCAAGTCTTTTCAGTCTTCCTGTATGACTTCAGTAAAGCATGTCCTTATGCCTCAATTTCTCAATCTGTAAAAGGGGAGAAGTTTTTAATCACCAAATAAGGCTGCTGTGAAGTGAGATTAATTACTGCAGGTAAAGAGGGTTATGTCCTTTGAAGGCAGGTGTTAAAGAAAAGCGAAGATTTATTACTAAAGGAACATGATAGGTCCATTTGAACTTTGTTCGGGAGACCACTGTATTTATTGATTAGTAGCCTTTGGCAGGGGGAGAAATTGCGCAGATGACCTCAGCGAAGTAAACTACAGGAAGGTGTGTGTGAAGGCATTCATGCTCTTGCTATCGTTATTGTAAATCTCGATCCTTTAATAAAGCTGTGACCTTGGAGTTGACAAGTAGTACGCCGCAGAACGATATATAGCATGGCACTAGCCTTGTAAATCTTATGTAGTTTTTGCCACTGACATACTCAACATACAAAGAGAAATCGGGCAGCTGAAGTTTATGAAACACATTTATTTGAAGGAAAGCATTTTAAATCAGACTATTTAAATTAAATGAAACCAATAGCCCTGCCAACTTTTTTATTCCTTGCGATAAAATGTGTTTGTGAAATGAAATCTCAACAGTGAAGGCTTGTAGAACTGCTCATAAAAGTTTGCTGTTTGCAGGGAGTGATTGCCACTGAAGAGGTACATTTTAGATCACCTTTGCACAGCTATTGTACAACTTTGTGCAACTGCTTTTTGCACAACTATTATTTTGGTTGCTTTCTTGATAATTCTGCTGCTGCTGCAAGAACAGCGCATCTCCTTGCCCATGTGAAAAGGACAGGGATTTGTTCTGTGTGAGCAGCCAAAGATGGACGTGAGCAGAAGGGGAAGGAGGAAGCTGTGTAGCTGCAGGGGGATCAGAAGGTGCCACGTGCAGGGGGAAGGACATCTTTTGCTCTTGCCCAGTGTATCTGTAGCACTACCGACAAAGAACACTTGCAGCCACAGACAAAACTAAGGACAACACTCCTGTGGTGGCTGCTTTTTTCATATGTACAAAAAGTTCTCTCTACATTTTCTAGATGTGCAGGAAGCCATAAATCCAGTAAGTTTTTTTCCTGTATTTTTGACTACTTTGCTCTGGCAGACCAGATTATTTTTTTAGTTACTCAGATGTTCCCACAGATTCCACCCTTTGGAGCAGCACTGTCCATCTCTCTGACTGAGGAGTTTTCATTCCCGAAGACAGTTCTCAAAGAGAAAGGCAAGCAGCTTTCCCAGGCACGTGAAACATTGAATCTTTCTCTTCCCAGAAAGGAGCCACTTTCTGATTCCAAGAAAAACTAGTAAAGACCTAAAGGAGTTTCCTTGTGAACATGTTACCATGTGATTAAAGCTGCTGTAATAACTGTATATGCTTCTATGTATGAACATGAATTTTCATTTCTTACAGATCAACTGCATCTTTGAAAGATGCTATGTTACATTGTACATTTTAAAAAGTATACATCATATTTTAACTTATATAGTAAGAATACAGGTTAGTTAAAAGACTGTCAATCTCTTGAACAGGTTTCTATTTTTTAATTATAATATTCACTTCTCACTATCCTTTCAGGACGGCTTTCACTTACCAACTTTGCTAATTTTGAGTCTCATCTTGCACTGTAAATGGAAACTTATTGCAGTCTTATGGGGTCAGTAATACTGTTCTTGACAGCAGGTAGTATGCCTGACACTGTTTGGAGGGGGGTGGTGTTCCAGTCTGGTTGGTCCCGTAGCATCTGGAAAGCTGTTGTTGTTGATCAACCTCCAGAATTGCATTGTCATCACCAAAGTACATAAGACTGGCCTGCCCCTGGAACGGAGCTGCAAACAAATAGCAGAGGCTGCTGCCAAAGCCCAGTGTTTCTAGGACTGGTACTAGTGTACTGGACTAGCAACAAGTTCAGGACCATTATGGTTTAGATAGAGAAACTGGCAATATTTTCTTTATCCTTAAAAAGAACACATTTTTTAAATCAAACTGAAATTTAATTTAAGAAAAAATAATTTAAAAACAAAACAATGGCTAAGAAAAAACCCCCACAATATTTTTAGGTCCAAGCAGGTTACTACCATTCCATTAACTGCAAAAAGCTAAATTTTAACAACCACATTTATCTACAGAAGATGTTCTTCCACCCTTTTGCAGTAGTCCTTACGGGCTGTTTGGATGACTCGCACGTATTCTAAGAATGACCCATCCAGAACTTTTTCAAGAAGAACTTCTCCAATAGTGTTTATGTCCTGAAAGAAAAAAAAGGATATTTTATTGACTATCAAGATAGTAATTCATGTGTTAATAGATTTAATTTTGACTGCTTGGGTTACCAGTTAACAATACTGGTTTCAGTGGGTTTACATCCATGTTTAAAGTTTACTGCCTAACATTCTACTCCTTAGTGGTAAACACCACAACATAAAGCAAGATAAATCATTACGAAACTTGAAATAAATGACAAGGTGAAATGCAGAAACAGATTAACTCAGTGATTACACAAAACCCAACAATGCTAATGCTCTTTATTAAGGAGTCCAATTTGATGATGCATGTTGTATTTTTGTGTACAGAAATACTCAAGCCTTAGCTATTCTTTATGAAGCTATATATGTGTGAACTATCATTAAAGTGCTATCATACGTAAGTCTGTCTCCACCATGTGCGTGAATTATAGGTTCAAATTTTTAAGATGGTTTTTCACTCCTGCCTTCCATTTGGACATCGTTTTCTTCAGTGCTTTTACACCATTTGAAAAAAAATGTTTTGTATCTTTCTTTGAGATTTTGTCTGGATGAGTATCAAACATAAATATAGGAAAGCACTACCTAATATTCTTGAGAAATTCCAACAGCACGTTAATGCTTGTGCTGCATTTTCTGTTTTACAGCCCACTCAGCCAGCAATCAGCTGCAGCACCTTTCAGGACAACTGTGTCATCTCAGGTTCTTATAGAATAAAAATGGGTTGTTGAAACAATTTTCATTTAAAGTAAGTACGTTTTCATTTTAGGAACTCCATATCATTTATAAACATGAGTCAGATGCATAATACCTGTTAAGAAACGAGGTAATGGAGTACCTTTCCCTTGTCCCACCATCAGACAGCAACAGAACTGAGGACAGAATCCATAAGCTGGCACCTCTGAGTACCAGGCTATGCTGTTTCTGTACACATCTGCCACGTTTCGTGAATTCGTGGTGCAGTTATCTGCTCAGTTCTTTTCGTGACTTTGTGATTGTAAAAGGTGTGGAAGAAGATACACATAAAGCAATTAAGACCAGTAGTGTGCAAATGCTGTTACTCACTATGTAGTCTTCATAATGGAATATATGTCTGAGTTGAAGATGCCTTAAAAAATTTCTGCTGAAATAGCTTGGACCTCTCCCAAGTGTTAAACAACAAATTCGACAACACTATAAATAAATGGAAGGAATTACTCAATTTTCTTCTTGGAGATCTTACAGAAGAAATATTACCAGTATTTTAAAAAACAGAAATGTGAAATAAGTGGATCTGTTATGGCCAAACGGCATTCTCTGAGCAAGACGAACACTGCTAGGCACAGTGCACTTCAGATCAGCTGTCAATTACGCTAATCCCTGCTGTGTGATTTGCGTCTGTAGACATCCCAAGGACTGTCAACCTATATAGATCTGATGGTTACTATATTCCCTCCTACTAGCTACAGGAGAACAGTCATGTAAAAGCATTTGCTTTATCCAAAACAAAACTTGTTTATCATCCAAACAATTAATGTATCCATTTGTTTATCATTCATATAATAAACTAATAAAAAAATGATGCGGTTGTTTATCATCCAAGCCACTGTTTGGATGATGAAGCATTCCAAGAATCATACACGATTGCTCTGGTCATCAATTACAAATGAATTCATGTGTGCGTACAACAGAAGTGCTTAAAACACTTCATCAAAAAGAGAAGCTGAATTACTTCCTGTGGGTTCTCTGTAATATAAAAGTTGCAGTTGTTGCAACATGTATTTATTCAAGCATTATCATGAGAACACTGTGCATATGCTAAAAAGATGATTATCATGGAATACACCATGTGTGAATATACCATTTGTATACTTAAAAACAGTTTAATGACATGTTACGGTAATGAACACTATGATACAACACACCAAAAAATCCTATGCCTCTTTTGAACTAAAAGTCCAATGTGTATATTCTAAGTTTGAAATAAAAAGGTTGAAATAGCTATGCCGAATCACTTTTTCAGGTAATCCTGAAATCCCAACACAGTTACTCCAAAGGTATTTCAGAATTAAAGGGAAGGTTCAGTGTGACAGTAGCAAACAACGAAGTGCACGTCTCAGCATGCTCCCTCTCTTGGCTTTGTGTTAACATTGTGGTGCCTACAGTTTATAAACCAACTAAAGCAGTTATGAAACGGTGTGACTTAAAAGGTCACATTCTCATTTCCTTGCTTATAATTTTCACATTCTTTGTAGGTGAACATAGTTATGAATACTGTTTTTTACATTAGGTTTCAAAGAAATGTGCAACAGAGGCTGTATAATGCATATTACGAGTGTCTCAGGACCAGCTTGTATATGCAACTCTGAATTGGGCAAAGGATTTAATAGTTTACTAAGTAAGTTTTAAGCCTTATTCTGCTCTCCAGCTACACAATACAGCTCTTTATGAATTTGCCCTGAATGAAAAAATAAGAGCTTATAGATTGATAGGTGTGATAAAAACTATTGACAGTTATTTCAGTTGACCAAAGTAAATACGGAGCCTAATCTGAAAAATTCAAAATTTGTCAAAATTTTATACATTAAAGCATTAGCTCAGATAAAGGTGAACACAGTATACATTCATGGGTGAATGCTTCCTTTAATTTACTTGGAGCTATGGCTCCAGGATAACTTCCTAATATGATCATGGTTAAAGTGGTGAAAACTAGCCTGCAAAGTAGAAGGGAATGGAGGGGGTTTCCCCCATCCCACCTGCTGCAGGAAATGGGAACATTCATTGATTTGACTACAAGTCCTTCACTCTGTAACCTCTCTAAAACACCTCTTCTGCGAGGCATGAGAACTGGAGTCTAAAATCCCTTGGCAAATAACCATGGAAGTAAATTACACTCATCGAGATCTGAGTCTATGGCCTATGGACCTCAGTGCTACAAACAGGGTCACAGTAAGACCTTGTAGCCTCCGTGGACCTTCAGAATGAAGGCAGTCATGTGAAGTTGTCTTAAAAAAAGAAAAACAACTAACCCCACTGATGTATATGAGGCCCCATAAAGACTTCTTAAATTCTAACCCCAAAACCCGGACTGTAATACACAGCAAATGCTGCCCATGAATCCGAGTTAAGTCAGTAGAAATGGCACATGCAGAATTTAAAAGCAGGCAAGTCACTGAACCTAATAATGCTCATACTCTTGGCTGTAACTGTGTGTTGTATCGGTCGTAAGACTTCCTACACCATTTCCTTTGCTCCTACCAGCGCTCACACTGATAGGAGCGCTAATATTTTATATATTGTATGTGTGCACACTTGTCTGTGAGAGAGGGGGAGAGGGAATGATTATAGGTAAGTTTTTCCTCCTCTGTCAAAACCAGTTAAACAATTAATATATTTTATCTTTGTCTGTTTTCTCCTATCAGTAATGCTTGCTAGAATTAATCAGTTTAACATGTAAAATATATACTTATGCACATTAACACAGAAGCCCAGGTTGGAAGGGACCATTACCACTGCTCTTGTTTCCGATCTGTGGTAAGTGATACGATGGTCCATTAGCTCATCCTCACCTACTTGACACTGGCATTAAGGACACGAATATCTGGGAATAAGAGGTAGTATATTGTTAGTGCCTGCAGACAGAACTGATACATTCTTAGTACTACAAGCAATAAAAGTAGTATTTAGATTCCATTGGCCAGATATCATTAGAAGCTTCTTTTGCCATAGCAAAAATGCGGCAGGGGTGTATGAAATGTACATGGGTGTGATGTATGCTGTGCTGCCAAAAGGTCAGCCTTGCTAATGGACGCTGCGAACACTGTACAGAACTGTGCCAGCACATCAGGATATTGATCCCGAAAAGCACTCTTAACAGAACCATGACCTTAGAGAAGAATGGATGAAAATACTGAACACTACAACTACAGACATCTGATAAAAGCATAATTTAATTGCTGTGATACACTTGGAGTATGCGTGACCAAACTACCAATTCTCAGGAGCCCTCATTAAGTATCAACACTTTCTTGCAGAGGATCCCTACTTAGTTTTCAGTACAGAGTATGGTCTTGTTGCACAGTGGAAACACTATTTCCAGGTTAGTGTGGTTTTCAAATGCGTGTGGAGAAATGTTCAAGCTTTTCTGAGCATCAAAAGGACAATAACTGGGGAGATAGGTCTTCTAAGCAAGCAACCTGCGTAGTATGTCATTTAGGAATTGAAGCAGTAAAGAGTATAGGGACTTTAAATTACATCTATCAAAAGAGCATTTTAATGATATCAAAATTGTTCCTATTCGTTAATGGACAAAACTAAAGGCCATTGAACTTCAAAATCTCAGTCATACTAGAATTGCTACACACCTAGTCGATTGCTCTAACAGGTCGTGCCCTGAAAGAAAATGAAAGGGTTGAAGAATTTGAAATTTTCACATATGACACACATATATTTTGTAAATATATTTATATTCTCTCTGTGTACTGTAAGGATATAAATAAGAAAAACTGTCAGTCTTATTTCAAAACTTTCTGAAGAACAAATTATTAGATGAGAACCAATTAAAGTTAGATTATTATTAGTCTTACTCTTTCAGGTAATAACCAACATTTTCAAGGAGCTTTATTTGAAAGGAAACATAATCTTTCCCCAAGAAAAATATAAAAAACTGCTGACTTGTCAAAATACTGTTGTTTCTACAAAACAGGTCACATGGAGCTAAATGCTATCAAAATCATACTATCTGCAAGTAAAATGTATTATTTTCTAGTCATGCACACAAAAAAAATTAGCATCCATTTTAAGTACTATTTAAGTATTATTATTTTAAAATATTAGCGAAGGATTCATTTTCAATTCTAAAGAATGGAAACAAGTTCCAATTTAAAAAAAAAATAATCTGCTACCAGTTTGACTTTGCTCTGTTGGGATAACAAACTCAAAAGTGCTTTTGCAATATCATCGCTAAGGTCTACCTTGCTACGGCATCTCCAAGCTCCTCTTGGAGAGGTCCATATTCTTCTATATATTTTTCACAAGTTCTTAAATGAGCTCTCATTTCACTCAGACATACCTAAGCAATGAGAAAAAGCAGCTTGTTACATTTTATACCATGACACATTCACACTAAAACATCACTTGAATATTTTCTAGTTCAAAGCCTTATTATGACATTGTGGCTATACCTAGGGAAGAATGCGCATCTGCTTCTACTACTGGCTCAGTTTCTCAAGCATTGTGTTTCTGGTTCAGTATTGCTCTAATACATTTTATAACAATAACATTCATCTTATGAGAGTAAAGTGAATTAGAGTGAAAAAATTATTAATTTGTGGAGATTTTATCTGTTCCTTACATTGGCCCTTAATATTTTGGAATGAAATTAGGGACGCAATAGGGAAACATTTCTCGTCTGGGGAGGGGGACCCTCCCAGTTCACTTCTGGCTCTGTTTTTAGTGATGGAAATCTAGCCCAATTTTTTTCAACTTAAGGGCTGGACTCTGACCTCAGTGAAGTCACCAGCAAAACTTTTTACAGATACATTGAGGATAGGATTTGGGGTTTATATTGCTGCTGCTGCTACTGGCTATTTCCTTTAACTCAGAACCTCTAAATGACAAAACTGGTAAAGCAGAATCATGGCGTACTTTCTATGACAAGAAACAATATGCAATGATAAGAAGTCACCATGTTGAGGTATTAAAGTATTATTTGCACAGAAACAGTGCAGAGACATTAACATTACTTACAGGTTACTCTATATTTTAACCTTTAAACAGTGATGACCAGTTCTGGTGAATCTTGGTGAAGAAATTTAGAATAACCCTCCCAGACGTCTGTGCCATGGCTGCACTACAAACAATCATCCTGACTGCAGATGCAGCAGAATGAAACAGGGTCATGCCTCAGCCACTTAATTGCAATTTCCACTCCCCGAGTGGAAACTCTAAACGAAATTAGGTTTATACGAACACAGCACTCCATGCGTTGGTGTGGCTGAGACACTGCAGGAGCATTTGCCAAGGGTAGTCTGCCAAATATCAGAAACAACATACAAAGGTGTCCTGACGCTATAATGCATTAAAGGCACTCTCCTTTTCAACATGTTTTAGTGGCCTCACTGATGGCTTTATGCAAGAAATAGAGCCGACACTTTCTGCAGCCATAAGAGAGCTCAGCATTTCTTAAAATACCTGTTACAATTGGGTTCTTCCTGCAAAACACAATTTTTAAAAATATTAAAATTAAATTCAATATTTAGCTATTGTTAATATAAAGGTATTTCAGCTCAGGCATTTAATTGTTAGTTTCAAGCAAATCTTTCCCAGATAGAAAATCCATGGCAAAAAGATAAAGAACCAATAGTGTTATCAACAAATAAACACTTTTGCTGCTTTTCTTACGTTCTCTGTAATTCCCCATAACCCTGCAAATAACAGCCTTTCTGAAGTTCACACATTTACTTGCTGGTTTACATTTTATGGTATTTTCGCACTGCTGTGGCTAGACGAGAAAGATTTAAGGGTATTGTTTTGCAGTTAGCAAGACAAGATAAATTATAAAAGCCAGATGTGAATCCCTTCAGACAAAAAATAAGAGGGATTCACATTTGAGCTGTACTATCTCCTCCCACAGAACAACACAGGTATAAAAATATGAGGGGAATGCAGGACTGAAGAGTGTTCATTACACAGAAAGAGGTACAGAGTAAATATTCACAAACATGGGAGAAATTACTTGGCTTTACATGAATTTTCAAGTAAATGTATATTAATTCAATTGTGGTTAACTGTTTTTCCTGTTGATATGTGCCCTGTCCTCCACCACAAAGTCCTGTTAACCTTTTGCTCTGCACCTCGTTTTGATGAAACGTGATTAACGTGTTCCATTTCAAACAGTAGCATTTAAAACTTTGTTTGCATGTGAGTAAATGATGGTTCAAAGGCTTTATTTAGATTTAAAGAAAATGGTTCAGTTTAGGTAGCTTTACCAAAGGGGTGGGCAGGGTGTCTTTAAAAAAAAGAAATCACAAAATTTTTTATCTTTATCCTGTATTTTAACAGATGCAATTGTGGCCAGGATTTTTATAATTAGGCAATCATAGTATATAAAAAAAAGTGATTTGTCCTTTCTCCAGCCAAAGCCAATGTAGGGAGTCCTGAAGATTCAGCTTCCACAGGTTTAGGCTTGAGTTTAAGATTTGCAATGGCACCGGCAGGGTGTTTTAGAGCTCTTTTAGATACTGAACTTGATAAATCACAAAAATTTATTTTTCCATCATCATGCTGGTGGAGTTTCTCTGTTTAGACATGCCCTTAAAAAGGGATTCGAATAGTGTTAGTTCTCATGCATGGATACATCTCTGGGATTATTTAGTAGTTAGTGTTGAAGGTTGCAAACCTGTGTTTCACATTCTGTGCAATTTTGGTTTGTGCCCTCCATCTTTTTGGCAATATCAGTGGCGGGAATTCCTTCAGAAGGAAGATAAGCGCAGCAGTAAGGGTACATCCAGGCATTATTCTTTAAACTTGCAGAAATACAGGAATGACAGAATCTACATATATAGAATGAAACAAAACCACTTGTGATAATCCCCCCAACCATGCTTCAAGTAAGACAGAGTATTTAAAAAAGAATTAAAATTTTGCACAACATGAGATCCCCGGTGTAACATTGCAGGATATTTGTTCTTCTTAGGATATATTGTTAAGAAAATTGTGTGTATTGTTCCTGCAGCCCTACTTGCGCTAAGCAGAGCACTGAAAACAGACAAGCTGAGCTTCCTGGTAGCACTGAAATGCATGTGACTGTGAGGACTCATTTCAGAGCAGAAGCAAGGAACCCATTCCTCATGGGCCTGGCAATGCCTGTAGCCCATGATTTCAAAACCTGCCATCACAGCAAAGATTCTTTCATTTTTAAGCGTTGCTGTTAGATGATGTCACAAATATGCATACTAATAGCGTACGGTAAGCCTTCCTGAGCTCATAAACAGAATACTCCATGCTGCTCCCATGAGGGACAACCATTCGGGTTGTAAAGATGAGGGAATTTCTCCAATATGTGAGTCAGAGAATGACACTCGGAGGTTTTGGGCAGCAGTTGCAGAGGAAGCATTAGGTTGTTGTGTGAGAGAGAACTCTGATTGTCCTGGTTTTGGTTGGGATAGGGTTAATTTTCTTCCTAGGAGCTGGTATAGTGCTGTTTTTTGGATTTACCATGAGAATAATGTTACTAACACACTGACATTTTAATTGATGCTAAGCAGCGTTTACACTAAGTCAAGGACTTTTCAGCTCCCCATGCTCTGCCAAGTGCACAGGAAGCTGGGAGGGGGCACAGCCGGGACAGCTGACCCCAACTGGCCAAAGGGATAGTCCATATCATGTGACATCATGCTCGGCATATAAGCTGGGGGGAGTTGGCCGGGGGGCAGCGATTGCTGCTCAGGGACAGCCTGGGCATCAGTCAGTGGGTGCCGAGCGATTGCATTGTACATCACTTTTTTTGTATGTTTTAACATTATTATTATTTTCTCTTCCTTTGGTGTCCTATGAAACTGACTTTATCCCACAGGTTTTACTTTTTTTTTTCCTGATTCTCTCCCCCATTTCACCAGGCGAGCGAGCAGCAGCTGTGCGGTGCTTGGTTGCCGACTGGGGTTAAACCACGGTACAGATCTAGCCATCTCAGGGTTTGGACTGGGTAAAGGCACACCTACCTCTGCAAGCATCTTAGTCACTTCTCTGGTTTTAGTAATAAAGCAGATTGGTCACTGCAGTTGCTCTTGAAAGCTTTTTGTCTATGATGGATATGACAGATAAGCTTTGGTGAATCTTCCTGCCCTTCACTGTCAGAGCACCACTGCAAAGTCCCACTGCTAATGGGACAGAAGATGGGCTTTCTTTGCATTAGGCCTTCCTTTGCATTAGATTAGGGCTCCTCATCATGTCGAGATCTGAAGGGTAGAGTGACAGCCTGGGGCTGCAAGGAGGACAAAAAAAAAGGATGCACACTGACTGACTGACAGCCCCTCTGGCTTTGGAGGAGCTAGAAGAAGCTGTTGTGCCAGACTGCAATCCACAGTGAACACCTGGGTGAGTGTGCAGACAGCAGGGTCCTTGCAACTCTATGATAAATTTGTACTTGTCTCGTGTCAAGTTAAGTCAGAGACTTCATTCTGCTAAGTCTCACAGCCTTGCAGCAGAAGTGTCAGGAGCAAACTTGTGCCTGCAACCCCAGCTGCATGAATGCAAAATTTCGCTTAAATAAACTGCTGACTTTGCACTGAAACAGATAAGGAGCAGGAACATGCTCCTTTTTGCCAGTTCTGCTTGGAGATTTAAATGCAGTGGCTTCCAGAAGAGAGGCACCTAAAACCATAAACCACTGTGGTCGTGATCAGCAGATCACTCAAACTAGCTAGTAGAGGTGCTCATGCTGTGCCAGTTTAGGATGTTGCCACTCACAACCTCCTGTGCTGCCCCTCTGCTGAATCATAGAATCACTAGGTTGGAAAATACCTTTAAGATCACTGAGTCCAACCATAAACCAAAGGTTACCCACCTTTCCTTCGGTCTCTTCTCCCAACCCTCCAGCCCAGCAGAAGGTATCACGTGGTTATCTCTCTGATACTTCTATTCAGTTTGGCATTTTAGTGCAAATCCACCTGCTTTCCCAGTTGCTAAAATGCTAACCTTTGCACCAGAGTGACTAAGTCATAAGTCTGCGTTGCCCACACCAGCTCTGCTATGTAGATAGCAACTCCAGCAGAGAAGTGGAGTTGGAAGCTCCTAAACCACCGTAAAACAACTTGCCAAGCTTGCCAGTGCACTCTGCAACAGCATTTCTAACATACTTAGCCTGTGATCGATCTATAGGAGGACTTCAGATGTAATCTTTTCCTGGGAAGCCTTCTTCATATATAGATAACTCCACGGAGCCATGTAAAATACAATCAAAGCCTAAGTCAGACAGAAGGTGGTATCTGCAGTCACTTCACAGAAGTACAAATGATTACACAAAGAGCAAAGAGAGTACAGCCAAGACCCAACACACTCCCTGTCCAAGGATAAACTCTGAATTGTTACACACGGTTTGCCCTCAGGCAGGTTTTAACTCAGATTATCCCCGTACTTTAGACAGGGTTGAAAGGTTTCTTGGTTTCCTTGAGGAACAGAAGAGTCTTCTATAAATAACCCTGTACAAGGTTCACACATGCTGTCTGAGAGCTTTCCCCTTTAATGTCACGAAATACAAAATCAGATTACCCTTTGCCAGTTTGTTTGCCCTGCCCCTAAAACTGTCAGTAGCCAGAAAAAAGGGTAATACAAAGGATACAGGGATTAGTGAAGAGCAACTACAGCCATGCATTATTCACAAATAGTCCATCGTTATTAGTCAGTGATTTATTCTACTGATTAAAAAAACAATTTGCAAGAATTTCAGGTTCAACAGCAAAACCCTCTCCACCCTTAACCCAATTTATCACTCTGCTTTATTCACTCAGTCTGTACCTAAACAGGTAAAACAAATAAGCAAACAGGACTTAAAATGGTTCAGGGTAGATGAAATAAAACCTAAGTGTCTCAGGATATTGACCCTGAAGCCCTGCTTTTTCCCACCTTCCATCTAACCTCCAAGCAATTGCCTCAAGCCTCTAACTAGAGGCTGCATAACACTTCTCAAACCCAACAAAAACTAATTCATTTGTTCTTGAAGATACTGAGGGTGCTGTAAACAGTTGCATTTTTAGACATACATACACGTGTATGTATGTCTCAGGACATCCTGCTCAGCTCAGGAGCACATAATTTTCCATGATCTATGACCTTGAATAAATAATAAAAACAAGCCTCACCAGGTAAATAGCAGAAAAGGCACAGCTACTTGGCTGGATTTCTGGTGAGAAGGAACTCTGCAAAGTTGCCTATAGTTTCTGAGGCCAACAAATTCTCCTGGAAAGTAAGAACAACCTCAGAAACATGCTAGGAAGCCATTTATCCTTTTTTTCTTTCTTTTTTTTCCCCCTTTTTTTAGTTTTTCCAAGATTATTCCTAAACACTGGCTTAAGCCATACTTCTGACTGCAGTTATCACTACAGGGATGCCTGTGCCAGGCGCCACGTTTGAAAAGGGAGTCACTAGCAGATGGTTCACGTTTGCGCTTGCACTTTACACCTGCATACAGTGCCCTGCGCGGATTCTATTTGGGATCTTTATGTGCCGGTTGCATCTGGACAAGACTGAGATTAGGGGCGATGCTCCAATTATGGATCACATTAAACGTGTGGTGAAGGCAACCATTAGAAAGACTCACTTTGAATTTGAAACAGAAGAACACACTCGCTGTAGAACAGCTGGTTTTATTAACTGATTTTTTTTTTTAAAGTGCTGCAGAATAACTGGCCTTATCCTATAGCAGCTACCCCAAAATTTATTTTCTGGCATATCCTAACCTTAAGCAAATTTAGCTGGAATGAATGTAGACGTATTTTTCTAGGTATTTAACAGGGACAAATAAAACCAGAGCACAGGTGTCCCAGCCTCCCTCTGCAGTCAGCAGAGGAACACACACAGGTTACTCAGGGTAATTCAGTCTCCAGCGGGCTGCCTCGGGAGCTGCTCCCCCGCCGCCGGAGGGGTACGGCTTCACCCCACCGACATGCCAGCTGCTGGGGACACCCCATTGCTCTGTTTTCCTTCGGCTCAAAGCGGACTGTCCCTCGCCTTCTCCCCCAGACCCCTCCCCGCGAGGGCGAACCCCGGGTGTCCGCACCCCAGACCTCCCCCGCCGCCAGACCCCCCCCACCCCGACCCCCCGCCCGCCTCCGTCCCGGGGCGCCCCGCCGTAGGGCCACGGCCCGGCCCGGGCGACGGAAAACCCGCAGGGCGTCCGCTCGGGCCGGTGCAGCCCCTCCAGGCACACGGCGCCGGCTCCTGCCGCCGCCCAGCGCCGCCCCGCCGCCCCGCGCCGAGCCCATGGCGCCGCCGAGCCGAGCCGCCCCCCGCCGGCGGGAAGCCCTCGCCGGACGCCGACCGACGCCGCCCCGGCGCGGAGAGGGGTCCCCGCGGCGCCCCCGCCCCGTCCGGCCCTGCCTCACCTCACCGCCCCGGCGGTCCAGCCAGGCGGGGTCTCAGAGAGGGGCAAGAAAGCGGTTGAACCTCATGAGGTTCAACAAGTCCAAGTGCAAGGTCGTGCACCGGAGTCGGGGCAACCCTCGGTATCAATACAGGCTGGGGTATTGTAAAATGTGTTCATCTGATTCGTAGTAGATCATTTAACACAATGGGTAGAAGCTTACCCTGTAGCATGGGCTACAGCACAGATGGTGGTAAAAATTTTATTGGAACATTTGATACCTAGATATGGGATAATCCAGTACATTGATTCGGACCAGGGCACACACTTTACTTCCAAAATAATAAAACTATTATGTCAATCATTGGGCATTCAGTGGGAATACCACACTCCATGGCACCCACAAAGTTCGGGGAAAGTAGAAAGAATGAATCTAAACTGATGATTGAGACACAAATGCCTTGGACAAAATGCTTACCATTGGCACTGTTAAATATAAGAACTAAACCATACAGTGAGACTGGATTATCACCATATGAGATGTTATATGGCATGCCCTACTTTCAAGGGATGCCTTTGGGGAATAATGTAATTGAAGATCATACTATCCAAAAATATATAATTACCATTGGAAAAAGATTAAAAGAATTAAGAGAGATTGGGATGGTGGCCCAGACACCACCTTTAGGATTTGCAATTCATCAGTTAGAACCAGGAGATAAGGTCCTAATAAAAACATGGAAAGAAAGAAACCTATCTCCCCTTTGGGAAGGACCTTTCCTTGTTTTATTAACTACAGAAACAGCTGTGAGAACTGCTGAAAAAGGGTGGACACATGTGTCGCAAGTGAAAGGTCCAGTGAAGGAGTGGAGAGTCACATCTGAACCCGGAGAAACTAAGCTAACCATCAGACGAACCTGAAGAGGCCATCATCAAAGAACATAAGCTAAGTTGCTGTGGGAATTTTGATGTGATTACTCCTGTAGAATTTGTAAATGGAGAAGCTCCTAAATGAATACCTATTAGGGGAGACAATTAAATAGCAATAGGCTATCCATGGTATACACTGTTTTTTTTGAGACATAGCATATGAATTGGAAAAAGCCACTCCTTAAATACATTTAAATACTCAGGAAAAGGACACCCCTTAAGATCAAGGAAGAGGGCAAGACCGGATAGGGAACCGGTGCTATGGTTTGAAAAGGTCTGCCAAGGGCTGCAACCCCTTTGGGCCGTGACCGCCAATCACTATGGCCCTTACCGGACCTCTTCTAGTCCTACTTGGGGTGAGTTCCTTAACCCTGGCTATGACAAACAACTGCAGTCAATGTGTAATATGACTGTAAAGGCCAGAAAATAGGAAGCTGCATTATGCTTTATGCAGAGAAGGTAACAGGACCGTATGCTATGATCCAAAAGAACTCACAAATTCGGAAGTAGGAAGACTAATTGGCAGCATAGACTGTTCATGAAATATAAACAGGAGTAGAATATGAAATTCCCACAGTTGCTAAATCTATTTGTAACCAATTGTTATGTTTGTGCATTGAATGTAACCAATTGTTATGTTTGTGGTAGAACAAACCAAGGTGAAAAGCAAACTTGGAATGGAATCAATCTAGGAGAATTAGGGGAGGACTTTATGGGCGGTAACTGGCTTACTAAAATTGGAATAGCTGTACTGGGGATATGTGGAGGACTGTTAATAATTCCATGTTTAATACCCTGTTTTACTAGACTCATACACTCGGTTATACAAGGAATGCAGCAAGTATTGACTAGATTGGAAACAAAAACACGAATCAATGTCATAAAAAGAAAAGATGAGGGATTGTAAAATGTGTTCATCTGATTCGTGTCAATATGGAACAATGCTAGAGTCACACGGTGAAGTGTGACCCTCTAGCATTTGACTGTTCTGTTTGTGCTTGTGTAACCGAGGGCCGTTCAATTGACTTGTTAACTGTCTTAATGGTTGGAATGTTGATTGGCGATTTAAGTTGATAATAAAGACAAAAAAAGACCCAAAATTGATCAGATAACTGAGAAACTAACACCTGAGAATTTTAACAAGATAATAAATAATGCTTAGGCCAGTCAAGAGGGCGTCTTTTGGGCAGTGTGTTTTTTATTATGACAGATTATTACTTTTTTTCTTTAATATTGAGGAAATTTGAATATAGAAACAGATAAACGAGTATCCGTGCATGTCTCAATTTAGGTATATGTTTTCCAGTATCTAATGTATTTTCTGTAGCTTATTATTTTTACAGAAGCAAGGCCAAGTATGACCTACTTTTGAGTAGGAAATAAAAAGGGAAATGCAGTAGATTTGGCAAGTCCAGGATGAAAGTGTCAGCAAGTTTGGTATCTTTCAGTTTGCATATGGCCTGCACTAAAACTAGTAATCTCCTTTCAAAATTATTTCCTTGGAAATTTCCATCACAGATTTGGTTTTGGAGGAAGATGTCACCATTTTCTGGGCCCAAACCCTGCAGTGATGGTTATCTCATATAAACAGCTTTTACAGTCATGTTATTATCTTGCCAAATCAAATATGTAATGACAACAGAAGGACAGCAATGTTTCCTGTGCTTACTATTTACTCATATGCCGCCCCACTGATGAATCACAAAAGCAGATCTAAGAAAAATTATATCTATCTCATCTTAGGTAAAAACTACAAAAATCAGGGCAGAAGAGTACATTGTTATAGAAATTGCAACAAAGTGTGTTCCAGCATATGTGAAATCTTGTCAGTCAGAATCAAGTCAGTGTATTTGCTCTGTCAGCTACTGTTTTTCTTTAGTATCAAATAAATCACGAAGAAAATGGTAATACCACACCACTTGCTGAACTCTAATTTTGTCTATTGCTGTGTTATGTTTGGTGTCACTTGGTTAAGATTTAGATCTCAGTTATACCCAAATTTAATTTCTTTTCATATCATTGCATTAATAATATAATGGGATAAAATGCTATTAGCCACTATAAGATAATTAAGTGCAAAGGTTATAAAAGAAAATCAATCAGGGGCTAAAACTGTAGGGTTTTTTCTGGTAAATCACATGCTCGTTTACAATCTGACTTGATGTAAGTATGAATAGTGTATGGAAAACATTAAATCATGACGGAAAAAAGCAAAATGCTTTTCAAAAAAAAGCCTTAAAAAAACCCAAATAAGCCCTTAAGTGCCTGTCAGTAATATGTGGAAATAAAAACAGCATTGTCATCATTGACGTATGAATGGAAGTCTCAAGAAGACAGCAGTAAAACTGCATTAGAGATTTTAGGAATTACTTATGGTAATTTTCCGGTACCAAGTAGGTGGCACACACAGAGACTTGACCGTGGTGGGAAGGGCTGGAATGCTCACAAGGCTGGAAGCTTGTGGTGGCGTGAAGATCAGTGCTCACAACCAATTACATCAAATAAGGGCGGACAGAGTACAGGCTCAGCCAAGATCTGTTACATGTGCACGTGTTTATGGCTGAGTAGGCATTTACAGATGTGTATGTACTTAGATACACACATACAGATAAATTTTCTACACCTGCATGATTAGTTTCCTAGGAAAGAAAAAAGAAATTAGAAAATCTGAGAACGTTAGGGAAGAAACTTAAGAATATTAATGAAAATCAGGGTGTGTATCAGAAGGCTTTATTGGATAGGAAGTGTTCCACAATATTTTAAATATTAAATTGAACAATTTTATTAAAACCCCTTTCTGGAAAAGGAAGGAAAGACATTGGTTAGAAGGAGATAGCAATCACAAATCTGTCAATAAAAATTACCAAATGAAGCCAATGAAAGTTCGAGCCTAGGAAAACTAGGGACAATAGAAGGAAGTCTTAAGTATAAACAAAAGAAGGTAGAACAGTAGCTAGGGCTCGGTACTAGATAGAGTGCTAATGGTGCAAAGTGTTCAACAGTTAGCTACAGTATTTGGTAAGGAGCAGAAGGTTGTGTTTATGTCTGATCAGGCTATTGGATAACTTGCCACCCCATAATGACAAAGTAAGTATTAATCTGCATTAGTTAGGAATAAATATTCTAAAAGGAAGGGAGAGAGAACTTTCACTCAATAATCCTAGATGAGTTGGCTGAGGAGTTTTCTGTCTTGCTGTTAATCATTGTTAATAATTCTGAGCATACAATGGAAGTCCTCCAAATGCTGGACTCAAACGACATGGTTGACCTCATCAGTTATAAAATGTAAAATCTGAAGTTCAGTCAATAAAAGTATATTGATGCTCACTAACAGGGTTTTAGAAATAGGACTTGGCAAGCTGAACTCAAGTTGTTCTCTGATGAAGTTACAAATATGATTGGTTTTGGTAACTGTGCTGATGTAATACACATCTGTAGAATATTTAACTTAGCCTTTCCTGGACTTCAAACTAAAGTAAATTAGCATTATATAATATGAATAAGGTACACGGGAAATAAGAAATGCTAAATGACAGTTCTTACAAAGTAGCATCAAAAACATACATACCTGGTCTTAGATAATATTCCTATGAATAATCTGGAAACAAACTGTATTTGCAGATGCCAAAAGCACAGATGAAGTGATAAATCATGACAGTTATGGATATCACATGGTGTGATCTGGATTCCAGGATAAATTGGGCCCATTTGAAGAAAGTGGATCCTAAAAAGTCAAGCGTAAGTTCATATATCTAGGGAAAAGAGAAATTGTACTGTACTTCTAGAAGAGTAACTAGTGACTGAACACAACCTAGCAGCCAGGTGGAGAAGCAGCGTGTGCTTCCCTGGTAGCACTGCTATCGATGAAGGCGATGACTTCTGATGGGGATAATGACAATAAAAGTTGAAAATGAGGATATTTATTTCATTAGATTCACTGCTCTAAGTACAGAACAAGTGAAGGAAACTCTTGTTTAGTGCAACTCACAAAAAAGTTTCACCCTAATTGTCTTTTTGTTAATCAAGGGATAGAATTACACTCTTCAGCTTAGTTGTTGTTTATCTGAGTGCTGTGCGCTTTTTACACAAGTTTGAAAGAAATAGCTGCAGTACAACACTGTTCAAGTAGGGCAAAGGGGCATTTATTGATTCATATCAGACAGGTTTTGGTATTCAGCCATAAAATTTCAATATTTGTCAGTTCTTTATTTTCTGTTTCCGAGGGCTTTGAGCATGGTTAAGCTAAGTATTGTGGAGAGTCACAAAGCTATAAGGGGCTTGTTAGCTCTGGAGTGACAGTGATGCTCATTCATGAGTTTTCAGACTGATTCCCCAAAGAGGTTAAATAATATAATCATCTCCTGCGTGTATATATAAATCTGCCTGGTGGTGCCTGCCCTGGCTAGAGCCTCCACCTGATGACAGAGCTGCTCTGTCGTGTCTTGAGCCTTCCCCCATACCTCATCCAGAATGGTCCCAGCCCCACCTGTGACCACTGAGCTGCTGTAGCTGCCCCAAACACCAGTGCACAGCCTCCCCAGCACCCTCTGCAAGGCAACCCCAGGGTCTCGGGGACCAGATGTCCTCACCCAGTACTCCCCACGGGGAGGGAGTCTGTGGGCTGGTTGTTGGGACAGGCCCAAGGAAAAAGAGAGAAATATCATATGAGAAGGCTATAGCAGGCAGTAGCTTGAAGAGGCTGAGCTCGGCCTGCTAGCTGGTTTTATTAGCCCTGCTGACAACAGCAGGGGCTACCAAAGCCTTGATATTTACAGAACACAGTCTCTGTTGAAGGGATACAAGCATAATCTTGAGAGAGAAGGGCTGGGAACATTGTGATGTGATAAAACACAAGCCAGTTTTTCCTCTTGGGCCCTTAATGTGACTTCACCATCCCTTCAATCAAGGCATAGCATGCTTCAGATAATGTGTGCCCACAGATAACCTGCACAAAATTGCGTTAAGGAGGTGGGGATAATCAAAGGGGATGAGACACAGGGCGACGGTTCCTGAGCAGAAGCTCTGGTATATATTCCCCCTGGTGTAACCTGAGCATGCATATAATAAACACTGCTGCTGAACCACAGAGCTTTCTCCCACCCACGCATAAGCCACAGTTTTACAATAGAAAATACATGATGAAGCACAAAACCAGATGTTTGTTGACTGGCCTAAAAAAAAGCACACTGAGCTGCCTTTCCTCCGTGTTCTCTTGCCCTAATTAAAAATGCTAAGATCGTAGAGAATTTCCTCGTATGAGTTTCCTGTCATTTATGCAAGTCAAAAAGAGGCAAGTATTTCCCACTCCCAAAAGGAGGACACTAGAGCACCCACGTATGTCAGGCAGCAGTGCTGTTGCCTTGAAATGTGAATTTCAATTTACATGCTGACCCTTCATCTATTTACCTGATTTTAATGAATGAGACAGTAATCTCTGACAATCATATTATTTGATATAGCTTTCTAAAACTGTAATGTCTTAACCTTTGTCAGAGTGAGTCATGTGTTGCCATGAAGCTGGCTTTATAAAATCATGGTCTAATCTCTTAACTTCTGCTTGTACCTTGAGGAACTATAGAGTTTCCCCAGGGAAAACCCATGTAAATTCAGCCAAAAAGATAAGCCATATAAGCACAGATATTTTTAATGGTTAGCATTTTAAGAGGTTTATGAAATTACTTAGCTTCCAAGCTTCTTTCATCGAAAAGTGGCAATGAGAAAAACAACTCCCCAAAATTTATTTTTTTGTTATCGACGTATAGAAAATAATCTACTTAAAGCCAAGTAACTTAAAAAAACTTCCTTTGGTATTTCGATTTCCCTGTTCCTCATATTCACCTCCAGCTCTGATCCTATCTGATTTGCCAACCATCCCACAGCAGTCACAAGGGCCTACCCTTCACTCACCCTCAGACTATTGCTCTGTCTTCTTCATCTGAGATTTGGGTCCAATGCTTTTTCCTTGCAGTGTTGCCCTTCCAGGTCCAGGTCTGAACCCCGGTGTGCTTTTCCCTAGTGTTTGTTCACAAGCTAGTAACTCATGCCTGCTGGATTAGCTTCCTAGATTTTCCTATTGCTTTTTCATGCAGTATTGCCTGACCAGTAGCACTCACTTCTGTAACGAGTAAATAAGTATTTTTTTCCCCTGTGAGAATGCATGCTTGTGTGAACGTTCAATTTTCTGTGTACCTACACTGCATTTTCCCCTGAAGAAAACTTCCCTTGAAGTTGATGGCTAGCTGAGGGATCTGGACCGCTTGCTCCACCAGGGTGGGCTTTTGGTATGTGAACCAAAGCAAAAAGAGGCCCCAGGGGTAGGATGAGCAAGAGGGAAAGCAAAAGCGAGCTATCGCAAGGGGTGTAGCCACATGGACCACACTTAGATTAGGGGCACTACACCTCTTTGCCAGTGTCAGCTGAGGAGTATATGGTGGCTTTGGTGAAGTATAGTAGGTGTAGATCTGACAGGTAATTTTGTTCCTCAAGAAATGACCTCATTAATTTTTTTCACCTTAAACTGGAACAAAAGTTGAAATTTTAAAATCTCCTACCAGCTGGCATTTTGGGGAGAAGTTTTGCTTGAAGTCAGCTGGCATGTTTACTTTTAAAAAAGTGTCTGTTTTGACTTGGCAACATCATGCTTTTGTTGTGAAATTTATGCTGTAATGTGAAATACCTTTCTGAATTAAATGGGATTACTAAATGTAAAAATTTAAGCAGGCTGTTTGGAAGTGGTTGGAAAGTTTGGACTTGCCATGGCCGGTACAGGACACAAGATGTGGAAGAAAAAGTTATTATATCCTGTGGTCATGGCTTTCCAATTTGGGAGCCAGCACTGTCAGACTCAATTTAACACACTCCTTTTCCTTCCTCCGTTTCCTTTCTTTCCCAAACAGCAAAAATATAATTATCCTTTTGATTCTAGTTCCCAGCAGGGAGAACAGTTTTCTCTCGTGTTGGCATTGTGCTGTCTGGAAGCTGCTGGAGTGGAGTGCTCAGATGCTGTCTCCCCTTTGCCCCACGTCTCTTCCCAAGCTGAGGATTATACCCCTACAAACACTAGAGGAACAATGACATTTTGTACACTAAATTCAGTGACTCCTGGTATAATTCAGATCACAATTAAGTCCTTTATGCTTCAAATGATAATGCAGCAATTGAGGAGTTGAATAATACTGGAGAATAAAAATAGTATTTCTTACATTCAGCAGGAAGACTTAAAGCAGAATAATAAATCTTGGTAAAAAAAATTACGTGTTGTTTCCCTGATGTCAGCCCTTTGCCTTGCCATTACCAGGGAAGCAGCTCCGGTGCTTTCAGTGCAGGCAATAGCAGAGAACTGAAGTTGCCCCAAAAATGGAGCTGAGAGGTGATATGTGGGTATGTCTGCATTATTGTCATGGTTTTAGCCGGGATAGAGTTAATTTTCTTCACGGCAGCTGGCATAGTGCTGTGCTTTGGACTTAGTATGAAAACAATGTTGATTACACACTGATGTTTTGGTTGTTGCTGGGTAGTGCTTGTACTACTCAAGGACTTTTCCAGCTTCCCGTGCTCTGCCGGGTGCACAAGAAGCTGGGAGGGGAGGGGGCACAGCCAAGAGAGCAGATTCAAACTCGCCAAAGGGATATTCTATATCATGTAACACCATGCCCAGTAGGTTAACTGGGAGGAGCTGGCTGGGGGACTGGCAGCGTTGGTTGGTGGGTGGTGAGCAGTTGTATCATTTGTGTTTTTTTTTCTTTTTCCCTTTTCCTTTCTATTATATTATAATTATTATTATATTATCATTATCATTATTATTATCATAATAATTATTATAATTATTATTTTGTTTTTATTGTTAAACTGTTCTTATCTCAATCCACAGGTCTTTTTTTTTTGCTTTTGCTCTTCCGATTCTCTCCCCCATCCCACAGGGTGGGGGGTGTGAGCGAGCGGCTGCATGGTCTTTAGTTGCCGACTGGGGCTGAACCACGACTATTAGCAAGTAGTGCGTTCTAAGAGGAGTGGACTTTGTAGTCCCATGAATAGTTTGACTGCAGTACCTGTGCCCATAGAAAGCATTTTCTAGTTCAGTTACATCTAAAACCGTTTCTTCATATGAACCCAAAGTGCAGTGAGCAAGCATGCTTCTCATCCAAACCAAAAGAGTGCCAAAGTCATATCCTGCATATTGCCTCTGCCAGGTCCAGTTTGTGCCATCTAAGGAACATTTTGTCAACTCCAGGGTGATTCTGCAGGTGGCTGAGGCGGCTTACAGCCCAGGCATCCTGTTAAAGGGCTGGCCCCATTGCCAGCCCGGAGCCATGGCCCCTTTCTCCTGTTCATACAGCTTTGGCCAACTGGTAAGCTGGACCACTTAAAAACAGGGTTAATTTTCAGATGCATTAGTTCATTGCTCCAGGTGATTATGTGCCCACCTGAGAAAGACTTATGGAGGTACAAAGTGGAGAGCAACTGGGGAGGGTGGAACTGCTTTTTCTTTTGCCAGTATGTGTGGCTTATTTACTTGTGAAACTATTCCGTAAGTAGACATCCACATGATGGCTCCTAAGATAAATAGAAACACCCAGTAGCTATGTTTATTGCTGATTGTACTGAGCGAGCACTAAGGTTGAAAGAATTATTAAACTGAGTAAAACTCATAGATGTTACATGCTATTTGGACTGTTTCATCTTTCCCTAAACTCTCCAGACCCACAGAATGAAAGGAACATGTAACTTGAAACCTTTTCCGACAGAATTTTTGGTCATGCTGTTAGTAAAAAAAATCTCTTGAGTAGTGTTTCTCTCTCACTTTTCTCCTGCTTTTCAGTTTTTTTTCTGCCAACTGTGATAATTTAGAGTCAGGAGGGTCTAAACAGGGTACTTTCTAGGCATGCTGCAAATTCTATTAATCAGAACCCAAATAACAGAATGTTGGTTTGGAAATATTATTTCTCACACCTTTTTGCATAAAATAAAGGCAGTTTAAAAACTTTCCTCTATCATCCTGTGGTGCGATAGATGAATTGCATCTACTTGACTATTGTAACTGTTAAATTTTAGCAAGCTTGAGACAGCTTTTCTATAGGTACTTAGTTGTTTCTAATTCATCAAAATGCATTTTGCAGTAAAAATCTGCGCTGAATTCCTTTAAGTGATGAGAAGTTTATTTAGTCTTTTTGCTTTGTTTGGCCTCTTAAATGTGGTAAAAGAAATCTGTTTGTGCAAAGACAGAGAGGCGATTCTAATAAACCGAAAGACAGGAAATCTCAAACTGGTTTTATCCCCTGGAGTAATATCTGGCGAACAATGGAGAATACTGATGTTCTCATCCCAAGGCATTTTATTATTATTGTATGACTTTGCGTTACGTAGAACTTACATTAATGTAACTAAAAACCTGGGAAAAATACTCTTTGTGAACAAGGGAAATACTGATTGCTAAGGGAGAATCTACTGTTTGGCTCATTTTCATCTTCTTTTGTCTCCAAGACTAATTACTTAAATATGTTGAAAAGCAGGAGAGAAAATCCAGTGGAATACAACAATAATGTGCCACCATTCCCTTTTAAGGAAAAAGATGAGAAAAATTTAGTATTAAGATGTCTTTGTAAGTTCCTCTGCGTTAAGCACATTGCCTTTTGACTCAAAATATTAAAATGTAACTTGAATAGCAGCAATTTGTAAAGTTGGTATCTCAGACCTTTCAACAATGCAGCTTATCCAGGTCATGTGAAAATGTGTAGCTTCTCTGTGGACATAACAAAAAGCCATATGGTAGAAGTATTGCATCTGGTCTTAAAGCACAATCCAACCTAACTACATTAAAAGTAACTTAAGCTTCTCAATCCTGCTCTGCTGCTGTCTGTGCCAGCAGGCAACAGCCCCACCAGCAGTGGCCACAACGGCTCTGGGTGGTGGGCGGCATTGGTCCCCCAGACCTCCGCGGCCTCCACTGGCAACAGGCTCGCCTCGGCATGAGCCCCAGCTCCCACCCCAGTGCCGAGCTGGTGACCGCATGTGCTCGCAGATTGCCTTGCAATGACTTACAGGAAGTTTGGTTTTCATACATGCCATGGTACGGTCTAATTTACTGTAAATTTTTTGCAAACTAAACTAAACTAAGAAGGTGACTTCAGATATATTCAGCCCTTCACTATATAGCATAGTATAAAAAAGGGAACTTTATGCTAGACAGAAAATAAAGTTTATTTTCATGGCATAGCAAGGAAAAGCATTTTCTTCTTTAATTTCAGATGATTTTCGTGTAAATTTATCTCAGGTGAAGAGATGTAGCACTGTTGTGAATATATCATGAAAAGTTCTGAAATCACAAATGCACTTGATGATGCATTTTCACATCCCCAGCTGTCTCCACATTTTTCTCTAATTATTGTCCCAGTGATTTTTTTTCTCTTTTTCTTTAGACTGCCTAAATTTAACATCACTCTCACAGCTATGCTCAGTGAAATCAAAGTGGAATCTAAGGAACTGGTTTTAATTCATATTTTCACTTATTCGTCTACACTTCTGTGTATGTATACTGTAACCATGCCTTGCCTGGCATCCACGTGATGTGTACCAATTTGCTTTTGACTGCCTTCAGGCTGAAGCTGCGCACTACCCGTACACTAAGTCATATACCCCAGTGTACATGTCGATATAGGGCCACATTACGTGTAGCACATTTGCATGTGCAAAATGAAACTGGTTTGAGGAAATTAGTTCAAATGGTGCCTACACATGAAGAATCAGTTTGTTAGTCACTCCTTAGTTAATTTAGTGACTCAGTTTCATCAAGCAGGGGCAACATCCCCACGAATTCCTCTGACAAAGGGCTCCCCAAAATCTGGAAGATTATTTAACTGCAGTTTAAAGAAACAGACAGCAAGGATGACTGATTTAGGGCAGAAGTCTCTGAGATCATTATGAAAAGAGAGCAGGAGAGAGCATGTGTGTGAGAAGTGAGCAAGCGAGCTTCACTCTTTTGAGGAAAGTGAGAAGAATGATACCTGTTCCTAAGTTGTGTGGTGAGTGGAGGCAAGGTCCCTGGTGCTGAGCTTGGACCACTTGCCTGCCTTCCTTTCTTCTTTTCTTCTACTTCTCTCTCTCTTTTGTTATGTGCAGGCCCCGTATTTCTATGAAAAACTTACATTGATTCTTACCGAGTCTTTCTAGGTTTACATCTGTTAATAAAAAGAGGCTGTTAACTTAAAAGCCTTGGGGAAAAGAATACCAGCAAAGAATAAAAGATTGCTGTTAATCCTAGGCTGAGTCAGGGCAGCGGTAGACGGCTGCTTCTGTGGGGAGCAAAAGAGAGGGTCTAGAGAACTATTACCTTGAAATTCCTACCTGAGCAGGATCACCAAGAGCTCCTCCTAGCTCTCCCTCAGTGCCAGGAGTTGGTCACAGGAGGAGCTGTATTATGGAAGGAGAATCACATGACCATGTGTTCCCATCCCATCCCCATCAAAGGCATTGGGATCCCTGAGCTGGCAGGGAGGGTGTCCCATGGATCCAGAAGAGCTGGAGACTGACCATGTGCTATCACCTGCTCCGCTTTGTGACCCACACTGAGACAGGCTGGGCAAACCTTACTGTTTAACCCTTGCAGCTTCAGATCTGACCTTCTGCTTCAGAAGCAGGTTGCCAGATTAACCTTGAGGAGTTACCACATGACAGCTAACTGGCTGTAAATCTACACTGGCACCTAACTTGCAATGATTTGTTTGTGTATCAGGGTGGTTTATTAAAAAAACTCAAACAACCGATCCCTTCCTGCCTCCCGTATGTTGCTTCTTGCGTGATTTTAGCTAAATCTTAAAATGTCACTTCAAGCTGTGCTGGACTGAATTGCTGCGCAAAACATCACTTCTGTAACTCTGCAGAAGCTTGAACTGAGCAAAGACTCAAATGTGCCCTTCAAGTTTGCAGGGAGCTGGGAGTCCATGAAGTAAACTTTCAAGGATATATTTATCCTGCAACTGACTTACAGGGAAACATATATGTTCATATTTGAACAACTGCAAATGAAAGCATTGGATTCAGCTTCAGACTGAAGCATTTGCCATTCTATATTCTTTTTTCTCTGTCTCAAACCTAAACAATAATACAAATACTATTTTAGGTGGAAAAACCCTTTCAGATAAACTTCCTCAGCACCACCTCAGTTCAGCAGAAATCTCCTGCTCTCTGGCTCAGTGATCTGCATAAAGCAATCACAGAACTTCTAAGTTCAGGAAGCTTCCAGCCCAGGGGAATGAAAAAGCACTCCTGGCAGGAGCAAGGAAGCAGCAGAGGGGTAGAGGCTAAGCACTTTCAAGTCCAAATTTTATAGTCCTGTTATTTTACAACTGAAACAGTGAACATATTTTTCTGTCTTGGTGATGTTTTTGTTCTGTTCTATTCAAGACACTTCCTTACTATTTGTTCTTTTGGACTAGGCCTCCCCCATCCCACCCCATACCACGCAATCTCACTTCTGTTCACCTGCTGTTTCCTTTGATCTATCTCTTCCTCAGTTAAAAACAGTATTTTCAGTTAAATAATTCAGATGGTTAAAGCATGGATTTGTGACTTTGTGTTATCCTTTTGTACTTCCTTTCACAATCGGCCCTATCTGTTTGTACATCGTCAGACTTTAAAGCACAATTTTGTGTACACATCTCCAGGCTTGGGAGTGATACAAGTAATTAGCGGTGATACATAATATCCCTTCTAATCTGCCTTCTGCCTTGTAAATAAAGATAGTATTATTTGAATCCTCTTTGATTACACCATTTTTAGCAACAGATCTGAGATATAACACCCTGCGCTACTGTGTTGATTGATGATGGGGTTGTTTATGCCTGCTTAGTAGGGCAAGCAAGTCAGAGGCTGCACGGAAGGTTCTCAGTCATGGAGAACACTACCTTGCCTGAGGACACCAGGGCCTGCAGGCAGCAGGGCTGTGTGAGCCTAGCGTGACCTGGTCCTTTGGACTGGGGGAGAACATCAGGAGAAAGGGAAATTCTAAGGATCAAATCCCTAATGCTGGGTAAAAAGAAAATGTGTACAACATGTTGTCATACACAGAGAATAAATTTTGAGCACACAAACGTAGGTTTAGAATGCAGAGCTGCTCCAATTAAAAACAAAACCCCAACACATTTACAATAAAAAGGAACTATTTCTTACTCTGTAATGGCTACCGAAGATTGCTAATAGCCACATGAAATTTGAATTTCTGCTAGAAATTTGAATCAAAAATTGAATATCTGCCAGAAAGACATAACGATGGTCAGAATTTAAAAAGAATTTTTAATGTCAAGGATCCCAGAATTGGGACTTCTTCTGACCCACTTCAATCTACCACATGTAATTTGTGTACTGTTCTGAAGTAATGGATTCAGAGGAATGTGGGAGAAGAGCTGTTCTTCTAAAATACCCATGTGGAGGTCATACATTAAACTGTCTATGAAAACATTATTTTGGAATAGCTCTGGGAAATTTCCAAATGTGGATAAGCCATAAATATTTGCAGAATGTTGGCCTTCACCTTGTTCTACAAATCTATCAAAGCCAAAATATTTTTTTTCTGCAGTATTTAGTAGCTTTTGGATAACATTCCCAGGACTCAATCCTGAAAAATAGCAAGATTTATGGCCTATTAAGTTTTTTTTTCTTACAGCCGACATTGAATTAATAACTAATTTTTCATTCACAGAGGAAGTTGCTGACCTAACTGATGTAGATGGATGACTTAACACTGATTTCCAGATTACGGAATTTGTTAGGGAAGACAAATTTTTTTTTTGAGTTTTATTTGGTTTTCAATTAGGATGTATTAATTCTGTAATATCAAGCATAAAAATAACCTAATCTTTTTGGTTTCCTTTTTTTTTTTTTGTTAAAGGTTCTCATACATGAACACTTACAATGGAAATTAGTTGCACATAAAGGGTACTTCTGGTAGTGGGAGAAATAATGAGGCTTGGCTTCTTATGCCTTTGTAAATCATACTTCTGAAAAATAATATGTACTCTTTCATTGAATCTAAGCAATAATACCATCTCTGCTTCTGACATTTATATTTAGGAAGGAGTCATCTCATGTTTTAAGTCCTCCCTCAGTCTAAGCTCTCTCCTGGACTTACCTGGCTCACTTCAGTAACTCATAAAAACTTCCTGTTTCTGACAGGCCAGAAAAATACTTAGAAATTGGCTAATGATTTCCAAACCTTACTGTTGAAATCAGACTCTATTATAGTCTTGTTAAGCTGTGATTTCCAAAGACACAGGGGCTTTTTGTGATGTTTACAAGTCCTGCCCTAAGGGCTGTCCCTAACAGCATGTTAAAACCCAACCCTACTACAGTACTTTACATATTTATAAAGAACATATTCAAACTACTCATTCTTAATTTTCACTGATCATCACTGTTGTCTTCCTTACACGTCACTTCCTTACTCGGGTTACAAACGTAAAAGTGGGACTTTCAATAATGTCATGCTTTGATCTGCAAATGTCAAAAATTAAGGTGTTTTGCACCGCTTTCATTTCACAATTTCACACATACGACTGAGCAGTGACAGGTCCGCCAGGGAAACCCCAAACAGCTCGTGACTTTTTAACCATTCTGGCTCTTTTTTAAAAATAAAAACTCCACAGCTGTTTTTCCGGGGGGCTGGGTGGGTGAGCTAACAGTTCTGCATTAACCCCACTACCCGAGCTCTCACCGCCCAGCGAAGCTCTGCAGAGCCCTGGCTGATCCAGCTTCACCCTGCGCCTCGTTTAACAAGCAGGGCCTCCGCCGGACGAGAAGCCGGCCCCGGCGAGGCCGTTGGTGGCCGTTGCTGGCGGTTGTGGCCGTTGGCCGTGGCTTCCCGCGACCAGCCCCTCGGAAGGCACCAACGGCCGGCAGAGGGGGGGGCACACAACCTCCCCCGGCCCGGCCGCCCGGCCACCGTCGCTTCCCCGTTCCCGGCCGCTCATGCGCCCCGCCCCGGCCCCGCCCCCATGGCCAATCACATGAGCCGGCGCGGGGGCCGCCGGGAGCGGGCGCTCCCCGTACCGAGGGGCTCGGCGGAGGCGCGACATGGCGGCGCGGGCCGGCTGCTGAGCCGTCGGTGGCTGCGGCGGGGCGGGCGGGAGCCGCGGGGAGGCGGCGGCGGGCAGCACGCGCAGGGAGGGAAGCCGAGCCAAGCCGGCGGAGAAGAGCCGAGGAAGGTGGCGGGGCCGGCTGGGGCCCCCGGGCGGCGGCGGCGGGGGCGGCGGCGATGGCCCAGTGCGTGCAGTCGGTGCAGGAGTTCATCCAGGACTCGTTCGTGCCCTTGGTGGCCGCGCTGTGCAGCGAGGAGGCGGAGAGGCTCACCCGCAAGAACAGCCTGAGCTTCGCCGAGCTGGTGAAGCCCTTCTGCCGCCTCACCTCGGAAGGTCGGTGGTGGCAACGGCGCGGGGTGCGCGGGTTGTTGACAGGGACCGGGGAAGGCGGCGCCGCTCCCTTCCGCCCGCCGGCCCCGGGGGGCGAGGGGGGATCCCGCGTGGCCTGCCGGAGCGGGGGGCGAGGGCCTTTCCCCGGGCCGTCGGTCCGGTGTCACTCGGGGCCGTGACGGCTTCGCCGCGGCTCGCTTTGCCGGGGTCGCGCCGGGTGGCTGTTAGGTCTGTTAATACTTTTATTCCATCTGTTCTTCTCTGTGGAACCTTGGAAGTCAGGCTTCTCCTGGAGGCATCGCAGGGCACTCGGCTAAAGAGAAAGGCGTCTGTAAATCTTTTTTTCTTTTTTTTTTTTTCTTCAAAACGACTTTACTCTTACTTGGCTAATACTTGTGACTGACCATTGTAGGTCGTCTTGTTTTTCACACTTGTGGTAAGGCTGTTAGTAAAGTACCCAGTCGTTGAAAGTACGGCCAGTCTTTCAGAAACATTAATTCTAATTTTGGTTGCAAGTCTTTGCTTTCTCTCACTTGTAGTTTTATCCTATGTACTTTTTTGTTGATGCACCTGTGAGCAAGACCTGTGCAAAGAGAAGGTGGGAGTTGAGCTGATTATGTGGCGTAGGTGAAATGACCATGTAAAGTAGCAGCAAAACTGGAAATTGGTCGCTTAAGGGAAAAATAGGATTCTTTTACTGTGGTGTTTTAACTTACTATCTGGATTTTTCTTTTGTAAACTTAACTAAGCGATGCTTTTCAAGCCACTGCTCATCAGCATAGTGTGCAGGACAGCAATTGAATAGAACTGCTTGTCAGAATAGCAATGCAGTGATATCTGTCAAATTTGGTTTCTGACAGATACTTAGCTCAGACTTCAGTCTCTTCATGCCTTGTGTTGAAAGGGTGCAAGAAAATGAAGCTTGTACTGTCACTCGAGTTAGATTTTTGCATTGCTATTTAAAAAAATGGCATCGGCTTAAAAGCTCGTATGTGTTAAAATTGCCTTAATTCAGTGGCAAGCCTTAACTTATTAACCATGAGTAGTTTATAAATATTTTTCCCTTTGTTTAGCAGCACTCATGAGCTATGTGAGAATGCAGCAGAGACAAAAATAATAAATGCAGAAGCTCACATCCTTGGAGTTCTGAAGCTACTTAAATATCTCTTTTGGATCTTTGATGAAAGGCTTTCAAAACACATCTAGCAAACAAAACTAAGCAGTCCATTTCAAATGAAGCACTTTGAATAATACTTAATTCTGTTGTTGCTTAGTTGTAACTATTTTTTGTTCGAGCTGTTGTAACAGTTAAGGAACTTGAAAACCTGAATCATCCTCAGTGTTCCCTGTGTAAATGCAGACCTCAGTAGTACATTGATGATTATAAACCAACCTAGTCTTCACTCTCTTTTAATAAAGGAGTTAGTTATGGCTAAAGATTAGGCTCCCTCCCTTGTTATAATGTAAGACTTTCTGCTTATTACTTGGGAGACTTATACTGACTCGATTTTTACATCCTTCTAAAAACTTGTGAAGGAAATCTCCATCGTCTGACTTTCATAATTCTCTAGTAATTGGTGATGATTCTGTAATTAGTATTCTGCAAGCTCTGTCATGTAATAGCATAAATGAACACTTATGAACTGCATCTTAAATTCCTGTGAAACAGTTTTAATTTCCTAACTTTGCAGCTGTGGCCATTGTGACAAATATTCGGGATGGGCATCCTTGCTGTTCTGTGTAGGCTGCCTGACTTTGACAGTCTGAACCATCGTGTTCAAAACCTAACCGAGGGTCAGAGAACCAGAAAACTGAAGCTTGGTGCAGTGGGTTTTGTTGCTGCACTGCACTCTGTGTATTCTGCTTCAGCAGGCTGCAAGCCTGGTAGCAGTTCTTCACTTCAAGTGTGACTTCCTCTTCTAGCTTCATGGAAAAGAACATTACTGCGTGCTATATGTAACTTCTTGTGGTGAAAGCCAGCATGTGTGAGGGTAGGGAAAGCAGTACTAGGTATCTTTTTCAGGCAGAAGGGTAGTTCAGTGCAGTAAAATTTCTCATGAGTTTGTATACCAGTAAGCAATTTCTACAGCTCCAGAACCTGTGGAGCTCTGTGACAGTGAAACACGTTTGTTGGAGTCTGCACAAACACTGTTGCATAGTGGCAGTCTTAACTGTATCCGTATCCTGTGCACAAGGCCTGGAAACATAGGATAAGTTCTTAAATTGCTCTACTTTATAGGTAGACCAGACTTAGCAGTAAAATTATTCCATGGTGCTTTTCATGTTCAATTAAGAGGAAGAGAGGCATGATTAATGATCTGATCATGCTATGGCAGAATGTGTGTACATACACGTGCCTCTGCAACTGTGTGATTCACTGCTTATAATTGTTTTGATGTTGTTACTTCTAAGCACAGTTTTTCTTAAGAGAGCATGAAATCCTGCCCTGTTTGTATTAATACTCCTGCCTTTCATTGAATTTGTAATGTAAAATTGGGTTGATAATATTTCATCTCGTTAGAAATAAGCTGTCCCTTGTTCTTGTGCAAAACTTAAAAGTACACGTGTTACTTCCTGAACTCTTCCATAATTTGAAGAGCTCAGTTACTGGTTTTCTACTGTACTTTGAGTCCTGTTTCAATGTAGATTTTTCTCTGAAGTTTAGGATTTATATAGTTTATGAGCCTGCTGAAGACTGTGTATTCACCAGCATTCTTGCTTAGAGAGCTAGCACAGTTATGAAATGAATCTCCTGATCTATGAGAAAAACAGTTTTCATACACAGAAACTAAGCTGAGCTTTCTACTGTGCATGTATTGATCGTCCTTCACATGTTAACAGAGATATGAAGGTCCAGACCACTGCCTGATCTTCAGGTAGTGTTAAACCACATCCTTCTTGCAGTTCCTCAGTCCAAGGGGTAAGATTATATCTAATTTCAAGTAGAACCCCACAAACATACATAATGTAGATGGGAGGGGCCTGCACTAATCAGTATTAACCTACTCATCAACTTCTGCCTATCAGCACCTTGCTCGTGTTGGTGTAGCCAAAAATACCTTTGCAATATAGCAAATTGTGATGGTAGGAAATCCTAAGCACAGGTTGGAAGTGCTCTGTACTGTAATTTTTAGCTGCTTGACTTTCATAAATAATTAACTTTTTGTTGTTGAAGGAGAAATGGTTAAAAAAAACATGAGAGAACAACTTTACTGTCCCAGTAAGTCTTGACTTCAGAAGAAAACAACCAAAACCCTCCCCAAACTCAGATGTTTCTTTGAAGAAAAACAGAAGTATATTGTGGATTCTATACCTTCACATTTATTCACAAAGTGTTAGTCTTTCTTACCTACTGTGTTTGTTAGTAACAATTGATGCCTAATTTAACAAAAGTATATATTGTGTACGTAGATGATCTTTAAGATAGCATCCAGTTTTTAAGAATCTTTAAAAATACTATCTGAACTAATGTTGTCTTGGTGGGAGGAAGAATTAAGAGTGTACACTTTAACTAGCAAGTGTGACTTTAAGGTAGCCTTGGTTACTTTTAAACCAAAGTGTTCTATGCCTTAAAAAAAGGGGGGGGAGGGAAGCTTCTGATAACTGTCTGATTCTAAGCCTTAAATACTTGCTGGAAGTAAGGAGATATAATGGGAACACTGCATTTATTTTATGAGCTTAGTTTGATATTAGGAATTCCTTGTTCAGGAGTATTTTAGTCAACATCTGAATATTTTCAACTTCTGGTGAGAAATATCCTGTTCCGATATATGTTACTACTCCCATTTTTGGCAAAATACTTTCTGAAATGATCTTATGAACACTTGAAGGAAATGTATAACACTAGAAATTTTGTATTAGGGATTAAGGCAAGAGCTTTGTGGGGTTCTGAGTAGGTCCTTTATGTCAGTCCTTAGCATTGCACATGTGCCAGAAATGTCATCTATGTCCTGTGTGGAAGTGTGTTTGCTCTTCATTATTATGGCTGTTACATTTTAGGAGAGACACCAAGGATGAGTTTAAGTGTTACAGCTGCACTGGTAAAGACAAACTGGTTTCTTAGTTGTTTCTCTCACTTCCTTTACATTCAGTAATCATGTAGCAGTAGGGTTGATAATTTACCTATATGATGAGATGGGGGAGTAGAAAAAATATACCCCCTTCAGCTTTCTGATAGAAATGCTGGACTGGATGAATTAAGTTTAGCCATCACAATTGCCCTCCTCTGTGTTGATACAGCCGTATGATGAGCCAGTTCAATCTGAAGCTTACAGCTGAAAAAACCTACAGATTTTTAGGTTGTTTTGGGCAGGATCAGTTCTCTAAACTGCTTCACTCTGCTCTCCCATGAGCTTCAGTGCTGACTAAAGGTTGGGAGTGATCGTGTGACTTAGGAGGGTAGGACTATGCTAGTCCAGATCTGAACTGCAATAGAAATCTGCTTTAACAGCTAAGATGGACTGCAAACACATCTAGTGTGGTCTGGCTTGGGCTGTGTAGTTCTTACTTCTGAAAAGGCTTGTAGGAAAGGTGTGGAGTTCTCCTCAGGCTAGAGGGGACTGAAGACTCAGTTTCAGACCTCACAGTGTGAATTTTGTGGTTAGTTGCAAGACAAGAACAACAAGAATTCTTCTTTGTGCTGCCCTTTATACGCTATACAGTGATTTGTGAAAATAAAATTCAAAGGAGTTGAGGGGGCACGTGGTAGCACCAGATGTCTTAGGTCGCCGTACTCAATGAGCCCTGCCTGCACTTACAGCCTGGTTTGCTTGGTGGTGCTTGTGGTTTGAGATAGGGGAAAATGACATGAAAAATGAGAGCACACTCAGAATTGTAATGTCTGGAAATGTAATGAATAGCATTTTTTAAAACAAAAAAAAACCCCAACCAAAAACCTGACAGATGGCTTGAAGGGAGCAAGAGAGCAAGATTGACAATGATTCTACAAAGGGAGCTCTGCATTTACGTGTCATGTGAAGCTCAAATTATTGCTTATGGCAATACAAAAGAGGTAGCAGCCCAATCAAATTTTAGTGAAAAGATCAGAGCTAGACCTTAGAGTAGAAAGGTGTGCCAGTACACAAGTGTAACACAAATTTAGTTTTCTTGTGATGAATCTTTTTGGGCTCTTCAGGAGAGTGGCGCTTTTTTATTTTTTGAAAAACAATGAAACCACCAAAGCAAAATAAAAGCAGGGAAAAGCAATCATATCACTAAACAAAAAGTGAGATTTGCCTGTGATTATAGTTTTTAAACATATAGAAAATAAAGACACCCTACATATAGCTGCTACAGTTATATGTAACTTCAGCTTTCAGTTAAATACTGATATTTGTTAATCATCTTGCTGGAATTTGCTGCTGCCTTGTCCCTTAGGCTTGGTATTAACCCCTTTGCATGGGTTTGGGACCCTTTCTTTGGTCTTTTCTGTCTGATGGCGTTCTTGGAGAAGTTGGCCTTGATGGGAGGAAAATACTTTTTGGATAAGTAACATGAAGTCAAAACAGTGTAAGTTATTGAGTTGTAATAACACAAGGCTGGTATCACCCTTTTAAAGGCTCATTTTGATAATGAATCTGTTCCTTTTTTGGAATTTTTTCACTGGTAATAATCTACTTCACTCTTTACCCATAAGCAACCTCTCCACACCAAAAACTTACATGCTTGCCAGCTGTTTGTAGTTCCATCGTAAACACTGGGTCCATGGACACTTCCACTGCTTTGTTGGGATCTTTTTTGAGGCTGCATGCAATAATCCACTATTTGTCAGGCAAAAAGCTAATGAGTAATCCTGAAATCAGTATTTAATACTCATAAGACTCTTTGTTTTTTAAACAAGCATTTAAAAGTGAATCGGGAATGCTGGTGTTACTAACATTGGCTTTATATTTTAACTGATGAATTTTAACCAAAAGTTTGTCACTGAAGAAATGTAACTTTGACATTCTTTTTAAGATAAATCAGTTGTGTGATGACGTTTGGAGAACAGGGGAGTTCTAAGATTATTTCTTTAAAAAAATCCAAACCAAACTTAAAATTATCACACTGTAGTAAAAAAATGAAAGGATATGTTCATTTTGTGTGAACTAATACTATGTTATCCCTGTCAAGTTTCTTGAAAGCTATTATTGTGTACTGAGGTTTTCTTGGGAACTGGTGACTCCTTGGAATGTGAGATATCATGTGAAATCCATATGTGGTTACTGTAGGCTTTCTGTGCAAGTTGCGTACATTCCACAAGGGGAGGGGTGCAGCAGTGTAGGGCATGGATTTTGAGTACTTTAAGCCACTATTCTTATAAGCGAAGATCCTATGGTACCCTTTCAGTCTGCCTAGATGAGCCTAAAGTTGAAAGGAAGTAATTTTTCATTCTTGCCTTCCCCTCACTCCATTTTTGGTACTCAAGTTCTATGGACTGGGATCTGAAATTGATGGAGAGGTTTATTGTAGAAAGTAGTCTTTAAAGTAAAAGCAAAAATCTGTTGGAGAAGTACTGATTTATGGTGACTATTTTAACTCTGTTATATTTCTCAACAAAGCCTATTTTTTTTTTTTCTTTTTTAGTTCACATGAGAGATCCTAATAATCAGCTTCACATAATTAAAAATTTGAAGATTGCTGTCAACAACATTATTACTCACCCACCTCAGCCCGGTGCCATTCGAAAACTTCTGAATGATGTTGTGTCTGTCAGTCAGCCTGCCGAAGGACTAGTAGCTAATGTGATCACAGCTGGAGATTATGATCTCAACATTAGTGGTATGTAATATTGTATTTTTTTTGTAACTTAAGCTGGAATTTACTGTAAGGTTTCTAACCTTGATTTCAACTTCATGATGTGTATTACTCAGTTTTGAGTCATTGTTTTTACTGAAACTTCAGATATATCAAATAGTTTTGGTTTTATATAGTGCTAAAAGAGTGGTTGAACTTTATTAATAATTCATAATTTAATGTTTCCTGATGTTGTAATTCCTCTGAACTTGTATTAAATCATATTATTTCAATGTAGGAAATACTCATGATTTGGTTCTATTAATAGCTTGTCAGTTGGTGAGAGGTTTTCTTGTTCCAAAACTGATACACTTCATTGAATAAATATCAGAATTTATTAATTATGTTGGTACTAGTGTACAGCTCTATGTTGAAGCTAGTCCTCTTGGCTTCTCCTGCTTTTACTTATTGCTTAATGCATAGAGTTTATAAAGTTGTCATAAAGTTTAAGGAAAAAGGGTTTTGAGGAAAGGTGTGTAATTCCATGTCTTGTTTTTTTGCCATGAAACTCGGTGCTTCATAGTTCACTGTGAACGTGGCTCATGTTCTGAAAAAGTTTTGGGTTTTAGATCTCCAAGGGATAAGGCATTGTGAAAAATACTAAAATGAGACCTGATCTTGAGAGCTGAGAAGATTAAACTCTTCCCAATTAAGACGCTAATCAGTTAAAGCCTTTGAGTACATACTTAATTCAAAGCATGTGTGCATTGCCCTATTTAAACATGAGTAATTTATTACACTTAAAGTTCAATGTGCAGTGAGATATTTAGCTCTGCTATAGCAAAAGATTGAAGCTTCATGAGGATTAGTAACCAATAGTGTTGTAGTATGGTGACTTTTTTGTTGACAATTAAAAATTGCATAATTCTAGATCTTTGATACCTAATTTACTAGCCACATCCCCAACTTGATGTGAAACATTGATAGTAAAGGAAAAGTCTTGAACCTGGGATTTCTAATTTTTTGGAGCTGTTGGAAACTGTACCCTTTTTCAGCTTGTGTCCTTGTTTATCTGTGAAAGTGGTGGATTGTCTTTTTTTTTGTGAAATTTTTTTTGGAGGGAAAGTCTGCTTCAATTCTAGACATTGGGAGACCCTAAGAAAGCAGAGTGGTTTCAGTGAAGAGCCTCTCCATAACATTTCTAATCTCAATTTAGAGGTGTTGGAAGAAAAATAGTGGGTATATCAAGCCATGCTTTGTAGTTGTAGAAGCAAATAACTCTCCTTTTGTTTTCCATATTTGCTGCTGGAGCCTCAGATATACAAATTATCATACTTGACTATCTTCTGTCTCTTAGTGGTTAGGTTTTTATTTCCGTTCAGACTGGCAATATGCTTATTTGAGAGAAGGATAGTTGTATAAGCTGTTTTATATCATACAGAAGGTCATATCATGTAACAATGTGGTAGTTTTGTAGCCCTGTTTTAGGGCCATAGCACAAAACACTGACACAGTGTTCTGGATGGTGAAACTTGGATCCCATTACACTGTAGGAGGATGTGAGGAAGTCCCTAGCTTGTCAGGTAGAGTTCCTTTTCTACTTGAAAAACTGTTTCTTAGTAAATATTCTTAGCTTTCTAACTTTGTTAGAGCATTTTACTGAAAACCAGTAGAAGCACTCATTCCTGGCAACAAAACATAATCTTTTAGCATGGAAATGTGTAATATTCTAATCTGTTCTTTAATTTGCTCTTTTGGTGAATTAGTTTTCTAGGATATCCATATTAAAACATATTTCCTTAATCTTTTAATGATGATCAAGTGCAGTCTATTTTGAAGGAAGACGCAAACATTAAGACACTCACATATGAGTGTTTCTGGTACTGGGGTCATCATGATCCTGCTCTTTAGAAAAGTTTTGGAAGTGCTGTGGTGAATTTGGTTAATTGTTTGTAATCCTACTTTGTTACACTTGTTATTTAATAGTCTCATAGTTCCATAATCTCTGGTACTGAGAGACCTGGGTTGATTGCTGAAAGGTTCCTTACATTGAGCTGTCCCTGCTTCTCCCATGTACTGCTGCATGTGGAGAGTGAGGAAAAATGATCCCACTAAAGCCTTAAATTATTTTTCCCCCCCCCCCCCCTTCTCTCAAATAAGTTCTCAGCTGGATCACTTCCTTGGCTCTGTTTATTCAGGGCTGCGTGTTGCTAATGCTGGCATGCAGTGATGCAGGAATATGATGGAGATAAGGGAAAATTTGGGCAACTACTTTCAGCAGTGAACATCTTCAGTTACTTTAACTGTAGTGCTACACCCTGAGAAATCTCAGAAATTAGTGTCTTACATTTGTAGTATCTTCCAACTAGAAAAATAGAAATAATATCTAAATATAACTTAATTCTTTACTACTTTATAGATTTCTGTTTTTTATTCAAACCCAGAATTTGGGCTGAATCAAAAATTAATATCTATTAAAGTACAGTGTCAAATGTTGAGGAGCCTGTAATTTTCATGATTAATGTTAGCTAGAATCAAATGTTTTCAGTCCCTGATGGGTCTGCATGGCATAGATCTTCTACTTTGTGCTACCAGAGTGTAAAAGCCAATAGTGTGTTTGCACCTGACCCTTTTTAGTGTAATAACACCATGTTTTTTCTATCAGATCGCTCAGTTAAAGCTAGTGTTCCTTGGTACAGTAATTGGAAAGAGACACTGATGGAACTGAACACATCCACGTTTTATTCAGGTATTTTTTGTGGTTGGCGCCAATTTGCCAAATTGCCCTTTATTCCTTTTCCGTGTGCCCCATCCACCTTTCCTTACCATCTGCTACAACTGTTTAGCACTTCTCTTGGCGTAGATGTGTGTTCCTCCATTTTTTTCCCCTAAATGAAAAATTTTTGGTGATGGTTGTTTAATTTTTCTTTTCGTCACTTTTCTACTCCTGTTAATCTAAATCATCTAGTCTTTCCATATAGTCAATAAGTGCGAAGTGGTGGTGGGAAATGACCTGATGCTGTAAAAGCACTGTCTTGTTGGATCCCATGGAAATGTATACTGTCACTATTCTGTATTTAAAATGTAAATACTTTCTGCTTCTCTATAGAACTTCTTTCTCAGGAGATAGTAGTGCTTTTCAAATCGGAACTGAAGTGCTGACTGTACTTACAGAACATATGCCTCTGCTATATTGACATTCTTTCTGGAGGATGACTCTTCAAAAAAAAAAAAGCCCAAACACCACAAACCCCAAACAAAACAAGTAAAAAAAACTCCCCCCAAAACAAAAAGACAAAGCTTTCTAATGAATTTTCACCTAGTTTACAAGGTTTATTGCTACCAAAACAGATCGGTTATTGACTTAACTTACAGCGAAGCTCTGTGTTGTGGTCTGTAAGAGCCAGATTTTGACGTTTTTCAGTTTTAGACATTAAAAAAGTTTATGCCTTCAGTTAGTAATAGCTATCCTTTCAACAGTGTCTGTTCAGATACTGCTAAATGCCTTACTTTCTGAAAGTGCTAGAGTACTGGTCTCTGAAATTCGTCTTGGTCAGTCAGGTAGCTAAAAAGTATAAAACCTCATGAAATAGACTTCCCAAGCTGTTTTGTATGAGTGTTACTTATGAGTTTTTTCTTACCAGTTTCTGAACACATTAAATTTGCCTAAACTTCAGTTCTGCTTGTTTAGTATACTGGAAATGTATTACTAGAAAAATGCAAAACATAGGGGGCCTGCCTCCCTAAATGACACAGCGTTGCTATGCACTGCTATAATGTGTTATGAAATGTTACATCTCTGAGAACTTTTTCAAATACTGTTTTTGTTTTGAATATGGTGCATGTTTTATTTTAAGTATCTACTATAAATGATTACAGCCCTGTAAATGCTCTTGAGTGAATACTGTTAATGGGTGTTGTAGTTGTGTAGAGGGAATCCAGTTGCCCATGCAGCCACTTCCAAGATTCTTAACAGGCTGAATGAGAAAGGGTAGGAGAGAGAAAAAAGAACCCCACAAAACGAAGTAGTATTTCCCTGTTGGTAGCTGTGTCAGATTTTAAAATACTTTTTCTGCGGTGGTTCAGCTGTAAAACAGAAATAGAAAACTGAAAACAGAGCTTGAAACTAAAATGTGGTTGAAATTTCTGCCTTTAGTTTAGTGTAGTCTGGTTTGAACCTGAGTTACTAGGAGGCTTTGTTATACTTGGGAAAAATATGCATGAGAGTCACTTTCTCATGGTTTGTTTTTAATAACAAGCTGTGTTTTCCTTAATTTAGATAGTTGGCATATTTAAATGCAGGACTTACTAAAGCCAAAAGCTTTTTATATCCTAGATGAGTGCTCAGAGAGCAGTTTCTAGAAAGGCTATAATCAAAAGCCAGAAGTTTGCCTCCTGTTGGTCCTTTATGTGAGATGTACTGACTGCTAGACTGAGTTCAGTTAGGAAGTGTGACTTCTGTGTGGACGAAGATGATGTAAGATGGCCTGAAAATGTTGGATTAAACGAAATGCATTAATTTTATGCACTAGAACATAATTCCAACAAAAATGAAACTCAATTTCCTAAGTCAGCTAAGAAATCAAGGTGGTGGGGTTTTTATTTGGGGGGTGGTGGTGGTAGGGCAGAGCAGGGGTGGTTTAACTCACAGAAGAATTTCTCATGCTTTGTAAATCAGGGAATGTTTTCTTGGGGCCATATAAAAAAATACCTTCAGGATTTCTTATTAATGCATTTTTTTCTATACTAGTTATTGTTTTCTAGTTTGCAGGTGAGTTTATGTTGGATTCCAGTTAACTTCAGTGTGAAATCAGGTTATTGGAAGTGGACTGATTTTTGCTCTGGGGTCTTTTTTCCACTTAAGGGAAGGAGTAACAAAATTGAGATAGTATAAAACAGACTTGAAAGAAGAAGTAACACTTCATTGCTCAACTGGTAGTTGGAGTGGAAAGAAACAGACAAGATTTAAGTTCACATGTTCTTTTGATGTCCCAGACTTACTTAGTTTCCCTTGATGTGTTACTTTTAGAAAGATGAAATCCCTGTTGTAAAGGGCATTTGAATGTGGCAGGTTAATGTTATAAGGGATTAATGGTACAACTCAACTCTGAGCTTTTAGCTTTTTGGATCTCTGCTTTGCTGGCTGACAGATGAACTGTTTATTTTAGCAGGGCAGAGGAAGGGGACTACTGTCAAGCTAAGTCACAACACTTCCAAAAAGCTTTATATGAACTGGCAGGGTAGGGTTTTGGTAATCCTTAGTTACTCTACATACTCAAAAAATAATTTTGCTTCTTGGTCAATTCTTACATCCCTAGCTGAGGCAAATTCATGACTTCGAGGAATATTTTTGTGTTTTCCTTCCCAAACGTGTGCATGTGTGCGTTTAAAGGGGTGGTAAGGAATAGTTACTTTAACAAGGACTGAATACATGTGAGCCTACAATATCGAGGAAGTTGATGCTTAAGCTACTATACAGTTTCAAAATAGTTGATTCACAGTGTTACTGTTTTTCCCACCTGTGTATTTTAGATGCTTTCTCCTTAGACTGTTCCCTCTTCTTTGCCCTGCCATGCAAACTTTGTCATAGTTTGCAAGCTTTACTTTTAGGTGTAGTCTTTCATATTTCCTTTTCATAAATGAGTAAACAGAAGTTTTGCTGAATATTCTAGTTCATCCTCTCTTATTGTGTATTCCAGCTACTACGCCTTGGTTTGAGTCTTACAGAGAATGCTTTCTTCAGTCCATGCCTGCATCAGATCACGAATTCTTAAACCACTATGTTGCATGTATCCTTTGAGTGTTACAAACCTCTCTAGTGAAGGCTGTTACAGCTGGTTGCAGAAATGTAATGTAGGAGACTTTGAAATTTTGCAATAATTCTTTTTGCCATTATGATTTGAAAAATATATTTTTTCAATATGTCCTACTATACAAACTAGTTTCCTAAGGGGTCAGGGTTTTCTTTGTGGTTAGTGTGTGGGTTCTTTAAGCCACAGTGTTTTTTGTGTTAAACTGAACTCTAAGCTTATACCTGTAAATTAAACTTCCTCATCCTAAAACACTTTCTGCTGTAGTTCTCTAGGTATCTTACTGTCCCTTATGTGCAACAGAGGCTTGTGTTTGGGATGCACCTGCTGCTTTTTATAGCTTTTTCAAGCAGATGGAGGGGGGAGGCTGGGGGAGGGTGTTTTGGAAAATCAGTGAGCTTTGAGCTTTTTTGGACAAAAAAGTCTGGAAAGATGCCTGAATGCTTTCACTTTTTTTAACCAAAACTTAGGCCAGTTTGCTTGTCTACAGGGAAAATAAAAATATGCACTGTTTCATGATGTAGTTGGTGTTTAGCTTTATAATAATTATAATGCTGCAGGTTTCATAACACCTACTCTGTTCCTAACTCTTTACTGTACTTGATCATTTCAGTATGGTGGAACACGTATGTTAGTAGCCATTAGAGAGAACTATTTGTGCAGATTTAGCTTGGCAAAATATTCATTCTGGCCTTTGACTTCTGAGTTTTAGAAATATTTACAGTACAACTTGCTTTCTGGCTTCTCTGAATTAATGTCTTTGATATGGCAAATAGATATAGCAGAGCAGGATGTTCCTTATTAATGATTGTGTAGTTGCATTGAGGTAAGTCTGAGCAGTTTTGCTTTTTACTCAGAAGATGTTGCCGTGTTTAAGAATACTGGCTGTTATCGTTGCTCAGGTGATACCTTAAAGTCCCAACTCTCCTTGGAAGCTGAAAACTAAAGTACACTGGGGGTGAATTGCAGTTACGTGTTTCATATGTGAACAGTTGGTCTGTATCTAAAATCTTAAATTGAACTATTAGCTATTATATAGTGGCTTACACTTGGATTCAGGAGCAAACTCCTGTTTCATCTCACATTACAGATGTTAGTTAATTGACTGTTTGAGTGGTTTGGGTGGTTTTTTTACTGAGATCAAGGCCTAATTCTAACTGCATGTGCTTTTGTGGTAGTGTGTTTTACAGGCTTAAATACTGTACTTATCTATTTCATTTATACACTTCCTATTTTATTATATGATTGGTGGCTGTTCCTGGGTTCTTTTGGTAAATGTCCTTAACACGAATTTAGGTATGCTTGTAGTTTCTTCTAGTGAACCAGAGCCTGTGGAGCAATTTCTGAAGCTGTCTCAAGAACAACATCGAATTCAGCATAGTAGTGAATACTTATATCCCAAGTGGTTTATCCCAAACACACTCAAATACTATGTGTTACTGCATGATGTAAGCACAGGAGAAGAACAAAGGTGGGTCTTCTACCTTCGGTGAACTTACAGGTGAACTCTTTGAAATGATTGTGGTTATAAATTCTGTGATTAAACATACCACAGGATCCATTAACTAGTATGCTGACTATTATCAACACAGACTTCTTTAAGTATTTAGATCTGCTTCTTGTGTTCATATAAAATGAAAAGAATCAGTCCTAGCTTCTTAAGGTAGATGCCTTTGCTAGCTTGCTGAACTAATTCTCAAAGATTTACTCTTGCATAAAGGACTGCTTTAAAAAAAAAAAGAGAATTTTCCTTTTAACCCTTATGGATAATAGTATCAAATAGCTTATTGCAGTACACACTTAAAATAGAATCGGTTTGATACCAAGACAGGGTAAATGTTGTTTTGTTTTTTTCAGAGCTGACTCCATTTATGAAGAGATGAAGCAGAGGTATGGAACTCAGGGTTGCTATTTGCTGAAAATAAATTCTCGGGTGTCTAATAGAGGAACAGATGAACAGATACCAGATCCTTGGAGTCAGTACCTTCAGAAAAACACTATCCAGAACCAGGTATTATAATATTCTGAAAACCATTTATAAGGTGCATATGAAAGCCCATTTGTGTTAAATTTTGCCTTGGTATTACGTATGGGTTTCTACAGAATGGGCTAATAGGCAGTCAATAGCTATGACTCTTTGAGGACATGAGTCCTCTTTCAAAGAACTGTCCTCTGTGCTACTTAAAATGACAGTAAGGACCACCTGAAATACTAGGCTGTCTGAAATAGACTGACAGGAGCACTGAAACAATAGACTTGTGCTTTATGCACTGACAAGAGCAAGTAACCTCAAAAGTGTCCTATTCATAGTAAATTTATACCTTAATTTTGATTGATTTCCTTCACTCTTAAGAACTGAAAAAAACCCAACAATTTTTCTATACTTTACTAAACAGTGTGGGTGTGTTTTGTGGGGTATGTGTGGTTTTTCTGGTAACTTCTTGCAATCCAGTCGGGTCTATCATCTGCAAAGATGGCAAGTGATAGTGTGTGTTTGCTTTAGACGGACCTGCAGTGTTAACTGCATCTGATTAAAAGGTTTGTTCTTGGAATTGTAGTTCTTTACCAAATCTAGTTGGTGCTGGAAAGTCAAAACATCACGTATTCTGTAAGCAAAGAGGACCAGTAAGTAATGTTCTACTGTAAACTAACTACAGCTTTTTTGTCTCATGTCAGCTGTCCAATATAGATGATTTTTATTTTTGTATAAGGTTGTTCAGGAATTGCTTTAGGGAGCATATTTTCACTGCTGGAGGCATTGCTGTGTAAAGAGTTGGAGTTGCTTACTTAGTTGACAGTGAAGCTATTTGAGCAAGCCAGAAGATACTTGCTTCATTTGGTGAATATAACTTTCATCTTTACAATAGGATGGGTTCTTAAAGCCTCACAAACAACTTAAGAAATGAATGTATACAAACAAACATGCTTTCTTAATAATTCAGTTAACTGTTATTAAACTTAACTACTGTTGACTGACTTTCCTCTGTGCACTAGTAGTCTTAAAATTCTGACTTTTTTTTTTCCCCCTGGAAGGATTGCTATGAAGATTCTTATACTGTGATTTCAAACAAGAATACTGATCACTTGATATCAGATGGCTTAGATGGTGAAATTAAAGGTATTTTTAACTTCTGTCAAAACATTGATGTGATAGTGTTTATATAGTTGTCTCGTGTCTTGGACAGTAATCACTTCAGTGATTTGTTAGGGAATTCAAAGTAATAACTTTTCTAAATGCTCAAAGATAATGTTAACATGGTGTCCACAAAGAAAAAAAAAATGCTGTGGTGCTGATTTACTGGATTGGTAGTTGTATCTTTAATGAGATGGCTATGGGTGTACTGGGTTCATCCTTTGTAAGATTAAGCATATTGTCTGTAAACTCCGACAATTAATAGAAAGTAACATAGGATTAAATGGTTAATTTACGTCATGATAAAAGTTCTGGTTAGTGTGCTCTGATGTAGCTTGGAAGCTGACATGTGTAGCTTTTTTCTACTTGTTTTTGGTTTTAAATCTGGAAATAACAAAGTAGTGACTTTGTAAGTCAGCTGGAAAAACTTGCCTCACACCTGAGCTCCTGGATGGCAGAGGACAGTAAATTGAATTCAAATTAATACATGGCCCTTTAAATTTTTTTTAAGGCAGCTGTGTAGGATTCAGATGAGAAGCATCATCAAATAGGGAAGTGGAGGTACCCCAAACTATATGGCCTGACTCGGCCCACATCCCTCATACCTGACTTGAAAAGCACAGAGAGATCTAGTCCATGTAGGAGAGCCTGCAGTTGCCTAAAAAAGTAGCTTTCTAGGGCCTTACAACCAGGATATAGCATGCAAGCTGCTGTTTGAACATTACATACCCAGCTTTACATTTAATGAGTAAAGTCCATTAAGGATTTGCTTTCACAGCTCAGCTTTGCTCAGTGCTAGCTAGGGCCAGATGAATCAAGGTGATTCTCTTACATAGAAAGGAAATAATAAATAAGAGAACTATTTCTTAGAGTGAAACAGTGTCTTGGTCTAGTTTGTATAGCTAGATGCAGTAGTGGTCAGCAGCCTTTCTCACTGAACTAAGAGGACTTCGGAGGAAGTTGTTTTTACATCATGATTGCTTGAAGGGCATGGAAAAAAGAAGTTTGGTTGTTACCTTAAAACATAAGCAGAAAAGAGGTGAACAGATTCAATGGAGCCATTGTAGTAATTGCTATGTTTCCAGCTTCTTGCGAATATTTGATTTTAATGTTTTCATAGTTTTCCTTCAAAGTGGCTGATACTAGTCAGCATACTTTTGGATTCTTTGCACTGCAATTGAGAACAAAAACCCTATGTGTTGTAGTTCCTGCGATTCCCTGAGCTTCCTGAAGATTTGCAAGAGTGATGTAACACTTGGGTAGTGCTCTGCTGCTGTCTGCTCTGCACTGATCTGTAGTGCAGAATAATTGGTGAATAGCTTTGTGTAACAGTTTGGAGTAAGGAAAACCTTAAAGTAGGTTAATAAAAATTACACTTGAAAACCAAAATGCTTAATTAACTTTATACTTGGATTTTTTGTTTCAATCTTTCAATAGATGGCCTGTCAAATAACTTTAAGACTCACCCCCTTCAACTGGATCATCCCAGCGGCAGTTTGGCTAGCACTGATTACATGAAGGCTACTGCATCATTGCAAGAGTCAAAGAAACCAAATTCTGGAACGCCTCATGGTGCTTGTTTAACACTCACAGATCACGATCGAATTAGACAGTTCATACAGGAATTCACGTTTAGGGGACTTTTGCCACATATAGAGAAGACAATTCGGCAACTTAATGATCAGGTCAGTTTACTTTTAAAAACACATAATAAGAAAAAAACCGTTGGGGTATAAATCCAGTTATCAAAAAATCTGTTTTGAAATTATTACTTCCTTCTGTATCTAATGATTCAATGATCTCATTGATAACTAAGTAAATTAAAGAGAAATAGCTGAAGTTACCATTTTTGCTCAATTTGTTTACTTAAAAAAACAAAACCCAACTTGTATCAACAGAACTTAAGTGCAAGGTGGCTTCTTGGTGAAAGCCTGTCTCAACTATTTTCAGGGATATCTGTCCTTGCTCCTAAAATCTTAATATTTTATGCTTCTGGACAGTTCTGGCCTGGAGAACAAAATGTACTTTTTGTGTTGCAATATTAGAAGGCACAACTAAAGTTAAGAAATGTATTTTCATCAATAATTGTCTGCAAAAAAAAGCTGCATACTTCAGTTGCTACTTGTTGACGGGGAGAACACATGGACACCCTAAATCATGCAGTTCTGTTTTGATCTCAGCAGTTTTTGCAACTGAATGTTTTCTCTAAACTAGGATTTTTTTGAAGTGTGATCATTAATATCATGCCTATGTTAAGTCAAGGGAATACATTAAAGTTGTTTCCATTGCATTTCTAAGTGTTTCACTTTTATATGTCTTAAACAGCTGGAGAGATGGATTGTTTTACGGTGGTACAATCAAATTACTGTATTCAGCATTAGACTTGGACTCAAATATCAATCTGTTACCTGAACTCTGTATTTAGAATTGTCTATTCAGGTTATAGTTTTAAGTACAAGGGGCTTTAATACAGAGTATCATATGCTGTAAGAAACACTCTCCCTCAATTGACTTTCAGGAATTTGTATATGGTGACCATGTTTACGCTTGGAAAGTTTTGTGAAGAAACAAAAAAGTGCATACCTAAAGTGTAGCAAGCTGCCTTACCATTGGGAATGTATTACTGCATTGCTAGTAGTGGTAAAAAAAGCATGATGTTACAATTTTAAAAATTATCTTTAAAAAGAGATGTAATTTGCCTTAGATCTTGGGAATGGTAATTCCCTGTGGAAGTCTCCTCATTAGTAGAAATGATCTAGAAGAATAAAGTTGTGTAACCTTGCTTGCAGGTATGACTAGTCCCCTTGATACTACTGTGGTAGTCCTTTAGGTGGATCATGACAGGGAGAATGCTCTCTTGAGGTTTGTATTTTAGTCTAGATTTTTAGGTTGGACTAATACCAGGGATTAGATAGTCTGTTAAATTTCAGATACATCAAATGTTTCAGTTCTTAGGATTGATATGTCTGTAGTTCACAGCATCCATAGTGAACCTCAGCTGTCTGAAATAGAAGTTGCAATTAATATATTTATTCTATCTCAGTGTCAGTGATTAATTCTAAAGGAGTGTGCTCTTGGTTATTGTTTTTGTTTCTTTGTTTTATGGAAAAAAACAATTTAGGAAGCCTTAATGAAGTGTGGATTTTTATATTAGTTTACAAGAGATATATTAGTATAAGTTAATGTAGTACTCTAATTTAGTGTCTTTTTGCAGTTAATATCCAGGAAAGGCTTGAGTCGATCACTGTTTTCCGCTACTAAAAAATGGTTTAGTGGCAGCAAGGTTCCAGAGAAAAGTATAAATGAATTGAAGAATACTTCTGGTTTGCTGTAAGTAATTTCAGTCCTTACCTTTAGATCTAAACTGAAAATGCACCTTTTTGGGGGGGGGGCTGGGGTGGGGGTGGGGGAGTGGGAAGGGGAAGCCTGTATTTATTTGTTTGGTGTTCTGCAAAGTGAACTAAATACCAGTGTTGTAAAAGACTTTAATTGGAGAAGTCATGAAAAGTACTATGCCTAAATGTGTGCAGTAAAGGAGCAGCAGAACTTAAAGAAAAAGGGGATATAAGAAACTGTTTACAGGCCCATTTTCCTGCTATATTGACAGTGAAGCTTTCTAAGTTACAAAGAATGTACATTTTTAAGAATAGTAGTAACAAAAAGAAGCTATGGTCTGCTGTAAGGGATTTTAAAAAAATATAGTACAGCTTTTTCTTATTTGAGCCAAATGTCATGTATGGGTGTCTTTGTTTTCCTAAATATGTAACTTACTGCAGTTATGTATTAAGTATATTGCTGTTGCAAGTGCCTTTGAGAGCTAAATTAAGGGGAGTTTCTTACTTTTTTGCACCTGTATTTTACACTAAAACCAGGTTTTAAATTTTAACAGAATATTCATTCTGTATGCTTTGTCATTTCCATCTATAAATGAGGATGTATAATGAAAAGCACTCTCCAACTGTCTTATCTGAACCACAGAGTTGTAAATAGTTCTTGGACATTACCTTGCCAAAGTTAATGTTCCCGATGCATACAGCTCTAAATTTGTATGTTCTGTGTCTTTGAATTTATAATCAAAATGTTGTTAATTTCAGCTTTCTGTATTATTTGAACTTGTAAGTGTGGCTTCCTTCCTACAAATTTGACTAACAAGTGTTTGAAAATGTTTGATCTTCACTGAAGTGATTCATATATATTTGACTAAGCAAAAGTTAGACTGATGCTTGCAGAGGACAGGAACTTGCCCAGTGTTTTGGCATAAGGCGTAATTTTTTAGTGGATTTTTTCCTTTCTAGAGGAATGAGGAGAAATAGCAACTACAGCTAGGTGAACACTCGCTCTCTTTTTCCTTCTCATACAGCTCTGTTTAGCTCTAATAATTAATCTTACTGAGCAGTTTCAGTGATAGCTGCATACTTCTCAGTATTTCTTGGCTAAGAGGAATGCTTACTTTGAATGTTAATGGAACAGTGGATCTTGTTAATTGAAAAGTAGGGTGTGAAACTAAGTTACATGTGGCAGAAAGGAAGCAGCTTCACTTAGCTTATTTTGGTTAAGGCTGAAGCAATACAGTTTTTATTCCTACTTTGTGAATAGAAATTAAGATGAGGGGACAACTTTATAGAGCATGTCTTGCTCTATTTATTAAAATTATGACTTTGAATTTAAATATTTGTATTTATAGGTATCCACCAGAAGCACCAGAGCTTCAAATCCGGAAAATGGCAGACTTGTGCTTTTTGGTGCAACACTATGAACTTGCATATAGCTGTTACCATACAGCAAAGAAAGACTTCTTAAATGATCAGGCAATGCTTTATGCAGCTGGAGCACTGGTTGGTACTTCACATAACATAAATACTCTGTGAACTTTTCCTAATAATCTCTAATATTTGTCTGAAGGTAACACTGCAATCTCTTCCCTACACTGCCAGATTCATAAAGGTCTTGCCAAATTTGGTGCATATCTTTTAGAAAATCTGAAAGTGTTCTCAAATCTATTGGCTGCTGTTTTATGAAGGGAATAAAGCTGTTACTGAAAATTGAAGAGTTAATTCTTAAAATGTGAAATATGGAAAGGAGACTACCTAGAATGCAGCCTCCAGCAAAATGCATCATTAAACTTGTAGTCTGATAACTCAAACAGGTGTTTTTGAGTCTGATAACTCAAACTCTTCTAGATTGTGGCAAAAAACTTATTTGCCAGGAAGTCAGGACTATGTCACTATGAATATGGTATTATATATTTTTTTTTTAAGAATCTGGAAGGGATATAGTTTGAGTATGTCTCTGAACTTCACTCTAAACAATACTCATTAATTTTTCTAGAGATTGAAGGTTTATGTGACTAAAATAACATTCAACAAGATAAATGAGAACACTGGAGAAAAATAAGCTTGTTTTAACAATTTTTAGGAGCTATGTTTTGTAGACTTTAGTCTGGTTAACTTGATAAAATTTGAAACTTTACTTTGTAGAGCTATGGAAGCATTCTTGTACGCTGTCCCATCTTGATGTAAAACCATTAAATAAATCTGTATTTTTGCAGTACAGACAGTTGCTCTGCATTTGGATAATCTGAAAGGTTATCTTAATTTCTTAATGAATGGTTTGTAGAAGTCTTAATTATGAATTTTTGCAACCTACAAGTCTGTCTTTACTGTAGAAAAACTTTGCTGTCTTACCTTCACCCTATAAGGAAAGAAGTAAAATTTCAGAGTGCATGTTTACTAGAGTCTCCTTGGAAGCTGAGAATGTTACTTCATTTAAGCAAAAGTCGGAAAACAGTCCTCATCTTAAAATAGATGGTAGTGCTACTTCATTGGAAAGATTGTTCCTGCAATAGGAAATTATCTCTTGGACTTGTAAAGCAGTACTGAGTCAATGCTTCTGCATAGTGTTGGGTCTACCATCAACTGAAAACATTTGTGCTGAGTGTGTATAACTCTCTTGCTGCTGTCTGGTTAATTACAAGCAGAGCCATAAATAGGCTGTATTGAACCTTTTATCAGTTATGGTGTGTTGGGTACTCTTTTATATGCCAGTAACTGATTAGATGAACATCTTGAACTAGTAGCTGTTGAAACATCTTCCAGGATTTTGAGGCTTACAATTTGAAAAAACTACAGTGGCAGTACTGAATTTGTCTTGTAGGAAATGGCAGCAGTATCAGCTTTTCTTCAGCCTGGAGCTCCTAGACCGTATCCTGCTCATTATATGGAAACAGCAATTCAGACCTATCGAGATATCTGCAAGTATGTTTACTTTATTACTGATCCAATGGGAGTTGAAATACCTGGTGGCTTAACTTTTCTTCCCCTGCACAGTGATAGTGCCAGATGACTAAAAGATCACAGAATCATGATAAACTTTCAGAGAGTAAGATATGCTAATTAATCTCGGATAACATGGAAGGGGATCTGTGCCGCTTTTAAGAGTGCGTATTAAACTTGTGCATTAGATTTACCTGGTAAGATTTTGGTGGTTGGGTGGCTGCAGGGATGGCTTCTGTGAGAAGACAGCAGGAGCTGCCCCCTGTGTTGGACAGAGCCAGTTCTCACCCAGCTCTGAAATGAACCTGCTGCTGCCCAAATATGAGCCTGTCTGTAATACTGGTGATGTCTCTGTGATAACATGCTTAAAGGGTAAGCATTGCTGCACAGCAGCTGTGAAATGAATGAGAAAATGAAACAGCCCTGCAGACACCAAGGTCAGTGAGAAAGGAGCGGGGGAGGAGATGCTTCCCTGCAGCCAGCAGAAAAGACCATGGTGAAGCATGTCATCCCTGCTGCAGCCCATTGAAGACCACAGTGGAGCAGGGATCCACTTTGCAGCCTGTGGAGGACTCAGTGCCAGAGCTGGTGGATGTGCCCTGGAGGAAACTGCAGCCTGTGGGGAGCTAACACCTGACAGGTTCCTGGCAGGAGCTGTGACCTGTGAGGAGCCCACACTGGAACAGTCTGTTCCTGGAGGGCTGTACCCTCTGGAAATGACCCATGCTGGAGCAATTCTTGAACTGTATCTGTGGGAGGGCCCCCATGCCAGAGCAGGGGAAGAGCATGAGGAGGAAGGAGCAGCAGAGATGAAATGTTATGAACTGACCACAACTCCTTTCCCTGTCCCTGTGCCCTCCCTTGGGGGAGGAGGAGGTAGAAAAGTTGGGAGTGAAGTTGAGTCTGGGAAGAAGGAGGAGTTGGGAAGGTGTTTTGTTTTTATCACTATCCTGGTCTGTTATTAATTGGCACAAATTAGTTTAGTCTTCCCTAAACCATGTGTGTTTTGCCTGTGACTAACTGGTGAGTGATCTCCCTGTCCTTACCTTAGCATATGAGCTTTTCAATCTGACTTTCTCCCCATGTCTTGCTGAGGAGGGGGTGTGCTAGAGTAGCTTGGAGGGCACCTGGTACCTGCCACGGTCAACCCAGCACAACTTGTTTCTGGCAGTTGGACTTCTCATTTATCAGATGATTTAGTTGGTTGAATCATTTTAGTTGGTAATTCTATAAATACAATACTGTCCTCAAAAATGCTGTCTAGCTTTGACTTTTGGAAAGCTGCTGTTGTAGTAGGATATGACACTTACTGTGCTTGTTCGCGGTGTCTTGCAGGGGATGAAATTTCATATATTTTACTTTAGGAAGGATAAATGGCAGAATACCAGTCTGATGCAATATGGAGAAAATTTGTCAGATTTGAGGTGAAAAGTTTTCCATGGTCTATTTTGATAAATATTAATACATTTATGTTTTTGCTTTAGGAACATGGTTCTGGCTGAACGCTGTGTGCTGCTTAGTGCTGAAATCTTAAAAAGTCAAAGCAAATATTCGGAGGCAGCTGCTCTTCTGATTCGTTTAACTAGTGAGGTAAAACACATAGTAGCTTTTTCCATTCTTGCCCTCCCCTGACTCATTTACTTACCCAAGCACTTCTAGGTTACATTCTGGTTCTTGTTCTGTGACGTTTTCTAGCCAAAGGTAGCAAGTGAGCCAGTATAAAGCATGAAGTGAAGAAAACTGTTTATACAGCAAGTGAAGAAACTAATAGCGTTATTTTCCTAGTCAAGTGACTTGCTTGACTTCTTTAAACGTGCTAAATGTGCATTTGTTATCTTTGGCTTTACAACAAATTCTCTTTGACGTTTACTTAGCTCTTGTATGGTATACTTTCAGTTTAAGAACTTATGGTTTAAAAGTATTAGCATGGCTTGCCAGAGCCATAACGATACTATCCCACATATAATCAGAAGTTCTCTGTAGTTTAACTAAGGCATTCCTGTAGCTCAGCTGTTATGAATCATTAGAATCTTACTGTGTAAGCGAAAGCTAGTCTGAACACTTCTGTAATATTAATTGGTGGAAATTAAGCATGGAATTAGCTTCTAACAGCCCAGAAAGTGTCTTGCTTGAAAAGGAGTGAAACAAATGTAATACCAGTAATAGTGTAGCATCCCCTATGTAGCTTGGAGGAAGGTCTAACTGGCAGTTAGTTCTGGCTTTGTGGCCAGCTGCACCAAATGTGATGCTTCTGAGACTTTTCCTGGGACAGATTAAGTGTGGAATAAATTTGCTTCATTCTGTAAGTTTCTCAAGTGTCTTTGTAGCTTCATCCTTGCCCTTTCAACTTAAGCTTGCTACCAAAATTTATGCAAGCAGTACAAGTTATTTAAGCAAGGAATTTAAATACTGTTGGCTCTGCATAGTCATTTTACAACTTAAAATCGTATGTAGTACACTTGTGATGCCTTCTGGAGTTGCAGGGAAAATCTTCATAGGATACTATGTAGGTGCCCTATATAGTATATTTGTAGTCCAGACAGCATACTTGGACATCGCTGATAGCAGGGTGTTCAGTTGTGGTAAAATCAAGTAGATTCTGTTCTGACTGGTTAAAGTAATATAGCAGTGTCTTGGCATGAGAAGGGGGTAATGCTAAGAAATTGTACATTATTAAGAAATCATCATAGTTCTTGTGATATTCACTAAGTTCCATTGCTCCCTCTGTTTTTCTTTCATCCTGTTAAAGCTCTGAGTTTGTTTCTAGCCTTAATATATGCAGGGGGAGGGAGAGGAAAAAGTAGCAGAGTGCTTCAGAGGTAAATGTTAGAAAGGGTAGCCTTGAGTAACTGAAAAAACAGAAATTAGTTATTTTGTCACTCAAACTGAAACAGGTTGATACATAAATCTCTCCACTGGAAAAAAATACCAGTGAGTTTGGTATTGAACACTATACATATAAGAAAGTGAAAAATACTTTTAGTCTTATTTTTTATATGCACACATATCAATACAATGTTGGATATAACAGAATCTTGAACTTCACAGCACTATTACAGTTTGTCTGTTAGCATTTAAACAAGGTCACTGTTATCTTTGTTTTTATTTAACTTTGAAGCTAATTCTCATTTTTACTTTAAAAATAGGATTCAGATCTTCGCAGTGCACTTCTGTTGGAGCAGGCAGCCCATTGCTTTATAAACATGAAAAGTCCCATGGTTAGAAAGTTTGCATTTCATATGATATTGGCTGGTCATGGGTTTAGTAAAGCAGGCCAGGTAAGTATTATCTTTCTGCATGGAAAATATGCCTGGTATTTGATACTCACTCTGAAAAACATGTTAAATGTGTCATTAGTCTGGAAGATGCTTGGCTTCTGATGCTTTTGTGTAAGTCAGAAGTATTTAGCTCTGATCTTCTGAAAATGACTTCTGCATCGATCAGCATAGTCTTTTACTTCTGATTGGAAGTAATGCTGAAGATCACTGTCTTAAGCTTCAAGTGATGTGTGGTTTTTTTCATTTCTGAGTCTGTTTTGCCCACAGTGAAATACAAGGCTTTTTATTTGGGTAAAGGATTATTTTTACTCTTGAGATAAGAGTGAGCTACAGGAGTTAGAGATTTGTTAAACTCTTACTTTATTAGAAAAATAGCAAAGTTTAGATATGTTTTTCCCGGTGCCTTGACAACATGCTTTTTAGTGGAGGTGCAGGTGTGTGAGCAGTTACTACAAGATAAACAAAAGCATCTCTATATGGCTGCTTAAACTTAAGTAGCAATTAAACCAATACAAATTAGACTGGTTTTAATTCCATTCATGTTCCTGTGTAGGCCACTCTAGCTGTGGTAAATAAATTCGAAGTTTGTTGGACATAACTTGTGTGCTTTATTTCTGCCTCAGTTCTGGGATAGAATCTCTAAAGATAGCTTGTGCTTGATTCCTGCTGAGGTTAGCCACCGTAGTTTGGTTATGGGGATTTCCTTGAATACGGTCAGTTTCAGTTTGCTGATAAGCTGCAAACCTCTGATAGAAATTTGTATTGCAAATCAATAATACAGCAGAACCGAGGCATCAGAATTATGTTTGAAACAAAGCCCTGTGGTCCTGGGGGGTGGTGTTATTGTATTCTTGGTTTCTGCATTTAAAATCACAGATGTGAAGAATAATAGTATTTTCCCCCCTTGGTTTTCTTCATGCAGTAGTTTCCCTATCTTTTGTTATGACAATACAGTACTGATAGGGAACTATTGATCAGAGGGTTTTTTTATTTATTCCTCTATATCTCACTCTTTTGCCTGGGAAAGTGCATGCGTTTTATAAAGCTTTGACTTTTTCTTCAGGTAACAGGTCTCTTTGTTTGTACCTAATTCTTGTAGGGATTCTGGTTTCCAAAGAATGCTTTTTCAGTGTTACAGTAAATGTAGGCGTTGGGTTTTTCCCATATCCGTAGAGGCACCAAAATATTAAATGCTACTGAAGAGAAGTCAGTCAGGCTGCGCAGCTGCGTACTGTAATACCATATTTTAAAGTGTCAGTAAGTACCTGCTGATGTTAAGGATTTACTGCTTATCCTGTGCTGTCATCACCATACCAATCTGAACATATCTTAGATTTTTTCCATTACTGCTCTAAATAAGGATACACTCTTCCCCTTTTTTAGAAGCTGAGACTTGCCTGTACAGTGAATGCATATGCAGATGTCCAATACCTAGACTTGGGATTGAATGCCCAGGTCTTGATGTATGTACAGGAAAGGAACTCTGGAGCTGATTGGGAGCAGAGCACCTATCTCCCAATGGCTGATGCGATTGGTAATTTTGTCTTGTATGTACTGTAGGGCTGTGTTTTATTGGTTTGCTTGGCATGGATTTTGTCCTAAGTGTGTCCACTGAACAACTGACTGGAACTGTCACACTGAAAGTCCAGTTACAGAAATGAAATGAAATGTTTTGAACATAGCTTATGTCCTGAGGCCTGGCAGTAGAGTTATGTAGACTGTAGCAGTCAGTCCTAAAGCAGCACCGTGCACTCTTAAAAGTAGTCTTCTCTTGTTTTCTTTTTTAACTTACTGCCTGTTACACTAGTCTTTGAAAACATGAACTCAATCAGCAGCCTAGGCTCTGTACTGTAGGACCCAACACTTCTGCGCTTAGATTAATGTTGAACAGATGCTCTGAGATACAGTTCTGCAAACATTACACTTAGGATGGGGACGAGGGTAGTGTAAACTTCAGTAACTTTTCTGATTTACTCTTCAACCGTCCTAACATTACAATGAGTGGTTAATGGGATTATTTGAGAAATTAACTTCTTTGGTTTTTTTTCTTGCAGAAAAAACACGCTTTACGTTGCTACTGTCAAGCCATGCAGGTTTACAAAGGGAAAGGCTGGTCTCTTGCAGAAGACCATATTAACTTCACTATTGGTCGCCAGTCCTTTACGCTTTGTCAGCTTGACAATGCTGTGTCTGCCTTCAGGCATATTTTGATCAATGATAGTAAACAATCTCCAGCTCAGCAAGGAGCTTTTTTAAGAGAATATCTTTATGTTTATAAGGTAAATGACTTTTTGGTGTCTTTATTCCTTGAGTAACGAGTAATTTCATTACCAGTAATTTTCTATTAAGTCATTAAATGATTTTCTGTCACATCTGCTTTGATCCAGGCTTGTGGTTTTATCTAGTTGATGTGTTCACTTTTTACTTCAGGTTTCAAAAAACCAAATATGCTGCATCTCATGTATGTATCAAGTGTACTTCCACTGGTGGGTATTAGTGGGACACTCTGTGTTTTTATTACAGTAAAGTGACGTCTTCCTTTTGAGGGCCATGGTTGAATTGCAGCTCGTGACAGTTCAGTTCAGTTTATTCTAGGAGAAGTGGGTCTGGGGTTTTTTTGATCAATTTATGATGATTTTTGAGGCTTTTGGTAATAAATCTTTAATAAAGACTAAGTAGCTCTGTCACATTTTCTGGTACTATAAAGCATTCCCCATCCATGTTGTAGTGAATTTTATTCTTTAATACATATTTTTGATACATCAGGTGACTCACTGAATTACTTCCAGGTTTGTGAGTGATTCTGGATTGTAGTGTACCATATACATTATGGGGTGTTTAGTGCCTATATCACCACACAACTTGCAGCCATGTAGTTATTTACTGTCTTTTAAAGCTTGTAAACAGCAGTTCTGTGGTGTTTGCTAAGTTATGGTAGACATTACTTGAGACTAGGGTATGAGTCTACAGCTCAGCTGTGGTGAGAATCTTGTGTAATGGTGGTGTAGTGAATGTAGTTTATCAAATTCTAAGTCAGAGAGTCAAGCTTTGCATCAAATAGAGCTTTTAACAGCCATGCAGCCACAACAGTGATTAAAGTGCTGGATTAAAATAACTATTCTCCTTTTTCCATAAAGATGTCATGAGCTTTATACTGTTATTGAAGAAAAAATAGTACTTCAGTCTGTCAAAGCAGAAGGAACTATCAAAACAGTTAATTGAAATGATTGATTCCATCTTAAAAATACTACCTGTTCAAACATTGAGTGCTTATAACTTTGCTTCCTTATCATTCAAACATTGGTAAAGTATAGCATGAACATCATGTATTTGCATAATGGCATGACACACTGTTTTCCTCCTTTGCTCCAGAACGTAACCCAGCTATCACCTGATGGTCCCTTACCACAGCTTCCTTTACCATATATTAACAGCTCAGCAACCCGTGTCTTCTTTGGGCATGATCGAAGACCAGCAGAAGGTTAGAAAACTTTATGTGAACAGATTGAAGTTACTTATTTATGGAACCAAAACACATGCAGGGTGATATTTAAAAAAAAAATCTATTGTTATGTAAAACCAATGCCACAAGATAACTTCTTAAATAAGGTTTCAAAAGAAAAGCTTAAGCTTAGTATCTGCTTGCTAGATGTTTTCAGGTTTCCTCTGTAAATATGACATCTGAGTATGTGGATGTGCTGAGTTCCACTATTTTTCATAGCTGGAAAGCTTCAATGCCCATCTGTAACGAACTTTGTGAAAGGGATTATTAATGCTTTAGCAAATGCTAGATGCTAGTGCCAGTGCTAGAAATTAGCTTTACAGTTAACTTTCTATTGGATGAATTTTTGAAACACTGCGATTCCTGAATGTAAAGCAAGCTGAGTGGAAATTCTTATATAAACCAGGGCTTTACTCTTGTCTGTAGTCTTGTGAAGTAAAAATAATCTGTAAGCGGAGTATACCGTGTAGCATGCTAAAATCTTGGAATTCCACAATTTGCAAATAGAAATATACTCAAATTATCCTCAGTGTTGTCTTCCACGTGTGTATTTCAAAATGTCTTGCAATTCACTGGCTTATATAAACTGTTACATAAAAATGACAGTGACTGAGAACTTAAAATATTTTAATAATGCTTACCAGATTGCCAGTGCAGCCCTCTGCAACTGTGACATGCCACTGTTATCTTCTAAGATTGCCTTACTCATACTAGGTGAAAAGCAGGCAGCTACGCATGTAAGTCTCGATCAGGAGTATGACTCGGAGTCATCACAACAGTGGAAGGAACTTGAGGAGCAGGTCGTATCTGTGATAAATAAAGGAATAATACCTTCAAACTTTCAGCCAACACAGTTCTGTTTAAATCGCTACTCGGATAACTCCAGATTTCCACTTGCGGTGATAGAAGGTAAACTTAAGATTTATACGCTTCAGACATACAGTGAGTTAGGTAGATCTGTTCTTGTGTTACTGTAGATTTAAACCAGTGTTCCTGTGCAAGTTATTTGCACAAGAATGCTTTGAGTTAGGTGGACTGTCAGATTGTGGTGGGGATAGCCTCTTGTCATTATTTTCTTGCACTTTTTCAATAGAACCAATAACTGTAGAAGTGTCTTTCCGAAACCCTCTGAAAGTTCCACTTCTTTTGACTGACCTTTCATTACTGTGGAAGTTTCAACCTAAAGATTTCAATGCAAAGCATGATGGAGAAACAGAGCTGGTAAGGAAAGCTTCATGCTTTTTTTTTAACTAAAACCAAACAGCTACAGTTATGGCATATATATTCACTGAAGTTTTCTGTAATATAAAAACAGCTGGTTTAAGTATAAATTAAAAAAGTTAAAAAAAAAAAAAAAGGCAGCTACTGAATTTCATTACGCATTGTTTAGGTTTTCCTGGATCTGTAGGGCAGAAAGCAGCTAAGTTAACAAACACACTGTAATGACTATTGTAAAGCTTAATGCAAAGCAAAATGCTTCCAATATTTCATTGTGCGTGTAGTACATCTATTTTGAGTCACACTAGCCTTGTGTAGCAGAAATGACTTGCAATGTTAATAGGTGTGTTATTATATAACTTTTTCTTACTTGAGCTACTGTATGTAGCGGAATGTGTGTTCTGAAAAACTGTGCTGGTATGCCATATGAGCATCTTGGTACATGGATTAAAAAATGAAAATTTATTTTATTGAAAACAAATGTTTGAATACTTTAGATGAACTACTACTGTTTAATTTAACACTTCAGCTAATACTGCCAAAACTCCCCTTTGAAGGACTGTTTTCACATTCATATTTAAGGCTTTAATATGTTCTAATACTGAATATTACAGTAAATTGCTTAATAATTTGGTTTCCTGGCCAAAAGCATTTGGAACATAGTGATCTCTAAAGGCGCTGTAAGCGTTTGCCAGAGTTATAAACATGGCTTCATTTAAGTTTCAAGGATTACTGTACATGTTGCCTTCTGTTCTGATCTGAAGTGCTGCTTTAATGATATGATAAATACTTCTGTGGGTATCAGTGAAATTGTTTGGGAATAGTTCCAATTTATAGTAATCTTAAATTTTTCTCAAATGTTTACTGAGTTCTCTACTGGCTTCTTTAATTCAGGAAAGCCTGAGGAGCGGGGCATACAGCACCTGCTGGTTCAAATTATCTGCAGTTTTGAAATTTGTATGCTTTTTTCTTTCCTTGAACACCTTAGAAAAGGTGTAGGAAGTAATATTTATGGCACTTTTCCTGCCTAGGAGTAATAGTTTCTGAAAAGCTGTTTCTTCTTTTCAGGGAACATGTGATAATGATATGATAGGAACTGAAGCAATAGCAGAATTTTTAATTAATAGCGAGGAAACAAAAGTGGTAAGTACTGTACTTTGTTTTAAAAATAGTCTTTTCAGTGTTGAACTTCAGGGTGGAGTTCAGACTTGTTATGATCTGAACTTAATGCTAAACTTACAGAAGACATTACTGATCTATGAAATACTGGAACTTCTGAATCTCATCAATATGTATAAATATCTGAAGGGAGGATGTGACAGGAGAAGAGGCAGTGGGCACAAACTGAAACACAGGAGGCTCCATCTTAACATCATGAAACACCTCTTTTCTAAAATTTATTTTTTTTTTTAACTGGGATGGTAACAGCTCTGGACACAGGCTGCCCAGAGAGACTGTGGAGTCTCCACCCTTGGAGATACTAAAAGCCATTTGGGCATGATCCTGGGCAGCTGGCTCTGGATGGCTGTGCTTGATCAGGCGAGTTGGACAAGATGACCTCCAGAAGTCCTTTCCAACTTCAATTATTCTGTGATTCTGCCTCAAAGTTGATTTTCATTAAATTTAGAATTCTTTCCTGATGTAATGAGCACCTCTCAGCTGTGGACTGGTTTCATAAATTCTGTGTATGAAATTTTGAATCCAGTAAATGACCAGTAGTTACTGTATGCAGTTACATCTGATACAACTGTAAAGTAAATGTATCTGTCTTTAGCAATTGGACATTTAAATGTAATAATACTTTTTTCTAGTAGCAACAACAACAAAAATTTAACGTATCTCCACAGGCAAGACTAAAGCTCTTTCCCCATCAAACAGGGGAGCTACATATTCTGGGAGTCGTTTATAATCTTGGCACTGTTCAGGGTGCTGTGACATTAGATGGGATAGATCCTTCTGTTGCATTACAGACAGGTAAGTGTATTAAGTTCTGTGTCTCTGGAAGGGGGAGACGTGGCTTCTTCAGAATAGAACTAAATGCTAGTGTTTAATGTTTGACTATCATGATGCAAGGCCTTCCTTCAGGTAAGGACATAGAAACAAGGCAAATAATTGGAACAGGAAAAGAATGAATTGGCATCTGTAGGAGTCCCATGAGAAAGGAAGTAGCATATGCCAAACCCACACTTACTGTACCTTAAGTCTTTGGAAATTCTGAAACTATTAAAAAAATAAACATTTAAATATTCCGTCTATGCTTCTTGATTCTATAACAACATTCACTGACTCTTTAGCCATTCACTCTTCTGTTTCTTTTAGCTTTGTTTAGTTTTCAGCTTTTGTTTAAATGTTGCACTGCAGTTCTTTGCAAGTTACTCTGTTTTGCTGAGTCATTCATGTGATAGTTTCATATGGAAAATGTTGTTTGAGGAAGTGGGGATTAAAGCACACGTTTGAAAGTGTCTAAAAAAAATGAAGCTTTTTTAGCTATCTACAAACTGGAAACCTTTGCGGGGCAAAAAAAAACCCCCACAAACATTTGGAGAGTGGTAGCCTATCTTTGAAGGAAATAAAAATGTTTTGGGTGACTTCTCCAGCTTGGCAGAAATTAAGAAAAGAAATAATCACCTTCATGTTCCACAGTCCAGGCCCCCCACCCCCACAATTGAAGCCAAACTATTAAAGGGCAGACTAACTAGCTGTCTGAACTTGGGGTAGCAATGTGTTACATGTGACGTAAGCTTTGAATAATTCTTTATCAGTGATGGTGCTTAATCAGAGCACTGCATGTGCCCAATAACAGAAAAATCAAAATGGTTTTGAGATTGGGTAGGGAGCTTTGGATCACTTCTCAGAAAAAAGTTAGGAATTACTTTTTTTTAAAAAAAAATCAAACTTTTAAAACATTGTTTCAGGAAAGTTTGTCTCCAATGGGTTATCTGTACGAGGACGACAAGATTTAGAAATCCAAGGGCCTCGACTTAATAACACAAAAGAGGAAAAAACATCTATCAAATATGGACCTGATCGACGTTTAGATCCCATTATTACAGAAGAAATGCCTTTGTTGGAGGTATGTAGCTACTTTCTGTTGGCAGTTTTGAGCAAATGGCTGAATCCAGGGCTTATAAATTGTGTTTCTAACAATGAAGACTTAAACTTATAAGGCCTAAATCTTCCCAGTTAATCTCTGATCTCAGTGCCCAACCTCTGTGGGGTTTTCTTTTATCAAGTGAAGCTTGAAGTCTTCAAATTAAAACAATTTTAGGACATTATTTCCTTCAGAAATCTAGTTGGCAAAGCTTTTGTAGCTAAACTTCAGGGTGAGGGGGAAACAGGCGTAGAAGCTTTTTTCTGTTTGCTTGCCATTCATCTAGAATATTTCTTCAAGTTGGTTAATTAAAACACAGTGGTTTTCCTTACTAGGGTTATTAAAACGGTCTAACTGGTTAATGACAACACTCTCTATGACAGAATATAATAGTTCAGTTGGAAGGGACCCACAACAATCATCTTGCCCAACTGCCTGACCAATTCAGTGCTGACCAAAAGTTAAAGCATGTTAAGGGTATTGTCCAAATGCTTCTTAAACACTGATGGTTTGGGGCATTGACCACCTCTCTGGGAAGCCTGTTCCAGTGTTTGACCACCCTCTCGGTAAAGAAATGCTTCCTGATGTCCAGTCTAAACCTCCCCTGGCACAGCCTGAAACCGTTCTCACGTGCCCTATCGCTGGATCCCAGGGAGAACAGTGCCTCCTCTCCACTTCCCCACCTCAGGAGGCTGTAGAGAGCAATATAGTTTAAATATGTTGATTGCTGTTTTAATGTGTATTTGTAACTTGGGTCAATGTTCAGGTTTTCCTTTTCTCCTGTTCTCTCCCATACAGGTGTTCTTTATAAATTTTCCTACAGGGCTTCTCTGTGGCGAAATCAGAAAAGCGTATGTAGAATTTGTGAACGTAAGCAAGTGTCCTCTTACCACACTGAAGGTTGTGTCCAAGCATCCAGAATTTTTTACTTTTGGTGGAAATACTGCTGTTCTAACACCACTAAGTCCTTCAGCTTCTGAAAACTGTAGTGCTTACAAGACTGTAGTGACAGATCCTACCTCTGTGCGTACAGCACTGCTATCTTCAGCTTCTTCTGTAGACTTTGGGGTTGGCACAGGAGGTCAGCCTGAAGTAATACATGTCCCACTTCCTGATGCTGTTCTTCTTCCTGGAGCTTCAGTGCAGCTGCCAATGTGGTTACGGGGACCAGATGAAGAAGGTGTTCATGAAATTAACTTTTTATTTTACTATGAAAGTATTAAGAGACACTCAAAAATGTGGTAAGTTTCTAATCTACTTTTTTTTGTCATATAAACATTGTAAGCATAAATGTAAATCTTACTGAATTTCTCTCAATGGCTCTGATGTAAAAGTGGCCTGTTATCTGCTATTCTAAGCAATAATTTTCTACTGTGACCTAATTTCCATATGAAATTATATAGCCTTACACTGCTTCCATGAAAGTGGTGATTATTAAAATAATTTAATAGAAGGAAGGTTAATGGAATGCTGTTACTGCAATCTCTGTTCATATTTAGTTTCTCTAGAACCACATCTTTCTGAGGCATAAGGGAAAAATCATTATTTAGTTTTTCCTGCAGGTTATGAAACAAAATTGCTTGAAGTAGACAAGAAAGACTTTGTTCTTAGTTAAAATATGGTCACTAATTGTATTGTGATGAAACTTACTCTCTTCTGAGGGATTAAATACCAAGTTTGACTTGCATGCTATTTTATAGTTCCTTTTTGGACTATCTTGAGACAGTGGGCACCACAAGCTAGGAGATAGTGCTTTCTTTGAACCTTAATTGAAAGGTAGCAAGTTGACTTAAGTCACTTATTCCCAAGTCCCACCCATGTGTGAGGCTAAGGCAGCTCAGGAGAACTTTTTTGAAAAACCTGTTCTTCAGAGATTCTGGGGTGAATAGGCCTTTCCTTAGAAAGTGAAGAGATCAGCCTTCAGGAAGCCTTAGTGTAGCAATCTAGCAAACAGCCAAAATCAGAATTGAAGACTGTCTCTCTACCACCCTCTTTCACTCTTCTGCAAATACTGTTCTTATGTTGCTACCTTATAGCTGTTAGAGCTCATAGCGAGAGCTGAGATAAAATTACAACAGGCTTTGTCTAGATTTGAGTTTTAGCCCACTAAGAGTACTGGCCACAGACTTAAAAAATGCTACTACGTAATTTTCTGGGAGATAAATTTATTATGGAGCTGTGCGTACTGGATGTGTTTGGAGAATGTGTCTGCGCACCTTAAGAAGCAGACTAGGAGGAGTGGATCTGTAATCAGGGCGGTGAACCTTGTGTTGTGGTTTAACCCCAGCTGGCAACTCAGGACCACAGAGCTGCTTGCCCATTACCCCCATGGTGGGATGTGGGAGAGAATCAGAAGGGTAAAAGTGAGAGAACTCATGGGTTGAGATAGGGACAGTTTAATAGGTAAGGCAAAACTCATGCACGCAGCAAAGCAAAACAAGGAATTCATTCACTGCTTCCCATGGGCAGGCAGGTGTTCAGCCATCTCCGAGAAAGCAGGGCTCCATCATGCGCAACAGTTACTTGGGAAGATAATACGCTGTCACCATGAATGTCCCCCTCCTTGTTGTGTTCTTCCCCAGCTTTATGTGCTGAGCATGACATCATATACTATGGAATATCCCTTTGGTCAGTTGGGGTCAGCTGTCCCAGCTGTGTCCCCTTCCAACTCCTTGTGCACCCCCAGCCCACTCGCTGGTGGGGTGAGAAGCTGAAAAGAGCTTAACTGTGTAAGCACTACGCAGCATAACAAAAGCATCTGTGCATTAGCAATGCTGTTTTCAGCACAAATCCAAACCATAGCCCCATACTAGCTACTGTGGAGAAAATTAACTCTACCCTAGCCAAAACCAGCACCTCTGATCTCTGTACCAGGTGTCTCATCATCAGGATGATGGTGGGGAGTAGGGCTACTTCAGGTGAGCTCTAGTCACAAAGACTGAATGTCTGCTTGTGGCTGGAGGTTGTTTTCCAGGCTAGTTCTGAGAAAGAAACTAAATTCTTGTTTTGTGAGACTGCTCTGTAATGTAAAGCAAAGCCAAGTAAGTTGAAGATGATCAAGAGAGTGGACCAGTGGTATATTCTTGAAATCAAACTGAAAGTCATGCCAGTGCACCCTTTGTTGAGACTTTTCTGGAGCTTCTGAAATGCCAAAGTTAATTTTTCATTTGGTTTCAAGCTAGTCTGCAGGAATAGGGAATTTGTTCCCTTACACTCTAGTTATTTTTTCTTCCTTTTTTTTTTTCTAAGGGGAACTTATTTCTCCTCTGAGTTATAATATTCAGGAAGTGAGGGGTTTCAGAGATGGGAGATGGTTGGTTGGGGAATATACTTGTTCCCTACTGTATTGAAGTTTCCAGGGGAACTTAAGCAATGGGATCTTGTTTAACAGTCCTCTTTGTAGATTGAGCATAGCTTTTAAACTTTGAAAAAAATAAATAATTTGTGCCACTTGAAAGATATAGAGACATCTATATATCTGAAGATTAACTGCAAAACTTAAGTTTATTCTGTAGATGGTGACATTAAGTAAAGTAGAGTTTAGAAAACCACTGATCTCCCCTCCCAAAACAAGTATTGCATGGTATTTAGAATCATAGAATTTAACCATATTTAGTAGGTAATGCATATCAAATTTTTACGTGCCTCTCATGTTTGCAAGTGGAAGTTATGGTAACTTAAAGCTTCCACGTGGGAAGAATCTCACGTGTTTTGATGTTGTCCAACAATGGAAGTTTACTCCATCCTTAGAAAAACAGGAAGATAACTTTTACAAAGGGCTTGCTGGCCTGGAGGTTCAGCATGCCTAAAAAAGGAGAGTAGTGATGGTTCTAGAAGTAAACTTCCAAGATTCTCAGTTCAGGGGAATTTGCTGAATGCAGTGGTACCCTTAAGTGCTTTTCAGTAAATGTTTATGCAGGAGGTGTGACTAGTGGGCCTTGGTTTATTTACTCAAACTATTTCCCAAAGCATGGGGTGGCATTAAATAGCTTAATGACATCCCTGTGCCATTTTGTGCCTGTTTGCTTTCACTGTACTGGTTGTCTTAATCAGAAATATTTCTGATTTATTTTTTGTCATGGTAACATATGAACCTTTTCCTCCAGTATTTCAAACTGGCTAAGAGACTGCATGTTTGAACGGCACCTACCCATGCAGCATGATTGTTAAAAATAATATAGTTTTGATAGGAAGCTAAAGATAAGTGTCTTTTTGGTGGTTGAAAGGAATAAATTGTCTAATGGCCTTAGCTTTTATGTTTGCCATAAATACTAAACTTCTTGATGACAGGTTCTGGACAGCACTCCTGGATGTTCAGAATGTCCTTTCTTTTTTTCTCCCCCTCCTTCCTAGTCATAGAGTATTAAGGCACACAGCAGTTATTTGTACTAGCCGATCTCTACATATTCGAGCTACTGTCTGCAGAAGTAATGCACTTGAAGATGAAGAAGGCAGAGGGGACAATATGTTGGTGTTCGTGGATGTTGAAAATATCAATACTGTAAGTTCCTATTTTTAGTAATAATACTGTTCTAAAGCTCAGCAGGTATGTGACACCAGTAGAGCCAAGACTTAAGTAGGTTTTTTCTACTTTGCAAACCCTAAGTAAACCTTGCATATTTAATCATTCCAGTTACTGTTTGAAAGAGTACTAACATAAAGGTATATCTCAACTCTCTGGAATTCTGCTATCTCTATCCTAAGCAAATTCCAGAACTGTGGTTTGGAATTCTTTTTCTTTGAGGAAGATTTATTCCAAATTCTTGAGTGTTCTTGATAGCAACTTTCAAGATAGTTCTGAATGAGACAACCTGTGCCCCCTGCAAACTTTCAGTGAAAACACTGGTAGAATTAGTGGTAATGCAAGTTCAAAATTTAAGCTCCGACTTGAAGGAAGCTTCTGTGTTTACATTTAATACCAAATTCTAAAAGACATTTTTGCAAATATAATCCAAGTACAAATTTGTCTGTTGTGATCTGTTGACTTAGCAAGCAGATGAAAATATTTCAGTTTTTCTTATACTAATTTAAATTTACTCTTTTTTGGTAAACTTGCTCCCATTTTTTCAGCCACAAAACAAAGTAATTGAATCCTCTTGTTTATAGAATTCCTAGTTACTCAGCTGGTAGTGGAATCACTGAACTGATTTGTCATTTTGTTTTAAAGGTGTCTACACTTTTATCTTCAGCTACTGAAGTGAATATTGTCCATTCCTTTGAGGAGGAAGGAATGTTTTATAAGTACTTAGTTAACAGATAACGTTGTGTGAGACTTAATTTTCCACTACCACCTCACTCTTTCCAAGAAAGGAAACCAAGCCTAAAAGCTACTTTGCGTTGTGTATATATGTTTTAAAAAAAACTTATTGAATTTCTGAGATTTAAGATCTAGTGAGAGTTTCTAAGATTACTTAAGTGTCCTTGCAGACAGTGTTCTGCATTGCAGTTAAAAGGCTGTTTTATTATAGTCATCTTAATCTAAAATACTGGCTTTCAGGTAGTTTTTTTGGGGGGTGTGTGTCTTTGTTTCCTCTTTGTGTGGCTTTGTTTACTGGAATTGGAAGTTGCTGTGAGCTGGGACTGTTTTATGTTACAGTGGGTCTTAATTCCCTTCTTGTCTCTCCTTAGTACTGTATTATGGGTGGTGTGAATGAGTTAAATTAAGATTCTAGCAGTGCCACCTTGTAATGAACACTACTATGTGATGTAGAACATCACAATTGTGATTGGTCTTATTTGACATAATTTTTGTTTCTTCCTTAGAGTGAGACTGGTGTTAAAGAATTTCATATAGTGCAAGTTTCAAGTAATAGCAAGCACTGGAAGCTTCAAAAATCTGTTAACATCTCTGAAGACAAAGGTGTGTACCTTTATCAACCAAAGGGTGGCAAGTCTAGCTTCTGCCTGACAAGAACAGTTAAGAATCTTACAAGAGTTGAATTTGGCTTTCAGAATAATTAGTTTCTAAAAACTTTGTCCCTTCCAAACATATAGTCAAAGTATATTGACAGATAACTTTCTGACTTCATTAATTTAAAAATGGGCTTAACTTACCTGTAAGTTGTGATTTACAGAAATTCACATCTGGGTTGGCTGATAAATTGCCTCACAAGAAATATGTTTCACTGTTCCTTTACATTTAGTTATTTATCTCAGTGTTAACTGACCAACAGAATATTTGATAAGTGCTCTATCCAGTTATTAGAAATGTATCGGAATTGCTAGTGCTGTATCCTGCCTTGTCTAATATAAGCTGCTAATTTTTTAAAACGCTAACTATTCCAGACAAAAGTGCTGTTACTGTATCTAATGTTATCTTTACTTGTATGCTGACATTTTCTGTACTTAAAAATTAGTCTAGACATGTATTCCGCTTGCATTAATATTGAGGGTCAACCAGTCAGACAAACTGAATCTTTGTCTTGTTCCTTCTGTCTTTTTCTGTGTCTCCTTTATGTATTATGGCTCACTTCCTGCTCCAGAAGTGGATAGAAGGGGTCAGCAGAAGGTTCATCTTTACTACTGTGTAGTCACAGAAAATTTTTCTTTACTGTCATGCAGTTGCTCTGCTTGATTAGTTACGCTTCTTGAGTATCACCAGTGTTTATTTGTGAAGTTTAAAGGCTGACTTTTGGCTAATGAGGAGGTAGGGACTCTGATTATGTTAAGGGGACAAAAATCTTGCAACCTTTTTCTTTCAGATACTAAACTTGCTAGCAGAGAGAGAGCGAAGTTATGCTTTAAAGCAGTAAGATGTAAAAACTCAGAAGGTAGGTTCTCTCCTGAACGTGGTAACTTTTTGAAGAAAATGCTATTTGGATGCTGTATGCTGAAGCTGTGACTTCTCATGATGCTGAAACAATGCCTTCTCTCTTTATCCCATAGAAAATTACACATTTGCAGACATTGTCTTTGGAAATGAACAGGTAGGTGAATTGGTGCAACTGCATATGTTGTCTTGTGCAAGGTGTCCCTGTCATGTGTAGGTATCCCAGGGAAGGCCTTTTTAAAAAAAATTTAAAAATGGGAACAGTGCTTTCATAGTTGGGAAGTTGTTTTACACATCAAAAACTATATGCCCTCTAGGTCAGCTCTCCTTTTTTACAAAGAGGAGGTAAGGTAGCATAGGCTAGTGGGTAGTCTGGAATTTTAAGTTCCCAACTCCACAGCTGGCCTACTTCGGGAGCGCACTGTGATGCTAACTTCTTTGCAAACATTTTCCATTCCTTTCCAACTCTTCAGAGCAGTTCTTCTGAATATTTCCCAGTCCTCTAGTTTTCTAGTAGATTCATGGATGTCAGATCCTTGTTCTACTGGGGTTTTCTTTCTTAATTATATTTTTACTAATAGAAGTTAAATATTCTAATTACAGCTTATCATGTAAACCAGAAACCTCTAATGGCTGTAGGTACCAGAATTTCAAAACTACTAATGTAGGTTTCAGTCAGTTCAAGGAGTCTGTTTCTTTGATTTTTCTTAAAGTTTAAGATTCTAGACTACCATGCTCTTCCAATCTTTTTGAGCACACAGGTATTGTCTGAAGAAGAATCCTTTTAGCAAATTATCTTGGTACAGCAACTACTTTTCCAAAACCTGAGGAAAATAGGCCGTTTGAGTCAGATCAGAAATCTACATTAGCATAGTGGATTTAGGTAGCTGGATGTTAGATTGCTTATTTTATGCTGAGTATACATTTTCCATATGTATCCAGCTTTTCAAAGCCAAAGAAAACCTACTCACTGCGATTTCATTTTATAGTCATATAAATTGAAGTTAGGACTGAATCTGAGGTAGATGATCCCTCTGTTTTTAAAGTTAAATGAGTTGCATGAACTTCAGCTTTCTTGTCAGAAAATGTTATCTAATGGGGGACATGGGGAGGGGGCCTTCCCTTCTAGATAGTTACTCCAAAAGCACATTGTTTCCCTTGGTGTAAGTATTCTGCTAATGCAACAATTAGCAGCACTGCAACAGCATATTCTGGGAAGGCTAATGTTTTTGAAAGGGAGGGGCTAGGAAGCTGAAGTTCCCTACTTACCCTGCTGTCTCCAAGTACCACTGCGGTTGGTCTTAAAACAACTGCTTCCTTATCAAGCTTTTGGTGTTGGAAAAGCTCAGCACAAATGATGACGAACTTGACAAACAGCACAGTACTTCTGGCTGTGCCACTTATACATGGGGAATATGCTGTGCAATCTGTTATCTTTGCTATTGCTAGCAAAGATGTATGTTCCTAACTTCGATAAATAATTCTAGCTAACCTAAGGAAAACATTAATAAGCAATGACTTGCATGTGAGTGAGTTTGAGTTACTTGGACACTTCAGCTCTCTACACTGTACTTGATATATTACAGTAGGCTGTCTGGTGGTAGTAATTAAGGCCCTTATTTCCAGGCCTTGGCACTTGTAGTTTTAGGTGAATAATCTATAGCTCTCTTTGCCTATGTTACCTTAGACAGCTCATTAGGTAGGGCATACCTCTAACAGGGCAAGCATAGAAACCAAGATGTGTGGCATCCTGTTGGTTTGCAAAGGGAAGCAAAGCAAGATAAAAGAACTGAAATACTACAATGGTGAGCTCTGTTAGAGTAATGTGTGTCAGCTTGCATCCTGTTCTGAGAGCACTCTTTCTTGCTTTTTTCCCTTGCAGATAATAAGTTCAGCTAGTCCTTGTGCAGACTTTTTTTTCCAAAGCTTATCCTCTGAATTTAAAAGAACACATGTGCAGTCTCATACTCATGCATCTCAAAGGGCTGTGAAACAATCATTTGATGAGACAGTCAGATTGATACAAAGATGCAGTGAAGTTGACTTGAACATTGTTGTACTGTGGAAGGTATGTATGGTTGTGGCCTTTGTGGTAATCTGGCCATGAAATATGATAGTTAAAAAATAGTTTGATATGGCATCCTGAACTTTTAAGGGTACTCATACAGCATTTATGGATTAATTTTTTTTCTGAAAACAGGCAAATGAACTAAAATGGTGTCAAGAAGCAAAGACAGTCTTAATAGCTGTTACTGTAATAAGGATGCTTAAGTGGTTTTACATTACTCTGAATGCACACAGAGAATATTCTGAAATCTTAAATCAAGATATCTGTTCATGCTTGCTTTTATTATAGAACTGTAAGAGTGACCCAGTCTGCTTTGACAAAGACCATCTCATTTACCAGAATGCAAATATTAAGTAGTGGAAATTGGCAGTCTAAACTTCAGCAGTTGTCTGTGCTTGCAAAATGAAAACCATGCACATAAGAGATGTCATGCTAGCCTTAAGTTTTTGAACAGTACATCTTCTGCTTAAGTTGGGGGAAAGTAAGTAGTTCTGTATTATGAAGCTTATGATAGTTTCTGGTTTGCTAATGTCTTTGTATTATATTCTGTAGGCATATGTTGTGGAAGACAACAAGCAGCTTATTTTGGAGGGCCAGCATCATGTTGCCCTTAATACAGTTGGGAAGGAGGCTTCTTCGTTTCCTCAGAAGCAGGTAATCTGTGTGAAGTTTTCCTTTACAATTGCATCTTTCCCAAAATAGACTTCATATGTTTTCTTATAAACAAGTGGAATCACTTTGGGTGCTTTTGTAGAGTCTAACATCAGATCTGTGTTATCGCTAAATAATTCAGCTTTACTTCAGCTTTGATTAGTCATCTGTACTGAAATAGTTAGGCTTAGTTTAAAGATGAGAAAAGCAATATACAGGTAAGTATACTGCTACGCAGTTGTTGGAGTAAACTGTTCTGTGGTATTTCAGGGTAGAAGTAGGAGCTTATTAATGATATTAAATCAAAGTTAACGATTACTTAATAATTACTAGTAAAATGGTGGAATTATTATTTTGAGTTTTACAAAATCAGTCTCAGAAATTCTACTATGCACAACTTTTTAAGTGAAGACCTTTCTAAATGTTAGAACAGCAGAAACACTGGAGCAGTTAAAGATATTGAAAGCTCCATTGGAATTGATTAATTAATAGCATGTTGCTTCACTTTGAAGTTTTATAGCCTTTTTGGTTGTTCAAAAAAATAGTATCTGAAGGAAACCAGTGGATGTCTTCTGGTACATGAATCGGTAATAACTATGGAAGCTATAGATAAATTTCTGTAAAAACTATGCTAGATGCAATTTACATGAGTGAAGACTAATGTACAAAATAAAAAAAACCCAAGTCATATACTTGTTTAGTCTTCTGCTGAGCAGTCATTGCTGTTCCTTCTTTGGTGCCATTCTCATGGTTTTACCAATGTTGCAAACATTGTACCTATCTTTTAGTGAGCTCTTACTCAGCTGCAGCAAGTAGACATGATTTTGTCAAGAAAACAATATTGGACCAATGTGTACTTCTATAAATATCATGCTATAACATAAGTATTGAATAATTCTGAGCTGTGCATTTGACTTTGGTTTATGAGCCTTTAAGTATTTTAATGTCATTAAGATGATTTTTCTATTTAGTTCTTTGTGCTGTGAAATAGATGGGAATAGATTGAAATGGGCATGTAGTTCGAGCTCAACTGGCTGGTATTCATTGGTACTGAAAACAGGAAAATTTAAGTTCTAATGTCTGCGGATGATTTTTTTTTCACTTATCACCCCACCCCCAAAAAAGCCTTTGCACATGTGGGCTTAAGCTATGCTGAGCAGTACTAGGCTGTATTAGTCTAAACTGCCCACTCTGGAATTATCTTACCTGCCTAAAGGTGTTTGTAGAACAGTAGATCACACTGTAGGCGCCTAAAGTTAGGAGAGAAAACACTGTGGACTTCTACTTCTGATCTCATTGAGTTCTGGTTCTAGCAAATGGATGGGAAGAGAGGAAGTTGGAGTGAATCACACCTGCATCCTTAAATAAAACAAATGACTGAACATGCTAGGGATAGAAATTTACATTTCTTGTTGGCTGCACTGGCACTGCATGAAATTTGGTTTCAGACTAAAACAAATGAATCCTGCTACCAGGAGCAAGGAGGATCCAGATGTACCCTCAATTTTTGAGGTATACATGGTACTGTATTAGCATTCTGTCTATAATCTGTTTTTTATCAGTTATTACATCTACATTCAAATAGATGCTGTGTTGGTTATTGTATTCACTTTCTTCAGCATAAGGAACATACTTCCTTTGAAGTGTTCTGTACCTTAGTTGGAAGGCAAAATGCATCTGTGTTGTGATGCAATTGAAATCTGGTATAAGAGTAATGGTGGTTGTTTTTAATAAATGGGTAAATTCTATGTTGTCATGATAACCAAAGCTCAGATTTATCTTGGATTTTAAGCACCTGTAACCTCAGGACTGTTAAGGATTGAGAAATTTCATATGCTCGTGTACTACTTTTCTTTTGTTAATTAGCACCTCATACTGTGAGGAAAGTAGATAAACACCTCTGAGATGGGAGGCAAGGTGTAACAAATTAAGTGATTTGATTGTGCTGCAGTTTACTTTGTACACTCTACATTTAAGAATTGAAAGAATCCCAAAACAGGATTAAATTAGGCTAGATAGAAAAAAAAAATATACTTAATCTATTAAGGATTGCATGTTGTCTTTGAGTGATCTTGCTCTTGCATTAGAGTTACACGAGCAGGGGGAGAGAAAATCCCAAAGCCAAACATACTTCTAACTTAACATTTGTAGTTATGTTAAGTTAGTTGTGAGACTTACATTGTAACTTTCAAGTAGTTTGTCTTGGAAATCTGGATTTATTCTCTTAAGCCATAAACAGGGTTGGAAACTCTAAACTGTTCTGGAATGCTTTTGTGCTGACAGGATAGAAGTTGTTTTCTGTGGTCTAGACAGCAGAGGGAGATGGAGATGCATGCTTTTGATGCATGTTGGTTACCAGTTCTTAAATGATAAAGGGCTGCTGAGATCTGAAAAAATAAATTTACTTGCAGATTCTGCACAAGGTGTCACCTAGGACATGAGAGTCTGCTCCCTGCGTTTCTTGCTGTGTCCTAGTTGTTGCTGGTCTTCAGCACTTTCTTCTTGACTTGAACCACTTCTGCTTCATACTGTTACAGCCAGCAAAGAAATTTTTGCATCTGTCTGGCAGTACAGCCATCCCCAATCAAGAACAGTCTCACAATAGACATGGAGAAAAGAACAACCAAGATTTCTCTCTGTACCCCCTTCCCCCCCCAGCCCCGAGAAATGACTCAAATGTTTGAATTCAGCTAAAAACTGTGTTGACCAAATCATGATAGCTTGCTGTGTATTTTGGTTAAACTCTGTGTACTGGTTGGCTTCTGCTGCTTTGCCAATTATGGTATATCTCAGACTAATTCTTTGCTAGCTTTTAAGGATTTAGTTTTTGTTTACAGAAGCTTCTAGAACTGTGAAGGGAAACAAAAACGCAGAAAAGGACTGTAGTAGAAGAGCGGTAGATTTGTATTCACTGGGACTGTTATGTTTCTCAAATTCTAGTAGTTGCTGGTATATTGGTAGTTGAGTGCACTGATGTGAAGTCATCTATCATATGCCTAAGCTAAGATGTTAGGGTGCTGACTGGGATGTAACGATAGGTGGTTACTTCTGCTTGGTTCATTGTGGAACACACAATATATACAAAAGGATGTGGAACAGACAGCAGGATGCAATTATTCCTCTGTTGCAGTAGCATAACTTGCCATAGCATTTGATAAAACCAAGATAAAGCCTCTGGTTTGTATAAAATACAAGGTATTTTGGTGTGGGGGAGGTGTAAAATGTTTTTCTGGGTAAAATTTCTGTCTGTACTCACACAGAAAGAAAGAATACAATAGTAAAATTCTACACAAATTTTACTTGGATGTTCGGATGCATGCACTTGCTTTTCTTATGTCTGTTCAAAATAGAATTATGAATTCTAAACTTTTTCATTCTAACCAAGACAATTATATCTATGACTTTGAAGTTTACTGGTCTTCTGACATTGCATACAGATTTTTTTGTTGGTTACGGGATTTTTCTGTTTAACTAAATAGCACTGCTTTTGGGCATAGATTACTAGACACAGACTTATCAGGTGATGTGATGAAATACTTAGATTTTATGTTCTAGAAGTTTGGAATCTTAACACATAATATGCTGAAGGACCACAAGGAATATTGACTCTGTTAAAGCATTTCTGTGTTTCATAAAGAAAGGTTTCAGAATAATGTGTAAAACTTACTTCTTCCTACCCTTTATTTCACTTGTATTTTTGAAAAAAATGGCCTTTTGCTAAAGGTAGGGGAAAAATGCTAAATATAGTTTATTTTCTGGAAACAGAAACACAAAAGGTGCCACAGAGATATGTTATAGGCACCAACAAGAAGAATATGTGAAGAATAAATCACATAAGGTGCTAGTGAAGTGAATAGGTCTGAACAGATGTGTTAGCAGTAGCTGTCTGAGCCCAAGTAGTAAAAGGCTCACTAATAAAAATATCTGGGTTATTGGTAACCAATGGCTGTTCTTTTTTTGACAGTGATACTGCTGTGGGTTCTGTTTCTTTTCTAAACTTGCTTTCAAGAATCAGTTTATTTTAACTGAAGGTCAACTTTAGCTGTACTTCAGACACAGTAATTTCTGACTCTTGTTCTTGACCTCTCTGTGTTAACTTAGTAAAAGCGTAAAAACTTAAAATGCTTTTTAAACATCCATTCACAGTCAGGGCTGTTTGATCAATACTCTTTCTTATGGCTGTCTCCCATATTTTTCTAATCTGGTGAACTGGTGAATTCAATCCAAAAGATTCCAAAGGAAAAGCACAGTGTAATATGGTGGAATGGTAGTAGCAGTGTAGGGCTGGGGCACTTGCCTCGCTTCTAATTGTCAATGACTGCACACTGATGGACGGTGAGGCTTGTCACTTGGGCATGTCAGCATGTTGGGAGTAGTGCATCCATACTTCTCAAACTCATTAGCATCTAAGTGTAAACTTAGGTTTGACTGAAGTCTCGATGAGATAGTGTCTTATGAGTATGTATTAGATCAGGTGACATTTTTTTAAGATACTGTACCCATTTACAGCCCTCTCTTCATTGCGAAGTGGTTTTGTAATGCACAAAGCGGATACCTTCCAGGCAGAATTAATCCAGATGTGCTCCAGGACTGCATGCGATGTGCTTTCGGGCTGCTCATTCAGTCCTGTGGATTATACCAGTCCTAGCCCAAAGTAAAATCTATAAAATGCATACAGCGTGGATGCAGGCTTCTTGGCAGTGTTTCGCTTCAGAGGCGGTAAGTTTTAGTAGTACTGCTTCTTAATATAGGTGCAACGTTATTGAGGCAGCAGCAGTTTGGTTGGAAGTAGAAATTTTTGAAAGATAGGAGAGGGGAGGCTTTGAGTAACTATTTTTCCAAACAGTGGATTACTGGAAGTGTCATCTTGTGCTAGTTCAGAGTTTTATTTTTTACAGAATACATGGGAAGGCATACTTGAGTCAAACACAGACTGTTGGAATGGATCTAAGACTTCCTTTAAACCAGATTGATGGAGGGAAACCAAAGTTATTAAGGGTAAATAAACACCAAGAGCTGGAGAGTACATTTATCACTCTATTATATCAACTAATGTACCAGCAACTGTACCAATTTGGGGTGACTGGCTTATGTTGTTGTCATGAATGAAATACTCCAAATAGCTGAAAAAATTTTATCTGCTGCTTTACCCATTGATCAACTGCAGAGCTGATGATAGTATTTGTGTTTTCAAATGCATTATTACTGGTGTCTTAGTAAAATACTGTTCCTGGAGTTGTCACTTCCATAATGAGGCACTAGAATGAATATAGATGAGTCACATGGTGAAGGAAACCAAGTTAACACTGATGTTTTTAAAATGGGAGTTCTCTTATCTAAAATAGGAAAGGGAGAAGGACACATCACTTAAGATCTTCCTTTGTTTCACTCTTTTTCTGTTGCTTTCATATATTCTGCTTTTAGTTATGCTTAACGTAGTTCAAGGGTTCTCTCTTTAGGTTTTGTTCTGTGCAGTGCGTATTTCTCCCTCATACTTGACTGAACATGTTAATAATCCTTTCGGCTATGTGTGACTTGATTTATGGGGCAAATACGCTCAATTTCCATACAACTTGGAAATCAAGTTGTGGTGTTTAACCTCTGGTGTGGTTGAGAGGACATTGAACCAGTCATTGAGAAGACTGTTTTTGAAATTGAGAACCTTAAGTTGTCTAATATTACATAGAAAAATCCTTTTCAATGATTGCATGTGAAGATACTATCACTTCCATCCATCTCATGGATGGGAAGAACTCTTCAATTCAGAAGTGGATTCGAAGAGATTCAGGAATGTATTATGGGCAGACTTGTCTTTACATCTATGAGATAATGCAAAGGATGCTTTGAATGGTGTAAATTTTGACTTTCACAACTTTTAACATAGTACAGCTGCAGGAGATATCTTCAGACCTAAGATGTAACATCTAAGTATGAATGACTAACATGCAATTTCAGAAGTATAAGTAGGGATAATATCTAATGTTGTTTCAAAGTAACAAAACATCCCACTCTAAAGGTCCTAGCTTTTTTGCAACTACTGAGTAAGTAAAGATATTGATTTTTCTACTTGGAACAGCAAGCTTGAGTCTAGTTTTAAGTATATCTGTTTGAAGCTGGACTTTGTACGTGGCTTTGGGCAGTAAAAAACTTCCTAAAAAAAAAAAAGGAACAACTTCCTTAGCACCAGTTACACAGTTTGTAGCTCTTGGAAGGCAACTGTGGGAGCAGTGTGGTTCTGGTGCTACTGCCTCTTGTGTGTTTCTGTTCAAAACCCAAAAAGCTTAAAAATGCAGCTATAAAACTTCAAACAATAACACACACCCCTCCCCCCCAACCTCTTATGATGAAGTCTCTTCCAGTCAAGCTTTTCTGTACCTCTTCTAGTATGTATGGATGAGACCTTCAAATTACACCTTAACATCTTTTAAAGGGAGTATCTTAACCATTGTTTTGGCCTTCTTTTATGCAATATATGGTTCTTGCTCTCTACTGGAGCCCTTGGCACTTCTGGAGGCTTTGCAAGGAACCATAATGGGTCAACAAGCAGACTTTAGGTGTCAGAACTCTTGCTTTTGCCTTTGAAAAGGCAGTAGTCCATTTGGGCTGGTACCCCAGGAGTTCAGCAACAAAATACCATCTGTTTAATTTTGGTTGGTTGGTACTCCCATCCTCTGGAGTAGGGCAGGAGTTCACGTGTCCTTAAACGTAGTATTTCTTGTTAGCTGTCTCTAGGTTAGCTCCCTGATCTGTATACACATCTTCTTGCTTACCATTTGGAAGTGCTTAATGCTCTCCTGAAGCATTAGGTAAGAGAATAATGTACTAGATGTCGTGTCTTAGCCTTTGTCCTAGGTACACAGTTACAAAAAAACTAGACTTTTGAGCAGCTGAACTTGAAGACACAGACATCTCTTCTGAGTCTGACACCCAGAGGCTGGCTGGAATTCAGGGTTAGCTCTCTGATGGTAAATGGTCTTACTAACCAGTCCTTCAGTAGAGGTATAATATTAGAACTAAAGGTTTGAAATATTAATGGCACTCTGCACTTTCACCAGTAAATGTTCCTGCGGCATTTCATGGAGTTCTTGACTGTTTGTAGACAAGAATCTTCATATTTGTCTCTTGTAGGGTATTAAAAAAATACTTGGGAATTCTGCCCAAGGGTTAGCACGAATCCCAAGTAGTGTGTCAGTGCTTGACTTGGGCTTTCAGCTGGGGACAAAGGTAACTTTCAAATCTGCAAGAGCTTGCTATACAAGCCTTAAGATACTCTGCATTATTAAATGCTTCTTCAATTGTTAGCATGTTCCTATAAACTTGTATTTGCTTTACTTTGGATTTGTGTTGGGAAACTCAGCTGTTGGCTTTCCTGTTGTGAGCTTCCCAGGGCAGGTGATGGAGATTTTTTTAGCTACAGGTGCTGAATGGGGAATGGGTAAATACTGTCCCTTTTTCTTAGAAACAAAACCAAACACTAACAAACTGCTGCAAGAGTAATATGCTTTTCTGAAACTTGCACAGATAGTGTTTCCATAAGAAGCTGTGAAATCTGTCTCAAAGGAGAGTAATAGAGAAATCATATCAGTTCCTCCTCTAGCACATTGGAAAAAACTGTAAGCTTCATGATGCTGTAGACATATTTCCCTGGAGTTATAGTTCATAATGGAAAATTGTAGCTTCTGTGAGTGGATTGCTTGTGTTGTGTTGCACAATACCATATGTCAATATTTTAAATGTCATTCTGAATTTGTGTTCCAGGAATTACCAGAAACAGTTCTCTTAAAGTTTTTTCGACCAGAAAACACACCAGTCCCTGCGAGACCAACGCCAGAGCAGCTTTCCAATCTTATCAAGACAAGTCTTCATTATCCAGAGTCTTTCAATCATTCTTTCCATCAAAAAAGGTTTGTGCAATGTTTTCTTTAGAAATTTTTGAAATAGTTCATTAGACATAAATCCTGTTGAGGGATATATGGGTCATGATACAAAAGAGAAGTCTGGTATGCAAGGGTGAAATCTTGCTCAGTTCTTTAAACTCACCGCTTCAGACTGTATAGGTAAAATGAAAGTTTCATGTAGAGAAACAGGCTGTAATATTACACTTCACTGTTTTAATGTTAACTAGTGATGTTATCAAATGTACTAGAAGAATACTCTGCTGCCTTTGTGTTTATTCTTGGTGTCAGAGTAAACAGTCTGGCTACTTTGAGGAGCTAGAGAGAAAGTGGTACTTCTAAAGTCAAAAGAACTGCTATGTTTCCAACATCTGACTTGCCGAGATTAGCTGCACATGGTTCTGATTTATGTCAGAAGGAAAGGTGGTAACAGTTTAGCTCACTGGGGCTTGTCTCCTGGAAGAGTATCAGAATTAACCTCTGTCAAAGCAGACTGCTAGAGTGAATTGGTTGGAGCCTGTGAGATCCTTGAGTCTTTCAAAATTAAAATTACCTGAACAAAGACCTCTGTATCAATTTCCAGGTGTGAAATGAGGTGTACTTGAAACAAAGATACCTATTTAGGTTTGAGCTGTTTTATCTGAGAAGTCTACTGTGTTACACTTTCTAAAATTTCAGTTAATATAAGTAAGCTGCCTAAGGAAAGGTATTTCTTTATAAAAAAATCTAACATTTAGACATCTTATGGCGTGTGGCATATTTTAATAACAGTTACAGTGTGCATTTTTCCAGTAACAAGTTCACGTCTTATTTGTTATGGTTGCTAATTGTTCTTTTCTTGTTAATGAAGTTTGTGATACTTAAACTGTTAAGCAATGGCAAGGAATTCCAGTGACACAAATCACTTGTTGCGTATGCAGAGCTGTTTCAGATGCAATAGTTGTGTATCTGCCTGTTGAATATCTTGCAGTCTTTCTTGCTGCAGCATTATTTATGAAAACAATCATACTACTTGTGAACAACAGAATATCAACTAACTAATAGCTTTATTGAGGGTAAAGGCTTAAATTGACACCAAATGTGTATGTGCTGTCTGTTCTGTTTGGATACTGCTCTGGCGAAAACTTTAGGCCAGATGCCAGCAATTCCTCTATAGGAGACAGTGCAGAAGAAAAGTACCCCGGCAAAATGTGCTAAACAGTGGTTCAGAGAGTAGCATAATAGACCACGTTATCTTGTTCTGAAATGTCTATTGTCATAACAGCAGATTTCCTGTAAACTTAACGTATTATTTATGCTTTTGCTAGTCTCTCAGCTGGATGAAGAAATGTAACTTCATTTCGCTCAGCTGAGCCAATGCTGTTTGCCTCAATAGCTTTTATTATAGGAAACTCTAATCAGTGTAAATCATTTTATTGCTATGTACACTGACTGCATAATAGACAACTACATGTTAATTTTATATTAGTTGAAATGTATTTTAACTGTTAGAGTATAATTAAGACTATGCAGAATAAGACTCTCTTCCTTTACTATGGAACTATTTCTCTTCACAGCCTCTGTCTGGTACCTGTCACTCTCCTACTTTCCAATTGTTCCCAGGCAGTTGTAGATGTAATGATTGATTTGCGGCATAAAACAACAAGGTAATATGTGAACATTAATAAAACAATATTTTCTGGGAATGTTTCCTAGTCTTGGGGACTCTTGTAATGTTTTAACTGTGTTGAATATCTAGAGTAGGATTTTTTCAACAGTGGTTTCTTTGAAAGAATGAAAGGTGGTGAAAGCTTCATACAGTCAAATGGGAGTCTTCAGTCAGTGCTCAATTTTATTTTGCTTCTGACTATTGCTAAGACAGGACCTTGAATTGTGACTCTTGAATAGTTAGACTCGGCAGATCTTTTCTAGGGAAGTGGAAATGCTTTTGAACTAGTGAAATATGAGCTTCAGCGACCTTACTTTATTAAGCATACGATGTTGGGTTTTCATTTTTAAAATATCAAGTAATTTGTAGAAAACAACTTTTGAAGTTCAAAGAAGTACTTCATCCTGCAACTTGACTTAGTATAAAATGTCACAGAACCTTAGGTATTTTTAAGACCTACCCAGGTTGATCAGCTGATTCTTATGGCTGGCATTTTGCTTAGAACTGTCATATACGTGCAAAAGTACTAGCAGGGAGGAAACGTTTTGTAAATTGTTTCTAAAAGTTTTGCTAAGAATTCTGTGGAAGGGAGAATTCAGTACCATGATATAACCATTCTTAATTCTTCCACTTCTGTTAAAACAAGGTAATTAACTCACAATTTGGGTGACACCACCTCTCTTCCACACCCCCCACAGTAGACATAATGCTGCTTGGTCTGCTTACCACAAAATAGGCTTTGTGGGATCCCTGACTGAATGTTCTTGGTGGGGGGAAGGCAGATTGTGAAGGACACTGAAGTAGGCTTAGTAATGGGGAACATTTGATTCTTGCCAACAGTTTGTCCAGGCAAGTAAGAAACTGGAAGTCTGGAGTGTAATACATAGGTTCAGAAATAGAGGACAGAGGACCTAAGTCTGTTTCTTATTTATCAGTTGCGATTAGGAAGCTACTCACAGATCTGGTGTGTTTTCACAACGTGAAAGACATGGCTTTGAAAGGACAGTGTATTCATGTGCCTTGAAACTTCCTAAAACCAAACATGCCTCCTACCCCCAAACCAACATATTAACACAATGTCTGTGAAGCAGTGTATATGAGTTGACTATTTCTGTGTGACATGCACTCTGAGTAACTCTAGTTCATGGTACGGGCCCAAGAATGCCTTAAATAACAAGATCCGATTTGTCAGTTACATAAAAAGCTGGGAATAAACTGAAATTCATCATTACACATATGTATAATGTTCTGTATGTAGTGTATTATATTGGGAGCTAAAAAAAATGTTTTAAAGATCTGTACTGATTCATCTGAGCCAAGGCAAACAGACACTAAAGGAGTGTGTTAAGTGTGAGTCAAAACACTAAAAAGTATTTGTCCAGAAGCAAGGGCCTGGAGTTGAACTGAACTGATGGGGTGGAAATAGGGATCCACAAAGATACCCTTGGGTATCTTTAGGTACTCTGTCTCAGAGTGCGTGTATGCTTGTGGGGCTCTGCGTGTGTTGATGTGTGCATGGATGCAGATGTCTATACATCCTGTTTCCTACTACATGACTTTTCTTCAAAGCTGCAATTAATGTCTTGATAAAATGTTAAGTGCAGGTGTGTCTATACCTAGGATTGCAACTTGCTTTGTCCTGCTAGAAAAACCTTAATCCCTTAAAGATAAAGAGTGGGAGGTGTGTGTGTGTGATGGAGAAACAAACAAAGCATGATGTGTTTGGGGAAGGCAGTGAATTAAGGGAAATTACTGTAGGCAGGCAGTCAAAAAGACTCAGCAACTTCCAAGCCATCAAAGATGACTGACAGTGGGCGCTATCATATCCAAAGACTGCTGGAATAGTAACTTAAGTTTCCAGTTCCTGGCTTTTGAAAAGAAGCTTTCAGCAAGCACAAACAAGCATCTCTTTGTACAGGGCCAGTGACGGGGACACAGAGCGTTCTGAAATCTTGGGGAAAACTTGTAGTTGAGGTAATCATGTAAGCTAGTATGTACGCACGCTTCAAATACAGAGAAATAATTTTGTTACCTTCTTTTTCAGCCCAGAAGCACTAGAAATTCATGGATCTTTTACGTGGCTTGGGCAAACACAGTACAAGCTTCAACTTAAAAGCCAAGAGGTCTATAGCTTGCAGCTGAAAGCTTGCTTCGTTCATACAGGTGTCTATAATCTTGGAACCCCCAGAGTATTTGCCAAGCTAGTGGACCAAGTTACTTTGTTTGAAACGAGTCAGCAGAACTCCATGCCTGCACTGATTATTATTAATAATATCTGACCACTCCCTGAAAAAATAAATCACACTAAAAGACAAAATAAATGGGATTCTTTTCTTATATTGCTGGTTGACATTTTGCTGCAGTTTTTGGAAATAGCACCTCAAACATCTAACTTGTTACTAAAGATTGTGTAGGAAAGAAAATAGCAAAATATTCAGACTACTTGTCAACTTGTTTCTCAATGCAACGCACGTTGGACTGAAAATACGTTTATCCTTTTATAATGTATTTCTTCTCTGGTAATTAAGATATTCATAACACAAAATACTCTGACTCCAAATCTGAACATATTTGTATGTCCTATGCCCTGTCAAAAATGCAGCTTGACTGCTGTTACAACTTCCAGCATGGTGTGTTTAATATTTGTGGCTGTATTAGGATATGGTTCAGGAAGAAACCCTCATTGGCTTTTTCCTGTCTGAAGCCATTAGTCATGATAAATCCCAGCCTTACTGTCAAGTTCAATAAGGTATCTGAAAGCTGTTTCTGTTTCTTAGTTTTTTAGTTCAAAATTTTGTTTTGATTTTCATGTTTATGGAAACCAGTGACTTTCCAAGGTTTACATAAAAGTCCCACCTAAGGTGTTTAAAAAATTCCTCAAAGAATTTGAGTATTTTCTCATTCATCTCAACACAGAATGCACTAACTCCCAACCATGAGATTGTCATTTAAATTGTCACTTGCTTTATGATGTAACTATAACAATTGATCTGTTTTAAAAAAATCTACTCAAGATTTTCAGAAATGTATTATATTTATAACAAATGTACTGTAAATAGAATAAAACATACGCCATATTCACTGTATGGACTTGTGGACCTTTATTCTTCCTTTTCATGCAGCTGTAGCAGTCTGCAGGTGCTGATAGTGTATTTATATTCTGTGCCCTCTTTGCTCGGGTGAAGTTCCTGTCCTGGTGCCATGTGTAGTGTTGGCCTACGCTGGAACTTGCAGTAGCTGCTGTATTTGCCATTTTAGTTCTTCTGCAGTGTTCCCAGGTACAACCCCCAGAATTCAGCTGTCTGGGAGATGTCAGTTACTTGCTGTGTGCTGGGGATTTTTAATTTAAATAGTACTGCTGGACATAGGGAAGGCTGTGTGAAGCAATCAAGTGCAGCAAAACCAGCTAAGAGTTAGGAGTTAGTTTATGGTGGGTTAGCTGAGTACAAGGGAAATTGAGCACCTAAGACTTCTGACAGTTTGCTGTATCTTGTGGCTGAAGGCAATTCCTTCAGAGCAACACTGACTTATGAAACAGTACATCTGCCTTCAGATGCGTATTTTCTTTTTTGACAAGGTTTCCAATTCTGCTTGCGTGCAGTACAGCTGTGTGAATGTCTCCAGGTCTTAAAACTTCCTGAGAAGTCTTAGAACCTGTTCACAGCACATGACCTTTTGTAGGAACACTTCTTATAACTGGGTCATGTTGATTTATCAACAGAATATTTGAATATTATCTAACAATAAATATAGTGCTTCTGGGGGTGATGTGTTTTTTTCCTCCTGCTGTTGGGCATATTGAAAGACTACAATGCCAAGAATCATTTAGAAAGAATAGCCTTACGGTATGTTATCAGTCCTCTTCCCATCTTGGCACTCTCCTAGGGAAAGAGAAGTCGCTACTGATGCCACTCAGCTATCCAGCTGTAGGCCACAATGTTCCAAGTCACAGTTGGTGTGTTTCTGAGACTTCTTCAAGTACTTGAGTGGCACAAGTCACATTATTCTGATAGAGGATGTTTCCACAAGAGTGTTGTGAGATACGGGTCAGAAGTTTAACTGCTTTTTTTTTTTCTTTTTTCAGCCTGTCAGAACAAACTGGTAAGAAATGGCATCTCCTGTGATTGGATGTTGCACCCTTGTAAAGAGCAAGTTTGACTAATGGTACAGAAACTACCAGGCTGTGCTGTCCTGGTGGCTGGTGCGTGACTTGTCAGTGATCCTACTTCTGGGTTAGGTAAACCGACACTTGCCACTTCCATTAGTGCTAATCTAGGTAAAAAACTAGTAAGACACATTACGTAGCTTGGATTGAAGGAAACACCGTGTCAGGATTGTCCCTTCTTCATGCTTCTGAGAATGTTTATAGGGTCATGGTGGGCTAATGATGTGGAAAGGAGCTAAAAGCTGGAGTAGTGCTTTATTTCAACATAGGTAAAACTAGCAGCCTCTTCAATACACAGTTTTGAGATGCTTTTCTGTTTTGTGTACTAGACATGATTTTTTTATATGTATACCAAGTATTCACAAAGAGATCTTGAAAATGCAAAGCTTAGCAGGATAGGCTGCCAACTCTATAAATAAGCCAGACTTTGCTTGTCTTTTGCTGTAGACACAATATCATGTAGCTAAAAATCCACCCCAAACAAATCAAACTTTTGCTTTCTCTTCACACTGAAGTGAAATCTCCCCTTTATTCTCCTTCCCTATGTGGTGATTACAAAAATACTGAAGTTTTTAGCTTGTCATATTTGAAGACCATCTACTGAAAAGCAGTATCTGTGATTCGAACTTGTAAAGCGTAGCAAAGTGTTACAGAAGGCTGCTGTCATGCTGTGTCCAAGGAAAGACTTTATTTTGTAACTATTTAAATGCATTATTTCTGAATTGGCATTTGTTCCTTCATGGTGCATTGCTGATCGTGCACATTATGCTGCATAAAAAGGATTGAGCTGTTCAAAATAGAGTTCGAAATGTAGTCAGTCATTGGTGTGTCAGAACAGAAGTTCCCTATGTGATTGCTTAGATGAGGAGCTAGCATGGAGATAGAGCTAAGCCTGGCTCCTTAATGAATTCTCACATGGGAAACTCTCCCCACGTGTGGACATACAGATGACAAAAAACAGCTGTACTGAAATGAAAATTGTCCGGTCTTGCTGTTGAGCAAATAAGTATCTCTGCAAAGGCTGAAGCTCTACTACTTGCAGAAAAATACTCCTCCAGAAGAATCCCATGAACCTGCTGTAAGGCACAAGAGAATCCAAATGCATCTGTCACAGCAATGTAACAGCTCAGAGTAGATCAAAATATTGCATCTTACTTTGAGATGGCTAGAAAAAGCCCTCAAAAATTACGAGATCCAGGGCATCTTTGTTGTTTTCAGGAATGTAATTTTCATTATCTTTACTTCTGTAACATAAAATCATGAAACTTGCCAAGCGGGGGGGGGGGGGGGAGGTTGGTGAAAAGTACAATGCCCGGTTTCATTCTTGATATGATGGGGAATTTGGGAATAATGTAGTCTTGTATTACATAAAACAAAACTAGTTCCATACATTAGTAGACTTGAAGAAAAAACCCCAGGCTTTTTATTTGAGCTGTGTCACCAATGAACTTGAATTTACCTCCTGAAATGAGTATGAATAGTTTCATACTTAAGGGCAGGCACTACTCGATTCTGCGCTGTGGGTGGGTTTAGGTTGCTTTACCAAAAATTGGTGAAATGCTGCATTGGCAAATTACTATTTTCTGCAATGCAAATCTGGAGTAATAAGACTTTATAGTGTCTTCAGTAGGCTGTGAATGTGATACGGAAAGCATGCAACATTTATGAAGGCATAGTTTAAGAGTGGAGAGAACATAAATCTACACAGCTGATGACTTTTACACTATATATCACTTAAGCTTGAGAGTAAATCCAAATATTTGAATCCCTTGTGCGTATGAATAATTGATATCCATAGTGTGGCAGCTAATCTGTTTATTTACTGTCTGTAAGATTTCATCCAGCTTGTTCTGTTTCTAACTCTCTCCTATAAGGCAGCAAAAATAATCTTCCTTGTTTAATTTTCACGTGCAAATTGAAGTAGGATGACTAATATTCCATATATGTGTAGTTTGCTTACAGCCCTTGTATACATTCATTAGTATGTGTGACTTAGGGCAGTACTTAGTGGTGTTCTGCTCGTATGAACTGTTACATCTCCAAAGTACTTCTAATTAAAGCTTCTTAAGAATATTAGGTAAGAATGCCTCCTGGAGGTAATAGAAGCGAATAGGTGGCTGAATGGTACAAAAATTCAGCTTAGGTTGCTTTCAGAGTTCTGTGACAAGGGTGCTGAGGAAGCTGCGTGCCACACAGCGTTGAAGAGGCGATGTAGAAAATGCGCAGAGGGAACAGGCAGAGTATGTCTCGTGAAAGGGCGGTAGGAAACTCAGCCACTGGGAGGGGAAGGAGGGAGAGAGAACCGGAGTTGGGCAGCGCTTTCCAAGTGGAAACAGAGGGACCTCTCTGTAATGAAAAATAAGCATGATGTCCACATGGTGCCTGTAGGCAGAGTGATTACCGAGGGAATGAACTCAACTGCAGCTTTTTTGAACCAAGAGGACCAAAATTTGGCTTTTAAAAAGGTGATTGCTGTCATTTGGGGAAACCTAGCGAAAGCATGTAAGCTTGGCAGAAGTATTGAAAAGGGGCAGGTTTAGAGAAACTGTGGGAAGGAGAGGGGTGGGATCTCATCGTTTGAAACCAGACAAAAAGGAAGAAACTCAGCAGAGCAGCACAAGGGCAGGCCCTGGGAGGCGCCAGGCAATACCTGCGTGCAAAAAATGTGTAAAAGTGTGCATGTACTCTGAAGCTCCATGTGATTTGTTTTTCAGGTTGTCAATCACAAATTCTGGAGTAAATATAGTTGGTGGTTACTGAAAGAGATGAAACCTTGAATTATTTTGTGGGCAAACAAAGACTACTTTTAAAGACTCGTGTATAATTAGACTGGCTGCTAGTATGGTGGAAGGAATGCCCAGAATCTCCTAATAAGCTTCACAAAGAGGCTCCGTTTTGTGCTTCAGCTATAATATTTACCGGAAAGGAGATTTCTTTGATTCCTCTTACTGTTACAGGAGATGACTATGATGTAGCGAGGTCTTGTGCCTTTTGTGGTCTCAAGCATCAATCCCCATCTACCTTCTCAAAAATGGTAGAAATCATGCTAAATGTAGTATTCCCTTGAATTGTGTACTTAATTCAGAACATTTTAAAAGAACTATTATGTTGATATAGCTTTGGAGTTTTCAGAACTTGTTGCCTCATCTTAACTTTTAAACTAAACTCTTCTATGCATCAAAGCAGGAAAAATAACTTTAGCTTTAATTTAAAGTGCAAATTACTTATGACGGAAACTCATCTTTAACGGCTATCTTAAACTACATTATTTAAATCTTGTTTAAACATTCTGTGTAATGGAATAAGGCTTTAACGAGCAATAAATACCTAAAAGTCATATAAATTGCAGATTCACAGGATTCTAAAATAGTTGTCTGAAATCGTTCATGGCAAAAGCAGTATTAATTGTTGCCGAACTCGTAGAGAAAATGGCCATTTCCTTACTATTGTGGTTGGTTTAATGACTATTACTGTCTTACTAGAAAAACGTCTACCAAATTACTTTAAATACATAAAAAGTCCATCCATAAAATGAAATGAGAAATTCTACAGAATGCTGGGCTTTCACAGTACAGTTAAGACAGATAATATTCTCCTGATACTCAGCTTCAGTGAAAAGCTATGCTCTCTGTAGGAGTTGGTTACAACTTCAGATTTGGAAGTTTGGAGATAATTGGTCTTTGTCAAACAGCCTGGATTACTCATAAGTAAGAAATCTGTTGAAGTCCACATAATTAATTTTAGGAAACAGCTTTTAAATTTAAATGCTGCCATGTTTTTGAAATCATGCACTTGTACTGGAAAGACTTTTAAACTATCTCTACAGTGAAAGAAATAGGGCTAGCTACACAGGGTCAATGAAAAAATGTAGAATGAAAGATGGGAGGGGGAAGTAAAATTATCTCCTTTTTCAATTTCAAAATAATAAAACTTTACCTTTCTAATTAGAAAAAGGGCATTGAGCTAGTTTCCTAGTTTCTCAATCACATTTTCAAAACAACAACAAACTTTCCTAAATAAAGAGGAACTTCTAGTTGGATTTCCCAGAGACTTCAAAAATTCCTCTCAAAATACTTACACTTTTGCACCTCATGTTTTAGACTGATGAGATACCCCCTATCTTGTAAAAAAATCAAAAGTAGAATCAGAAAGACTGTCAGTGATACCCAAAAACGTAGCTGGTTTGTGGGAAAAGCACCATAAAGATTATACTAAGGAGGTTACAGATAAATCACAGTAACTGTAAAATGTATCCACTACACTGGCTTTAAAGGTATGTAGACCGTCATATAGAGGGAAAATGATCTAATTTTTATCTCCATCCAGAACCTGGTACTTGACCAAGGGCCAATTTAGTTCAGATCCATTCCTATCAGTACTGCTCATATAGTTTACTCTGGTCCATGCAGTATTTGGATCTGGAGACTCCTGTTTCTGTAGCAAAGAAGTCCAATTTTTAAGGTTGGCATCATGCGCAGTCAAAAGAGAATCCGTTATGCATTCCATTTATTTCAAACAGAACATTCAGCAGGGACATACTCCTGAAATCTGTTTTTTCCCATAACTCAAAAATTGATGCCCAAGGATTTATATAACATACCAGCAGAGGACATCCCAGAACCATGAAGTTATATTTGACCTGCAGATTGCCCAGCTGTATATGTTTTCTGGCAAGAAAGTGTGGTTCTATATGTTATGGCTGATTGTATAATTGAAATTATTTCTCAGTGCTGTTTCCTGAATAGGGCGTTTGTCACATGCTGTGACACTTTTTACAATTCTGGTGTGCATTGTAGGGGGGCAGGCCACTGCAACGGGTGCAGTCAGTGGTGTCAAAGCAAAAAGGTTCCAGCTGAGCTCCTTGCACCGAGGGGGTCTGCTCCTGTGTAGCAGCAATGGGTGTTTGAGAGTTTGGACATGGTGATGTGACTCCTGCTGATGGGACCCACCTGTTGAGGGTCTTGAGATACACACAGGCCTATCTGTTGACCACCATTTAGACCCTGTTCTTGTGCACAAAGGTGAGGGTGCTGACAATGGCTTCCTTGGCCTCAAGCTTTTCTGGGACAGTGAGCAGGGAGAGGCTGCTCTCAAAAGCATCCAGGCTGATGAAAATGTCCTTCCCCAGGCCCCACTGGGGCCATGCCCATTGCAGGGGTGCTGCAGGACCATGCCACTGTAGCGCACGTGGGTGCCTCTTGCTGGCTTCATGTCATGGCCAAAATGAGTATGCCAGATGTGCGTGGCTGCAACCCAAGCTGCCCCCGTGGCCCACAGACAGAGCCATAGATACAGCTGGGCCACCAGCACCCCGCCGGGCTGAGTTGCCATGTCCCTGGTGGCTGAGGACCAGCAGTGGCAGCTGGGGCAGGGCTAGGGCTTCCCCTGGTGAGGCTACATGGTGGTTAGCCCACTCGCCCCCTGGCTGAGAGGCTTTTCTGCTAACGGTTGCAGAGGGAAAAGGTAGAGGGAGCGATGGGAACTGCCCTGGATACTGCCGAGGGGCTGGGTGCAATGCCTGGGGTGGGGACATGAGGGGAGGAATTTTAAAATGAAGACGAGCTGCCTTCAAAGGGGCCTTCAGCAGATGGGTTTCCTCATGGACCTTCTCTGTGTCATTGCCTGAGCACAAGGAAGGTACTGTAGCTGCAGTCTATAGCTTTATTTCTGGCTGGTGGTTGGCAGGTTTTTTTGATGTGAAATTAAATCTGCATAAATATGCGACCCAAGCTTAGGTCTGAGTGCAGCCTTTGCTATCCCATTGCAGGACAGCTGCTAACTGTGGGTGCTGGGGGTCTGCGTCCTGTGCCTCACAAGATGACCTGGGGTATGTCCCTCATATTTGTGGGTGCCCAGAGGGTAGCAGCATGATGCAACACCAGGCCGTGCCTTTTGATCACATCTAGTGTTCAGTTAGCTCGAGGGAACCAATACAGGTTAGAGACCTACATGTCTAGATAGTGCTTTTATCCTAATTGAGGGAGGAGGGGAATGGTCCACAACTAGACTTTTTTACTGGGTCTGATGATGTTACCAGTTCTCTTTCAACCATCTGAAGCTTAAGGCTTGTCCAAACTAACCGCTAGCTATTGCTATTAATTGCACAGAAGGTATTGGCTGTCCTTGGCAGGGTGTATCTCCTTTCAGTAGCACCAGGGCAGCACTGCAACAGATGGAGGGGAAAGGGGTGGCATTGCCCAGTCCTTGGAAATGGGAGGTAGGAGATTTTACAGGAGCATTCTATACCTCCTCAGTTATACAATATTTTTCTCTCTGATACTGAGAAATACATTTAGTCATTCTGTCACGTTACTACTCTTCATGTCTTTTCTTATGTCAGTGGGAACTTGGAAGATGGCTTGATTCTGCTGTTGCCTGCTGTATTCACTGCACATTTTATCAACAGCTTTGAGAGTTTTATCTGTGTTGTCTTTGTATTGAATTCCTGTCTCAGGTGCCACAGGAAATACATAGAAATTGCATTGCTGAATATAGGTGACTGCTCTACTTTTGTACCCGAATTAAATTAGTTGAGCACTGCTGCCATCTAGTGCTTTCTGCTTCTAGGTATCTGTTCTCTCTCATCGGTAGGTGGACATCACTTTTTTTTCTTCTCAGAGCTGGATGCTGGAGGTTCCAGGAGGTCCAAACTAGCTACTTGAGAGACTCTGGGATCTAAGAGTCTCTCAATTAATCTCTGTATCTGAGACAACTGGAGGAGTTAGATACTACAGGGAGCAGGAGTTCCAGGCCTACTACTGTGGAGACCCTGGGATCTGGAAGTTGACCAAGAGACCCATCTGTCTGTCTCTGTACGCAAAGCAAGTACACAGTGAGGGTCAGCTGTGTCGACTGAGTGTCTAAGGCCAGTTACTGGAGGGATCTGCAGCGTGTGTGTACGTATGTGCTGGAGTGTGCAAGAGGGCTCCTTTGTACCACCAACTGGAGTAGGGCTCTGGGCATTGGGTGATTCCTGCCTGGATGCCTGCAGCTGGGGGAGATCAAGGATTCAGGGGGCCAGCTACTGAGAAACTAAGTGTTTAAAGGTATCCACAGGATTCTGGGGTATCCACAGAGTCCCTCTGTTTATCCGTGTGGGTGTTGGGAGTAAGGGGGTCTGCATCAGCAAGCAGAGTGGGGCTGTGGCCCTCGGGGCTTGTGTTGTTCATGTGTCAGCAACTGGGGAGACCTGGGATCCAGGGGCTGGCTGCTAGACAGCCTGAGTATGTGAGGCAGGCCGGCTGCTGGAGGGGTCCACACTGTATGTGTTTCCCACTAGCAGACCTTCATCCTGACCAGCCATTTGTGTTTGTGTGACTGCTGTGTTTTCTTTCTGTTTTGATCTGTGGGGCTGGTCGTGTGTGATACGCATTATATGCGTGCGCTGCCTGTGGGGAGAACATGCCCAGCCTCACTACTGGCTGAAGCTGAGAACATGGAGCTGCAGTAGCCTTGCCTCTACCAGGACAGATTCAGCAATGCCTAACAGCATTTCAGTATCATTCAAAACTTCAGGTAAAGGGGGGGGAAGGGAGGGGTGGGGGAGTGTAGAGAGCAATCAGTTCTATAATTAGAAACTCATCAATAGAAGTGTTGAAGATCTATTTCTCTCCCACTGAGTCCTTTTGTAGAAAGCCAAATAGTATTAGTATCCTTCATGTCATAAATAAATATTACTGGTTGTCAGCATTCAAAACTTAAAGCTAACAAAAGAAATGAACATTGATTCACTTTCAGTTTTGACTATGACTAGGTTTTGCTCAGACACAAGTTCTCTAGTGACCTGTCCCTCGAAACATTGACTTTTCTGTAATGAGCATTTTGTGTTCCTTGGTTAATATGTTTTTAAAAACTTCAGTCTTAGCTTTGTTTACTAAGTAGCCTGGGAGTCCTCCTGGGATTATTGGTCTTCCTGCAGGACAAAATATATCAGAAGATTCCCTAAACTATGTCTCTGAGTGCAATTTTTGTTTTGTTTGGGAAAAGTTCTTAGTATTAGGAAGTGATACTGTTTCTTGAAATATGTATTACTCTGCACTGTGATTTGAGTTCTGAAATAGGGATTCACTAGATTCAGCAGCAGAATACAGAGGTTCAAAGTAACTGTTCTCTGCCAGTTACATTGTGTGTTTCTCCGGAAGAAACAAATAAGGTGCGATATAACAAGAGAAGAATTTTCACTTTTAGTGTTTAGATTTGTTGGCAGAGTTCCTGTTCAGTAGAAATTACACTAAATACCTATGTCCTGTGTGGGTCCCACTGCATAGGTTGTATTTTGAGCTGTTCTCAAATAGATACTCTTTCCATGTATAACACAGAGCCATATATGCAAAGCACGTTAGGTAAGAGAAGATAAATAAAATTATTTGGTTTAGGTTGTGAGAAACATTCTGTTAAAGTGCTAGAGTGCATGGAAAATACCTGTGCCTTGGGGAGGAGGTTTGTATATCAACAGTATGATGAAAATGAGAAAAAAGGATTCTTTGATGGCTTTCATTATTTAATCCTGAGGTCACAATAGCTGCATATTGTGAGGAAACTCAGTGATATACAAAAGCTTTCTCACTGGTCTAAAATAAGCTTTCCCTCCACTGAGTAAACCACAAAAATCAATATTTCTATTGTTCTTCAGTGGTAAAATGCAAGTATGGCTGCCTTTCTGAAAACAGTCACCCTGCCAGTGAGAGTGCTTGGAGGAGAATGGAATAGTGTGTGGTACAATCACAGCTACGCTCAGATTAACGTGGACAGAATTTTTCTCTAATTTTGTTCCCAAAGATAGTAATGAAATATAAGGGCAGGCTCCCAACTTTACTCACAAGATTTAATTTTAAAGCTTACTGTCTAATTCAGTGTCTATTGTGATATAGAACTGTCTGCACTGAAGTGTCATCTAGCCCAGGTATCAAAAGTCAGGGGTCTGGATTGCAATGGATACAGTAGACACTCCTGGATGTTTTTCACTTATTCTACTCTTACTTCAGTGAGATAAGGGATTATTTCTGAGTATATTAAAACATAAAGGATGTCTGCAGTAATGGAAATCTACTGAAAGGCTGATGTTCCCTCTTGATGTGCACTTTGCCATTATTTCAGTCACTTGAAATCTTAATGTTTGCTCTCTTTTCAAAATTACCTGTGAATAATTTCATGGACAAGGTTACTTCTGTAAAGTAAAAACTAGACTGGAACAGAAGACAATATTTTTCTCAAGACTTCTGCTTTTAAAACCATGAGTGCTGATTAAACATACTCCAGGACTGAGTGATTTCCTGATCCCATCTAAATCAAGATTTATTTAGTATGCATTTTTATCAGTTTACAGAAGTAAATCATTAATTTGTAAAATGTCACTTGGCTAATGAGTTCTGCTAATTGCTTTAGTGGTAGCTGAAAAAGTGAAAAATTAACATGGTTTAAAAAAAGTTGCTTATAGACTATAGCAGTGTATACATCAATTCAGCTGATGCTTGCAAATGTTATTCCTTTGGGTTTTCCTTTTTTTAAGTTAGAATGGATGTGGTGTTCTCCTGAAAACTGTGGCATAGTTCCTTACCCTGTTTCCTCCAGGACGTTGAAAATTCTGCTCAGAAAAAAGTCTGTAACTGTAGATTTTCTTCTTACTGAAGGAAATAACTTAGTGATAGGCTTTAAACATGTGCCTCATGATCTCTAGGTCTTTTGAAGCCCTGGGATGAAGGAGGTATTTCTGTATGTGGAAGAGGTTGCAGAGGAAGTACAGCCACTTCTGACCAAGAAAATAAGTACTTCTTGAAATTCACAGGCAAAATATTTCTTTCTTCCTATCCTGTGAAGAAACCATCAGGCGATATGCCCAGCTTTCCCCCCTCTCCCTGCAGATGCTACTGTTGGGGGCAGGACAGAGGGAGAGGCAAGAATGTGCCTGGGACATGGGCTCCACTTCCTGGTGTTGCTGACACCCAGGGCGATATTAATGTTTGCTGTTGCAGCTAAAGCCTGAGCTCTTGGACCCAGAAGATACTTTGAGACTGTCAGCTAATATGAACTGCGTGATGTCAGGGAGACACTTGAAAACATGATCTGATGTACCAAAAGCTCTGCAGCCACAAGACAGGTTTTAAAATGAAATAAAATTTTAAAATCCCTCCCTGTTGCAATGCCACGGGAAACTGAACGGAGCTGCTAGAGAAAGGGAAGGGCACTGGCAGCTCAGACCACTTCTGTTTCTGCTTGGAACAGTGAGAGGCCTGGTCCTGGGAAAGTTTTCCTGCTATGAGAGAACTGATTGAACACATCAGTTGACTTAAGGGGACAAGGCTCAGGAATCACAGCTAATACCACTTTTCATCTTAACATCTGTCCTTAAGGATCACAGTGTTTATTCTCCAGACCACAGAGCGGAGATGTCACTGCCTTAGAGGTTCATGTTCTGTTTCTAGCTGCTTTTCAAATCCACTCTCTTCATCTGTAGGTCAAATGAGCCCTAAGCATTCTGGATGAATTGTATCCTCAGCTACACCAAAAAACACTGTTAAATTTAATTATTCTTTAATAGGATGCAAATATGAGCAGAATGTTTCTTTAACTTATTGAAATGCCATTTAGAAATACATGTATTTTTCAGAGTAATATGTAGAACTTTTTTCAATAACAGCCGTAAAAGATTAGGAGGAGATAGGGAGTATTCTATGGTTGCTTGTCACTACATTTTTTCCTACCAGGTAAGATATTTTTTTTTCTCTGCAAGCCAGAGTGCAGAGAATATGAGTGGGTGCTGAACATACTCCTCAGAAGAGTTTTCTTCTGTCCAAGGCAATACTATAGTTTTGTTCAGTAAGTCAGGAAGCTGGCTACTGGCTAGAATTTTTCTGAAACTTGGTAGGTTTTTTTAGCATCTTCCAACATCCTTTTTGAGGGTGTGAAACTTGACATTGATGAAGATTGCCATGAAAATATTCATTTTTGTAACACTGAGAAATTCACATTAAAAAATGGGATGATTAAACCCCTTTCAGTGAAGAGCTTTGCACAGTGATATGCTTCTGATATAAGGCACATGAGAATGTGTGCATTAGGGTGACAGCGGAAAGGCAGGTACATCATGGAAACCTTCACTGTGCTGCCATCTTCCTCACTTCCTCACTTCGGTGGAAACGCGGGGCAGTTGTGAAAGAGCAGCTTCATTGCATATTTGATGTTTTGGGTTTTTTTTTTTTTTTGGTTTTTTTTTTTTTTTGGTCTTGAACAGAATCTTTACAATGAAAACTTATAAACTTAAGTGTATAGGTTTGAAACTAACAGCCTTTATGTTGATGCTCTGCCTGAGCTCTCAGTGCTCCGTATCTTGGTGTGAAGACACCAAGGACAGGGAGGTGCCAGGCTTGCAGAAGCCCTGCAGCACCAGGCAGCTCTGGAAGAAGAGCTCTGGAAGAAGAGCTCAAGTAGCTGCTCTTTTGACACTCACATGAAACAATTCCAGGACCAGCTGTGGGACCAACACACCAGCTTTTAGCATCCTCAGGAGTGGATGGGACAGAAGTCCAGAAACCCCTGCTTGCTAAAAACAGCTATGTTCCTTTGCTGTCTGGTGGTAAAATGGTGCTCTCCATATTCTTAGAGTAGTTTGCCAGATAGGTCTCCTGCAAGTATATATGGTCCTGCTCATTATGCATGCCCTGCATCGACTGTCTTTGTAAAAATCCTATACGCTGCTGTAGACAGTTAAGTTTGTTAAACAGTTAATTATTCTCATCAGGGGTGTTTAGTCAGGTATAGCTGCTTAAGAATGATAATGCAATTTCAGCACAGTGTTACTTATACAGTAGCTGGATGATGGATACGCTGACCAGTGTAGCGTTTCCAAAGACACTGAAATGAGAAACAGACCCAACATTGACAGTACCGCAGTGGGACCTGGCTCCTGGCTGAGGAGAAAAAAAGTCAGTATCCTCATTTCAAAATGCTGCTTTTATGCCTCAGAAGTACAAAACCAACTGTTTGACACACTACTGTGGTTTGGCACTGAATACCACTGATTAAGAGTGCCTGTGTCTATGAAATGAGATGAAGTTTACCATATTTCTTTAAGCGGCAAGGACAAAAATCCCCAAGTCCTTTTTGGTTCAAATTTTGTCAAAGTCAAGGAGAGACTTGTCTGAATAAAAATGGAATAAAAACCTTTAGGTTTTGGACTAGTCAGCAGACATGATCATTCCGCTCCCTCCAGCAATTTTCCTTCTCTTTCCTTAATATCTTAAATTTTTTTTGTGCTCAAAAATCTTCATTTTTGATATAATTTTTAATTTTTTTCATGGTTCCAATCCATGCCAAGGGTGGTAAAATAATATTAACACTTGTTTTAGTCAATGTACAAGAAGGAAACTGAGATTAAAACCAATGCCATTATAGTAAAGTATTTTTAATCTTTCATTAGTTTATGCTGCTTTTCTTCATGTTTTATGGGGATGCAACTTTACAAACAGGTGAGGCTCTATGAAAAGATCAGCCATAGTATTTGTAAGATTTTTGAGGAAATGTGGTTTGTTGTTGCAACCAAGTTTTTTTATAGGAAAATTCTTGACTGTGCAGGAGTATAACACAACACAAAAAAATATATATTCTGAGCATAAATTATAAAATGGACAAATCTATTGTTATATCAAACTGTAATTTTTATCCCAAATTGCCTTTTTCCTTTTTAGAAGAAAACATATTTTTACTTTTTACTGTATTTTATTAAATATTATATTACTAAGAATATGCAGATGTACCACTAACAACATACATTTCCTGAAACAGAACTGGCTTCTGCCAATTCTTATTTCATATTTGATTATAGTTGTTTATACTTGGTGTTACTTTTTGCAAAGGCATGGTACTGTGATAAGTTTTAGATAAAATACAGTATATTTTTAATTCAGAGTAATTTTTCTTTGTTTCTTGTATGGCATAAATAGTTCAGTGATTATAAACCTCTTCAAACTGCTCCTGAAATTCTAATTTTAGTGTGTTTGTTCTTGAGATAAGGCAAGCTGTCTCTAAGCAACTATAAAAAGGGTCTTGGGGGGGGGGAAAAAAAATACCTAATCCCAACTAAATTTATTCTGTGTTTTCTTTGGAAACATTAATGTCCTGGTACTGGATGAAAGAGGAAGTGATAAGACAATGATTACTCTAAGCAGTGGTTGCGTCTGGGGTCTTAGGGAACAGAAAAGGGTGGAAAATGGTATCTGAAAAGTAGCATAGATTTACTATTAGAAATCACCTGTTCCCACTTCGTTATAAGGATGGAAGAAACAAAGATATAACCATCATTCCTCACCTTGGATGGGAAAAGATGAGCATAAAAGCCTTGGGCTCCCTCTCAGATTCCTGTAGAAGTATTGGGAAAGAACAATGGTGACTGACAGGCTGTGGTGGACGTTTCTGGCAAAATCCAAGGAAAATGCTGACAGACCTTTGCAGGAGCTAATCTACTTGTATATGTTTGACTTGTGTCCTATTATAGAGAGCCTTAGCATTTCAGTTGTTTTGGAGGCTAAATCCATATTATCCTTTATGCTGCTTTAAAGGATATTAGGCTGGAGATTAGATGGCTTCCAACAATGGTTGATGGATGATCACAGAACTCTTTAAAATTGCCACTCATGATGACTGTCTTCTATAAAGCAAAACAAAGCTGGCAAAACAAATCTAAAACTTACTGAAGGAGAAGTATTTGTATTGTGGCCCAGACAGACATCTGAGGCAGTCAGGTTTTGGGCAGAACTTCAAAGGGTGAAGGGGCAGACTGAGAACCAGGGGAGGCAGTGACTTTCTGGGTTCCTGGTATTCCCTCTTTACTACATGCAGAGGGGAAAGAAAGGTCTCTCTGATTTTTATTTATTTTTATTTTTTTTTTCCTGGTGAACCACTAGCATTCCCTTAAAGTATTACTTCACTTTTATCATCAGTGCAAATCAATCCAAATTCCCTGAATGCTAATTGTTCAGGTCAAAAGTGACAACAAGGTTATATAGTTTCCTAGGGAACCCAGTTCTCTTTGAAGGTGCTATTTTTGGGAGGGAAGAGGATGTTTCAGGTATATATTGTTACTTTGCCAAGAACTGTTACTTTGTTGAATCCTTCTGTGGAGATTTCAGCCAGTTGCCAAGGTCCTGGAAGGAAGGACATGAAAGGAGAAGACGCAGTATCAGAAGCAGATAAAATTAAGTTATTCTTTTAATAATAAGCTGATGTTGTTTTGCGGTATCCTCTCACTTACGACCCAGAGTATGCAGTAAATGAAACACGGTGCAGCACTTGTGCTGACAGGACTCCTACCTAGCAGGGTGAGTGCAGTAATAGGCAAAGGTGTAGATAATGAAGAACAGATGTATATGAAGAATGCATCCTCAATCTCTAGGAAGGTGCACAAGGATGCAAGCAAAAACTATTCTTGTGTGAACAGAATTGTCCATGCGAAATAAAGGTAAGAGAAGGAAAGTCAAGGTTTATTAGAAGAGAAAGAAAATACTTGAGAAATGAAATATTATTTCCAGGATTAATATCCTAAATGCTAGTGTAAAGGTTGAATGCTAGGCTTTGATTTGTACTACGGCTGTAGAATGAGACTTGATTGACAAGAAAAACCCACAAAAGAAATATATGATTAAGCTGAGATCTGATACCCATCTACAAATATGGGCATGATGTTCCCCACTAAAGACAGTATTGCTTGTGGGACTTAGGATCCTAGATAACATGCTGGCGACAGCAACAGGTCTGACACTGGAGAAGCACTTCCAAATGAAAGGCTGCTGATGTTCAGATACTGGCTCAAAGTAATAGCATTCACTAATACAGGACAGATATGTGGATTCAACCTGAAGGAACCCAAAAACTCAGAGCACAGCCAGTATGACCACCAAGTCATTATGGAGTTGCACTTGTGTGTATATATATACACAAACTTGGAAGCGATTTGAAAGCTAGAAGCAAAACTATCCAATCCACAAGCAATAATACAAAAGATATGTGAAGCAGCCAATCGATGTTTCAGTACTACAGCCACTTCAAGAAGATAAAAAGCTACCCTGTATTGGGTGGGGATATTAGAAGTTACAATTAAGGTGAATGATGCGATTAGCCTAGCCTAGAGATGCACGCTGCAGGTGACAGCTGTCAGCCATTCAAGTGGTATTTTTTCAGTTAATGCTTTTAGAAGACTGACCAATTCATTTTCACTTGGGTAGTTGAGCTATTTGCAGGGCAATCCCCACAGTCATCATAAACAGTGATATTCGACTGGAAATCCCAGCTACGTGCACTGAGAAATTTCTGACACCAGGAGCAAACTTGGGCTATTGGTTATATGTATTTAAAGAAACAAGGCTTGTTGTTAGGAGCAGAAAAGGGATATCACCTGCTTGTTGGGCAGGAAGGCTGGGCGCAAGTAATCACAGGATAACAGAATTTTTTTTGATGGAAAAAAGGATCATACGATATATATGGTAAACTTAAAGGTCTTACTGAGAAGAGTGGTCAGGAAATGGGAAAATGGGAAAAAAGTGGTAGCCCCTGATTCAAACAATAGTAGTGAACTGTATTACACTGCATCGTACGGTTCAGCACTTGAGAGGAAACTGTGCAATGGTATTTCTTACTGGGATCCAAAAAAGCAGTGGGAAGAGAGTCGGCAATAAAGGCAGCCAGAATACTGATGTCAAAGGCTGACAGAATCAGGTTCCCTCAGCAGTGTTGTGCTATTCCTTTAAAACCATTTAAGGACAGTGATGGTTTTGAAGGTCAAAACTATCCAGTGCAGAAACAGCTGTGTCTGAGGCTCTGCTTTCTATTAGATACCACCCCCCCGCTGAAGGGAGGGATAGAGCAAGAGCTCTTGGAAGAACACCCCTTTAAAACTAAAATTGTGCTGCAAGAAGAGAGCCCTGGATCAGAGGCCACTAGCCTTGTGTGAGCAGATCAAAGTCCTGCTGCTATTAGCTACACCAAAACATCTCGTATTCAGCAGTACGAGCATCAGTGGAGCCAAAGTCCCATGATGGAGGAGTTAACATCACAGGAGGACTGTGATGATAAACTTGGCTTCGATGAGCAACTTTAATTTTGTTTTGGATTAAAGCTTCTTCATAGTTTTTACAGGAATGTTCATTGGTGGTACCTGGTAATTATGAAACCAGCCTGATTAGGGCAGTATTTACACTAAAGCTGATGAATCTTTTGCTCTCTAGGAAGATGAGCTCTGTTTAACCTGGCTGCCCAAAGCTGAATTTGACTGGAATAGTAGCCTAGATTCATAGATGCATTTAGGCCCACAATATTATTTTTTCATCAGTACTTAGGTTATTTGGATTTTTAAAATTACATTTTAATGATCAGAAATGGTGCATGATGAGTCTTTTTTTCTTAAATCATTGCTATTTTATATGCAGGAAATTAAATTTCAAATAAGAGTGCACATGATTGTTAGATTGTTTTAACAAATTGTTAAAAGATGTTGGAGTCTTCATGAAAACTGAGTGAAGAGGTTACAATTTTGTGTGCATATGGCTGCAGGTTAGCCATAGTTGTAGCTCTAGTTTACCTTATGGTAAATAATTTTCCTAATAAAGAGTAAATTTAGATTTACAAACATAGATTCCTTTCATCTTCTTACCTAACATCTTTTGCATGAAAAAATTCATTATTGGTCTCTCATTTCTTATACTTTATTTAATTATATTATATAATTAACCTGATTATATACCTGATGTCTTTTATGATACTAGTGCTATCTTGCACAAATATTTCACTTATAATTGGGATATTTTTAGAATCAGCAAAATGGGGCCATTTTTATTGAAGTGCCTAAAGAAGTTTTATTGCAATATTTCATAACAGCAAAATTTTGTCACTAATACCCTTCTAATTTATGCTATTTAAAAGTTATTGCTGAATGTGGTCATATTTGCAAACTGTGTTGGTACATATGGGCAGAGAAGAACAGTTTTTAAAAATACCTTTTGTAGGCACACATATTCTGTTTCTTCCAACGTACATCTAGTGCTTTATCTTTTCAGCCATTTTTGGGGGGTTTGTTTGTTGGTTTGTTTTTTGAATCTATCAGGCCCCTCTCTTCGTCTTTAGATACCTAAACAGTGCTTTGAAGCTCTAGCTTTCTAAATTTACTTTAGTACCCCAAAATCTTCAGTTTCTCAACTACATGTTTCAGTAGCTTTTCACATTATTCCAATCAAGAAAAAAATTCTGAACGCTGTTGAAAGATCCACACCAAATGATTCACTGCAGAATTTGTTGTAAAACACAACCCTCTTCTGTGATGAGAAGAGCATTTTGTTCCACTGGGAAAGAGATTTAGTACTCAGTGGATGAGTAAGTATCTACAGGTCCTTCCATTCCCCTCTGAACAATGTTGTACCGCGGTCTTTTAACAATAACATCTCTATATCCAAATAAATATTGAACTTAGAATTAAGGCATTCTGCATGAATGCCTGTGATGATACCAACCCTCCTTCTGGGTTCTTGTGGAGAACGCATATGGATGTATGTAAGCCTTGATGTCCAAAGAACCAGTAGGTCTCATTTCACATTGTGTTCATGTGTGCAAGTCCAATAAAATCTTTAGCTGAAGAATGACATTAAGAGTGCTGAATATTTAAATGCTCAATGGTATTGAGCTAGTGCCACCTTATTATTTTATATTGTATGTATTGTGTAATTAATAATATTGAATATATATTGTATAATTCTGTAACCCCAGAATTGTATCCTGAGAGGGGGTGGTACCTTAAGTTTGAGCTTTCAAACCCAATAAGTTTAAAAGAGAATCCTGTGATTCTCAGAGCTGGGAAATGTGTATATTCAGGCTCCTATTTTAGCCATTTGAATTTGCTAAAGAAAGAATTAGAAACCTAATGCACGGGATCAAGAGAATGCTTTCATTTTATCCACACAATAAAGCAAAAAAACCCCCACAGACTTATATTTACTGAGAGAGTAGTCCAGCAACTTATTTTTATTCCAGAACTTTACAGACAGAGTTTGGCAGTTATTCTGGAAAAGTGATTTTGCTATACCTATCTGCACAAGGATTTCTCTATGCAGGCTTTTGTTTGCTTACATCTCATCTATTTTTATTTGGCCACCTAAATAACTCAAAATATTTACCCAAGCAGTTGCTAAAATACTGAGCAATATTTTTACCCTATATTCACCAGGGAAATCTGCCAATCATTGCTTGACATTGCTGTCTTTCACTTTATGTGTGTGGTTGGGGCACAGGAGGGAAGTCTAGAAGTGATAATTCAGATCCCTGACTTTAGGATCACTGAGATGCCTCAAAGGGAAGAGTATACAGTATCTTTTTTGCTTTATCTTGAGTAATGGGTCGTCATTTATTATAGTCTACTTGTTCACATCCAAAAATCATCACTTCAGATGAAGGATGTCTCCTCATTTGCTGCATTTGGTAGAGACAGATCCTCAGCTGGTGAAAACTGTGGTAAAATAATTCGGGTAAATGAAAGACTGTCCCAGTAATGTCCTCATGCAATGTCAAGGCATGTGACAGAGGTGGACAATGAGACTAAAATTGTGGTTACATTAACACATTTTAACAGTAGAAACAATGTGGATATATGGCATTCTTTTGGTTTCTGTTTCTGGTTTGATGTTTGTGGTTTGTGGATTTTGGTGGTTTTTCTTTTTTTTTTTTTAAAAAGCTTGATTTAAAATTTGAAAAATGTAAATGTGTCAAATGAGAGGCATCACACAAGACTGTAAACCATAAAAATCTTCCATGACACATACTGTTTCATTCCTGAATACTGCAGAATACATGGGTAGGAGACTTTGATCCTATTAGCACTGTATGAGTGAAGTGGAAGTCTATAAGAAAATGGAACCTCGAGTTATGCCGATGGGAAAGTCAGTTATATAAGTAATTGTCTACAAACAGAGGAAGAAATATATTTTACCATACATTTTACAAGGAACCAAGGTTATCCATGGCTAACTGGAAAACAGGGTTAGTCCTTTGTTCCTGCCAGATATGCCTGCTGCATTTTTGGTCCCGTGTTACCTAAGGATAAGCAATAAATATAATCTTGTTCTTCCATCCATCAAACATACCCAGCTTCTGTCCATTAGGTTATAATGTAGTTGTCCTGTGAGACAGGCTGCTCTGAGTAATCTGGTGTGGGTTCATGGCATGATTCTTTGGAGCATGTTGCAATTTTTCAGTTTTCTCTTATGGCAGAAAATAGCTCTCCAGCTGTACGGCTTTTCCTAAAATGTAGATACAGAACTTCCAACTAAATATTTCTGAAATTATTTAAGATCCAGAGGAGATTTAATGTGAGGATCTGAATATCACACAACGGCCAATGCTGCCTAGTGCTGGTTTCTGTCCGGTGAAGATCAGATGACTTGGCAGATCATATAAAGACTCTAGACAACTTGTTCCAGGCACTACAGATACTTACCCCAAATTGAAAACCTAAGACAAACACAACTGCCTGATAACTTTGAGGACTTGCAGGCCACTGGCAAGCCAGCCATCTCATGCTGGGCCTGGGTCATGAGGTACATCCTACTGAAATTTTTAACACATTGTGAGCACAAGTGACCCTATCTTATGGATGGAGGAAAGGAGGCAGCAGATTAAATAAGCTGATTATAGCAACAGAAGGGGCTGCTCTCCAAGCCAGAGCTGCACACCACAGAACACTTTATTCTCAACTGTCTGAAGCTCATAGTAACTTCTGCCCTTGGGCCAATTCTGGTCAGGTGCAGAGCAGACATCCCTCAACACTGATTAGCTTGTCCACTGCCATCGGTGGCAGCAGCAGCAGCACAATAACTCCTGGTCCTGCCCTGGCTGCACACACAGTTCACAGAGCATCTGCACCCGAGGTTGGAGTGGCCTCTGTGCTGTCTGCTCTTCATGGGCCACAGTTACAGAGCTACAGTTTAGGGATGGTTTTGGTTCCTTAGAAGAGGAACTAGAGCTGGTGAAAATGCCTTGGAGAAAATGGTCAAGTGCATGGATAAAATGCTAGGAAGGGGTCTGAATTTATTCCCATTTTACCAGAGGCATCCTTTGGGCAGGTGCTGGCCCAAACTCTCTAAGATTTTAAAGCACATAAAATGCCTAAAAGTTAATGATTTAGACCTCTTGAGGCTACAGAACCTGCATGTTTTCACTTCCCACATTTTAAAAATAGCAGAAAGCATTGCTATTTCATAAGCATTAATAGAATAAAAGTTAATCTGATTTGACTGTAAAATATCTCAAATAGTTTGTGTTGGCGTACTTGACCTAGAATGGCATCTACAACACCAGTGAATAAAAGGATCTTCACTCTCATGGATTTTAAAAGCCAAAAGAGGAGCACCCATGGAGGTAAAAAATGGCTTTGCGGGTGGATATCTTCCCACAGAAAAAGCTAACAAATCTTAATCAAAAAGGGGAAAGATAAATTGATATATAGAAATGGACTGATAAATATGAGGCCAAAGTCACACTCAGTTTAATGAAACTGCCAGACATAAAACTCCTGGATGGTTAACAATGCTGGATCTCTGATAAATTCATGGTCGGCAAAGTAGAAATAATATGATAATTCTATTACAAAATCTGTAAGTAGAATATACATTTTACATTTCTCAAAGCAGTGCACTGGGTTGTACGTTATGTTTAAATAGCAGTGGTTTGTTAACTGGGTAAAACTTACTAAGAAGTTATAGTTTCTTTCATCTCCCAAAGGGCTTTAAAAAATGGTATCTAACTCCTTTTTCTCTAGATTACTGTCCCAGAAGTTCAGGGTGTTGGCTCCAGCAACATTACACTATAAAGACTTGTTCTTACAGTGACTAGTTTTAGATATTTTATTTTCAAGGAAATTACTTAAACCATATTCAGACAATTTATGTGGCCCTCTAAATTGCATTTCAAGAAGTAATACTCTGCAAAGATGACTAATAAATAGCAAACAATGTTTGAATGCTATGTGCTTGATTTGAGTCTTGCATCTGTTCTATTCACATAAAATGCCATTGTCTTCAATTGAATTACTCCTGATAGAAACTGGAGTGCAGTAACTTCCTAATTCTGCATTTAATGAAGCCAATGGTAGACCTTATGGTCTACATATGTGAATGGATACAGCATCAGTCCCTGTTTGTGAAACAGCATTTCTCGATGCTTGAAGGTGCAAAACTGAGGTGTGCACTGCCAAGGGTTTATTTTGAGAGTGCTCTGCATGGCTCTTGGAGGAGTGTGAAGGGAGGAGGTGCCTACCCTGTGCCTGATGCCTTGGATGCTAGCAAAGCTGGCTACACACTCCTGCCTTTGGCTTCTTTTTAAAGTTGTGCAATATAACTTTTGGGGATCTGTGTGATAAAACAGAGCATTGATTAAGCACGATTAAAAGGACTGTGCCTTTTCCTGTTGTGCAATGAGCAGGAGCACCTGAATCAGTTTCGCTAGAAAGGGTGTGGTTGCACAGCAGCCCAAGGAGAGTCAAGGTTGCTGTGGTACTGCTCTCAGTGAGCTGTTTCAGGGACATGATCCAGTTGCTTTTTCAGGTTTTTCAGTGGCTGGCATTCTCTGAATCAGCTTGCTGCCCAGAGAGATGGAGCAGCACTGCAGCTGCACTGCTTTGCATCAGCTTTAAACTGATGTGGATCCTAATGCTGAGAAAGACACCAACGGGATCATGTTCTTCATTGCCTCCTCCTAATGCCTCACAGACCAGTGTTAAGTAACCATGGGTAAACTCATTATGGTAGCAAAGATGGACTATTGCCGCACAGTTATTTCCAACCAGTCCTCTTTCATTTCATGAAGGGATGATGAACAGCTATTCAAATACAGCTTGAGCAGCCAGGTTTCACCTTCTGCTTACTGAAGGCAGGTATGGAGAGGCAAGTAGTGACTCCTGCAGCTGCAGAGGTTGAGGATGAAGCTACATGGCTCTCTGTGGTAGTAGCAAGTACTAAGGGTTACTAAGATAAGGAGACAGTCTTGGAGATCAGGCAATCTGGAAAGGCTCTGGTAACAACTGGTGTGGAGGTATAGAAATGAACTGTTTAGCGTGGTAGTATTTTGTGAACAGCGGCTAAAGAGTGCTTGGATATCTGCAAGGTGAAATTCAGAGGGTGGTGATTTTTTGGAAGCCAGTTGATAGAGCTGGACAAGTTTTCAGGTGTGTATTAGCTTTGAAAAAAATACTTAACTTTTCTGGGAGATGTGCTTTTGTCTGGGAATTTTATACCATCCCATAATTATGCTCATAACATCAACAGTCTAAGTGACTTCTTGTTTTGTAGGAACCAGAATAAATGAATATAAATGCATATCTCAATGGAGGGAAAATAGAGAAGGGAGAGAAGCCTTTGATTTGATCCTCCTCTGCCTTGGTTGTTATAATCAGATAGACTGCCTCTTCATGCAAAAGATTTTGAGGGATGGGCTTTTAAGAAGTACTGAGAACACACCAATTTTTATGGTGAAGAGAAAAAGGTTTTGTTTTGTTTTGTTTTTCCCCAGTGCTGTGGAGTCCAGGGTCGAGATTTTTCCCAGTGAGACAGGAACAGCTGTAGCTCTCTGCTGCGTGTGTCACATCATGTGGATGTCGGGGCAGTTTGGGATAAGCTGGGACCTCAGGCAGCTGTAATTGGTCAGCTCTTGCTGGAGCTGCTGCTGCTGGATGTTGCTTTCTCCCTCTCCCACAGCAGTTCAGAGGACTTCGTGTGCCGCCTCGCTTGGCGGTAGCGCTGCCGGGCCTCACCTTGCTGAGGTCAGAGGGTGCATGGGGGGAAAAGAGGGGGCCCGTGGGCAGCCGTGGGGCTGGGGAAGCCTGCGTTGCTGCTCGGCGGCCACAGGGCGGGAGGCGGCGGTGGGGTGCCTCGGTGGGGTCTGCACGGCTCCCCAGCGTGGGGAGCAGGGGCCGGGAGGGGAACTTGCCTTGGGCACTGGCATTCACAGGGATCAGGTGCTTGTGAGGGGCTCTACGGTGTGGGGACCGGCTCTCCCTGAGTACCTCCCTCCCCTTCTCCTCCTGTCCTATTAACACCCCGCAAACCTGTGAATGAACGCCAGCTCCTCAGCTCAAGCAGCGCATCTGCTAATTGGCTTTGTGGAGGGGGTGGGATGTCCAAATGCTGAATCCTTTGGGACAGGGCTCTGGCTGTCACAGCACTTATCAAGTGTATACAGGCAATGGGAGTGGAGGAGAGGAGCCCCGAGCTGCGGGGGTGTCCCTGGCCCAGAGCACTCTTACTCACCGCACTGGCTCTCCGTCCACTGTCACCTGCCTGGTGGCAGCTCTACAGGTGCTCCTGCTGTAGAGGTGTCAGGAGGCATTCACTGCTCCATCACAAGATGCATTATATCTGTGGTGTAGATATTGGAGCTGTGGAGCTTTTGAACAGATACTCATGTTACATACCTTCCCCGTTCGTAAACTGTTTGTTCTGTGTTGCCGAATTGCCGTGATCGGAATGTCAGTTCTGGCATTCAGGGAATTACAGGAAAACTGCAGATTGAATTTACGTAGGCTACTGTCCATTGAGCTAATGCCAAAAGCTTGAATGCATTATTTCTTAATCTCTCAAAACATTAGGCAAAGAATGAAAACCTAGAATTTACTCTCTTAAAATCCCATGATATATAAAATTTAAATGATTCTTGAGGGCTAAACTGCGTGAGTTTAGAGCTCCTGAGATTGGTAGAAGGGCCTATTTAATTTATTGTTTTTGCAGTGGCTTTGAATATATTTATTTTTAAATGTATTGCTGCTTCTGACCACTTAGAATATTGTTTCTTTGAGTCTCTGAATATTTGTTAGCAAAGTTGAGATTTGATTAGTGAAGGTGCAAGAGATTAATTTTCTCCTCATTTCTTCACCACCTCATAAACTGGTTATACTTTGTCCTGGAACAAAAAGTGTTTCTTAGCTATCAAACACATCTCAGCTGTAAGTTTCCAACTTGCTTTTTGTGAATGACAAATCTAACTTCAGTTCAGGCGAGTTCTGATGAAGTTAAACACCAGGGAGAGTAGTTTTAGTCTCATACAGTAATAGATAATTGGTTTTGATATTTTTGTGCAGTCCAGCTTCAGTTTTTCACTGGTAGTCAGGAAATACATACTTCTTTGAATATGGACACTGTAGCACTGCGAGATATAGCCTTTGCCAGTACTAGTGGCTTATGGAGGCATCTCTGTTATCTTTGCTTTGGAACAAGTGGTTGCTGCCCTGTGAACGACCAGAAGGATTTGGACATGCACTGTATACCAAGACTATTTAACAGTGATGCTGCTAAGTAATTCTGAGCTAGTTTGATTCCCATATTTTCCAGAAGTTATGAGATGCTGTGGGAATATGGCAAATCCAACCATTTTTAGTTCACTAATGTTGGTGTTGTCACAGTGTTTATACCCTTGGAACAAGGCGAGATCTGTATGGGCCAGTAATGCATATATTTTATACTATCTGATAAAGACAAAGACCAGCAAAGTGTGGGTGCTGGCAATTGTGTCTCCCTTGGTTTTTGCTTCAATGTGTCGTATGGTTAAGGTATAATGTCCCTTTTCAGAGCAGTATGTACTAACCTTTTTCTATGCAGAAAAGCAAGATCTGTTGGGTGAGAATGAGAAATGTGGCAGTTGTTCACAACTACTTGCACATTTGGGCAGATTTTATGAGAGCTCTGAAAAGGTTTACAGGCAGGGAGTCAGTTCAATGTGTGTAACTACCAGGCGGTGGGATTCAAAGCCTTTGTGTGCCCCATGTAGGGTGCGCATGGCCTCAGCCAGGCTTGGATGCAACAAGGATGTTCTGCGAGCAGTTTTTGCTTTTAGGATTGGGAATTGCAAGTGATACATTTTGGCACAGAACCTGCTTGTTAGACAGAGTATGGAAGGCAACCACTCTGTAAAGGAGAATTGGCTGAGATGGCTGAGGACATCTGTTGAGGAGACAAAAACCAATGTTAGGGTATTCTCTCCTTTGCCTCACCATCATCCTCTGCCCTCAAAACTGAGTAAATAATTCTTCAAGAATAGATACAGAAACACCTGGGAGGATATATAATGCAAATGGGATTAGTTTTGCTGAAAAAGTATTATGTGGTTCCCTTTAGTGCCCTGTAGTGTCTCCCTAGGGCACTGTGCCGGGAACCACTGAAGCCTCAAGAACCTCTTAGAGCTCCAGAAACTGTCACTTATGAGAAAAACCTTGAAGTAGCTTTCCAAGCATCCTGAAAGACCTCAGGACTAACAAAAATACCATATCAGACATAAGAAATGCTCCCTTAAGTCACAGAGAATTAGTCTCCATATAGTAAGGAGTCTTCAGGCAGCAAATGCCTCTAAGCCTGATGCCATGAAGATCTGGGAGCTCTGTCGGAGTTGAATGTCTTAAGCCTTTGGTGTCAAACAATGTATTTTAGAACCATAGAATAGTTTGGGTTGGAAGAGACCTTTGAAGGTCATCTAGTCCAACCTCCCTGAAGTGAGCAGGGACATCTTCAACTAGATCAGGTTGCTCAGAGCCTTGTCCAACCTGGCCTTGGATTTTTCCAAAGATGGGGCATCTACCACCTCTCTGGGCAACCAGTTCCTGTGCTTCACTACTCCTATCATAAAAAAAAATTTCTTCCTTATATCTAGTCTGAGTTTACCCACTTTTATTTTAAAACTGTTACCCCTTGCCCTGTTGCAACAGGCCCTACTAAAAAGTTTGTCCCCATCTTTCTTATAAGCCCCCTTTAAGTACTGAAGAGCTGCAACAAGGTTGAAGCCTTCTCTTCTCCAGGCTGAACAACCCCACCTATCTCAACCTTTCTTCATAGGAGAGGTACTCCATCTCTCTGATCCTTTTTGTGGCCCTCCTCTGGACCTGCTCCAACCGGAGCAGTTGTGACTCAGCTACAGATGGGGCAGGATATTTCCTGGTCAGCAAAGACAGTTGTGAAAGCATGCATGAAGAACACCTTTTCTAAGAAAACACCAACAAAATGAGGAAAAATCACAAGGATAAAAAAAGATGTTCTCTGGTGAAAAACTACTTAGCAGGGTAGGAAAGGATGATTTTAAAGGACGGTTTTAAAAGAGAGGCTTTGCTGGGGTTGAACTATTGAGTGTTTGTTCTAAGTTTTGAAGTTTGATTTAGAGAGACATGTCATGGACAGTGGTCTTAATAAATTGTAACCACCTAAAACTAGCTTGCAATTTAATGTACAGAAAGTAAAAAGGCAGTGTCAGGTCTTGCTACCAGCCTGGTGATGGCAGTGCATGGGTGGCAGTTGGGACCCCACTTCTTGGAAATAAATCCACATCTTTCCCTCTGTGGAAGAGGTTGCATAATGTGTTTCTGGTGGTGATACAAAGGAGGCAGATGTAGCCTTAGACTGTGACAGATATTTCTGATAAAATACTGGTACTGAACTAACCAGTGAAGTACAGGACGGTTTCCTGGGAGCGGAAGCTTGACTGGTAGTTGGGGAGGACAGGCTATTTCCACACCCTCTGTAAATAGGTTAGTCCTGGGAGGGGACTGGAAGAGGAGACAGACAAAATAAACCTTTTGTAATTTAATTTTGAAATGGTAAATGGTGAGAATAAACCTGGCTCTGAAGAGGTGTGGATGGGTATTATGGTACAGAGGGACTTGGTAAACTAGAAGTCAGATTTAACTTTGAGGGTGGACTAAGGAGTAAGCAATTACACAAGTGCATTAAGGGCCCCCTAGCTAGCTATCACAGCTAAGAGAGAAGTTTGGTAGTCCTGATGATGAGTTCATTAGTTCATCAGTTCTGTCCTAATGATCAAAGTTCTCTTTAACAACTGTTCAGTGCTTAGCAGCAATCAAAATGAAAAGAAAAAGAATTTTAGGAATTACAAGATAAAGACTGGATAACAAAATAGAAAACTTCATTATTTCACCGTCCATTTCCACAATGTATTGGCATTATTTGTGGTTCTGGTCTCCGCACTCCCAGAACTACACAGCAGTACTAGAAATGGTACAGTAAAGATCAAAGGTATAGAAAAAACTCTGTACAATAAGAAGGAACTTTATTGTAACTCCACTCCCAGCCTCTTCTCTATTTCTCAGTATTTTACGTCTACCATTATTTTCTGTGGGCAAAATGCCAGAACAATGAAGTTTCTAGAGACAACTGTTGTTTGTGAACTGATTTGCTGGTTTGAGGTTGTGGACCACTGAGCTGGGTTTGCTTCATAATTAAGTTGTGCTTTCTGCGTCTTCAAATGATGCCTTTCGTGATTGTATAGAGACTGTACCAGATCCCTGTTGAGAATGGTTAGGTTTCCCTGTGGTACTTCCCACCTCTTGCACTTCAGGATCTTCCCCAGCCCTGGCAGGACAGCAGTAAGCCCAGGCAGCTAAGCTGTAGTGTGTGCATAGTTAGTAAACGGGGTGATTTGGATGTTGGCATACCCTTTATGTTTAATTTGGGTAGAGAACAGAAGACACTGCCAACTGCAGAGTTGAGTTTTGTCTCACCGGTAGTATTGGCACAGAGTAACTCTGGCAACATGATGGATACAGAAGGAAAAAACAACCTAACAAGGCCTGTGAGTTAACTGCTTGTTTAGACAGAGATTTAAAAAAATGCTTTAAAATGCCTTGCTGATCAGAGAAAATGGGCCTGTTTGGTGGGGCTGTAGGCACCTGTTCTGCCTGTTCTCTGAGCGCTGCACCGTGTTTATCCGTTACCAGTGTAACTGCTGCGAGGGGTGGCGATTTGATCAGTGCATGAGGTACTAGCATTTATAACCCACTGTGTCTTTTAATGATCTCTGTTAGACTTAGGGGAAAAAACATTTGATGAAAGAGTGGAAAATCTATAAAACTAACCATTCCCAAAGCCACCAGTGACTGCAGAGAGATTACAGTTATCATAAACAGTATAAAAAAGCAAGCAGAAGTTTTTCTGAATTTGTGCCTGGTTAAGGAGCAGTGCCAGTATAAAAAGGATTTTACAGTGCATAAAGCAAATGAATGGCTGAAGTGCGAAAACTGTAAAGTGAAAAGAGCTGACTGAAGGTGACTAACTCAAAACTAGAATTTTGCACCTATAGAGATGGCAGCTTCTGCTCCCTGGCATCTTCAAAAGCTTTGTGCATTTCTGGTTATTTTCAAAATGGATGATAACAAGAAGGCACAGCATTTCCTGCATTCTGACTTTGCTTTTGTTGGTGGTTCAGATCAGGAAGAATATGAGTACGTGCTTCAGAAATCCACCCAGTGTTTGTAAAGTAATTGGTAAAAACCCACTCTTTTGCCCATGTTCAGCCATGTTTTTCAAAAATGTCCTGAAAGTGTTTCCATTACAGACTGAAATTCTTTCTTCTATGTGTGTGATTCTGTATGCCCGGATGGTGTGAGAGCTATAAAAATTAATTGTGTTTCCTATGATACCTTTTCATCATTTTTTTTTTCCCAGGAAGGACACAAACAGGTCTGTGGATAACCACTACCTCTTGGTTTTTGAGGAAATCCTGGAAAATTGAAAGATCTTCCTGAAGTGGGAAATTTCACAGCTATGCCAAGCATATGTGTAAGCAAACTGTTAAATACAATGTGAAATTTCTCTTGAAAGAAAATCTCTCTTAGAGGGTGGTGCAGGAAGAAAGACCTGGAGTCTAGTACACCACTTGTCCATGCAATATCATGATGGCTCAAAGGTGAATTATATCCTATTACTTTCAGAGCAATTTGTGCAAATTTCTTTCTTGAAATGCCAAATCATTCTGGTGGGTGACAGAGATGCAATAAATTTAGCAATAAAAGGGAGTCTTGAAGCTGCCACACTGAAATTATTGGTGGGTTAGAGAAATAAAGAAGATTGATGGAAACTATATTCTGTGTTTTGTGGTGAGATGATAGGTGACTGATACCAGAGCTCTGTGTGTTTGTGCCCCAGAAAGCTCTTTGTTGAGGTCGAGACCCTGTATGTTGTCCTGGTTGCTTGAGTGGTCCAGTTGGGTGAGCAGAGAGGGAGAAGCCACACGTCTGTGCCCATGGATTGCAGATGTCATGGACACAACTTTGAGAAGACTGACTGAACAGCAAAGTCCAGGGTGCCATAAAATGAAGGGTTGGGGACCTAGAGGAAACACCACCTAAAATGAAGGAATGAAAAATATTGGAATAGAGGTTTTTAGTTCAGAGGTAGAACCCTGTCCAGAGGTGGGACAGGGATATAACAGCATTTTAGCTATTATTTCAAGGCAGAGAAGAAGAGGATAATTTTATTTTGGGTAGGCATCCTGGACAGGTCAGGAAGATGTGAGGAAAAACCTTTCTAACAGTAACATATTTCTGAGCCTGGTAGGACACCAACACTGCCACGGGAGACCATGGAGTCTCCCTTACCAGACACTTTTAAAAATGGGCTACAAAAGCATCTAGCAGAAAGGGCAAAACTAGGGCTGGTCATCCTTCGTCATCCCATGCACGAGATCCACACTGAACAAACAGAAGGTAGCACTCTTTCTACAAAAACAGACAAACCCAGCTGTAAGGTTTTGCATGTGGAATGGGGTGAGTGGTGATCTTCCACCTAGAATAAAGTGATCACTGCATCACACACAGGTTTTAGTTGAGTATGTGGGAAAGAACTTAGCTGGCTGAGCAAATACTGGTCTCATAACATACCTATAAAAAATTTCCAAATATATCTAATCCTTTCTGAGGTTGTTAGTCAAGATAAGTCAGAGCCTGCTATATAGTTGAAATTTTCTTAATTTATGCAAAAAATGTTACAAAACTTTTTTGGAAGCTATAAAACATTATTCTCTGTTCTTTCTCCTGATGACTTCTTAAGATTTGCCTAGGTTGCAGTCTTAGGTTGTTGCAATTACAAGGGAATATACTGCCTAACTTAGTGCATATCTCATATATAGAAAGAGTGCAGCGTGGTTTAAGGTACAAGTGTAAGATCAGATAAAACTAGAAATATTCTTTGCTGCTGAAGAATTGCAATAAGTATATTCATAAGACTATATAAATACCAAAAGCAAAATTTTGGGAACTTGGCATGTTAGCACTGATACTGGAAGGCAATTTTTTACCATCCAGTTTTAGTGGGACTTTTGTCCACGTACAGGCATTCTGATTTTTGTTCCCACAGGAGAGTGCCTAATGCTTATCTGCAACTAATGAGCTAGAATAATTTTTATGGGCCTAATTTTATAAGTTGTAGATATCCCCAAACAAAACAAATCTGAGCTAAACATTCTGCTTAGTGAGGTAGATGTACCAAAGAAGCAAAGGAAAAACAGAGGGACAAATTCAACACTAGTTTCCCCCACTTATCAGCTAGAGTACTTAGTTCTGAAGAAAAAATTAACAAAACTGCTTCTTTTTTTTTTTTTTTTCCTGGAAAAACCTCTAAACAAGATTTATTTTTTTGTGAAACTGTACTATTTTTATATAATTGGAGAATTTCTTCATGCATGGGATTTCACAATGATGGAAGAAATAGAGAAAATATTATCATTCCTCCTCCTCCTTCCCAGCACAGCCTTTGGCTTCTTGCTTGAGGCAGTTTCCTGGATGGATGAGAGTCAGGTTCACCTAAGAGGGCCTTTGCCTAATTTGTATGAGGAACTTCAGTTACTGTAGAAGATCTTGTAGCATGGAGCAAAAGACTTATGTTCTGTGAACAGTTTGCCATAATTCAATAACTAAGTTAGTAGCATCCAGTTTATCTAAAGTTTGGAGCCAAAAGTGGGATCCAAATGTTTTTTTTGGCAGGTGAGGATGGTATACCTTATGTCCTTCTTGCCATGCAATTGTACTTGGAGAGTGCATGAGGCCTGTTTGCAGCTTTTTTACATTCCTTATCTTTCTCCAAGTACTGGACCCTTTATGCATTTGTATACAGAAGATGAGCAAAGAAAGGGATTTTACTGTTCTTTCTGGAAAAGGGTTTGCTGTGAGTTGCATGCTAGCGCCAAACAATTCACTATATCACAGGATGGTTGAGGTGGGAAGGGACCTTTGCAGATCAGCTGGTTCAAAACCCCTGCTAAAGTAGGATCACCTAAAGCAGGTTCCCCAGGTCTGTGTCTGGCCCAGTTTTGAATATCTTAAATGATGGAAACTCCGTAAGCTCTCTGAGCAACCTGTGCTAGTGTTTGAACACCCTTATGATAAAAAGTTTTTTTCCTTCTGTTTAAACAGGGCGTCCTACATTTTCACTGAGAAAAGCCTATCTCCCTCCCAGTGTATTTATACACTTTGATAAGATCCCGCTGAGCCGCCTTTTCTCCAAGCTGAGCAGTCCCAAGTCCCTCAGCCTTCCCCTATATGCCAGCTGCTCAAACATGTTAATCACCTTCCTGGTCTTTCATTGCCCCTGTTCCAGCATGTGTGTCTGTCACATACTGGGGAGCCCAGAACTGGACTCAGCACTCCAGCTGTGGCCTCAGCAGTGCTGAGTAGAGGGGAAGAATCACCTGCCTTGACCTGCTGATGACCCTCTGCCACGTTGCAGCCCAGGAAGCTGTTGGCCTTCCTTGCCACAAGGGCATATTGCTGGCTGACATTCAGCTTGGTGCCCTATCCCCGGGGCAGGAGCTGACATTTCCATTTGCTCAACTTCATAAGGTTCCTGTCAGCTCATTTCTCCAGCCCGCTGAGGTCCCTCTAAATGGCAGCATGACCCTCTGGTGCATCAACTCCTCTCAGTTTTGCATCCTCTGCAGTCTTATTGAGGGTCCACTCTGCCCCAGTGCCCAGGTCAGAAATTAAGCAGTATTGGCCCCAGCATTGACCCATGGAGTACTCTGTTAGTGGCTGGTCTCCAGCTGGCCTTCGTGCTGCTGATCACAAACCTTTCAGTCCACTAGTTCAGCCAGTGTTCAGTCGACTCTACAGTCCACTTTTCCAGCCTGTACTTCCTCAGTTTGTCCATGAGGTGGTTGTTATGGCAGAGTGTGGAAAGCCTTGCTAAAGTCAAAGTAAACAATATCCCCTGCCTTCCCCTTGTTCACCAAGCTTGTAATCTCATTGTAAAAGACTATCAAGTTGGTCAGGCATTATTTCCTCTTTATAAATTCATGTTGACTGCTCCCAATTATCTTCTTGTAGTTACTATGCTTGGAAAGGGTTTCCAGAATTCTTTGCTCCATAACTTTCCTAGGGATCAAGGTGCAGTTCCCCAGATCCTCCTTCTTGTCTTTCTTGAAGATGGGAGTGACATTCTCTTTCTTCCAGTCCTCAGAAACCTTCTCTGATCACCATGACCTTTCAAAGATAGAGTGTGACCTCTCAGTAATACCTGCCAGCTCCCTCAGCATTCATGGTTGTGTCTGATCAGGGCCCATAGGCTTGGGTATGTCCAGTTTGTGTCAATGTTCCTCAACCTGATCTTCCTCCATGGAGGGCAAGTTTTCCCAGCTCCAGACTCTTCCGCTGATCTCCCAGGGACCTGAGACTGCTGAAGGCAGGTCTTACTAGGAAATACCGAAGCAAATAAGGCATTGAGTACCTTGGTCTTCTCCATGTCCAATGACACCAGATCCCTGCCTCACTGAGCAGTGGGGCCACAGTTTCCCTGGTCTTCCTTTTGTTGCTGAAGTACTTGCAGAAGCCTTTCTTTTTGCCTTTCAGGTCCCATGTCAGATTCAGCTCCAGATGGGTCTTGGCTTTCCTAACACATTTTCTGCATGTTCAGACAGTGTGTCTATATTCCTCCTGGGTCACTAGTCTCTGCTTCCACCTACTCTGTGCCTATCATTTTAGTTTAGTCAGGAGCTCCTTGTACATTCAACCTGCATTTCCTGCTACTCAGAAAATTAATTTGAAGGAGGTGATTCTGGACCCCTTTTCTCTCCCATCTATCCCAGCACTGTATATCATCCAAGTTCAAGGTTATGATCTTGCTATTTGCCTTACTATTTGCCTTGTTCCCTTCTCTCAGAAACCTGAACTCCACCATCTTATAGTCACTGAAGCCAAAGTTGTACAGACCTTCACATCCCTGACCAGTTCCTCCTTGTTTGTAAGTGTGTGGTCTAGCAGACTATATCTTCTTGCTGGTTCCTTGATCCTCTTTGCCAGGGAGTTTCAATCAATTCCTGTCAGAAGCCTCCTGGATTGCATGTGCCCTGCTGTATTGACCCTCCAGCAGACACTGGGGTGGTTAAAGTCCTCCATGAGGACCAGGTTCTGCAAATGTGAGACTCCTTACAGTTGTCTGAAGAAGGCCTTATATACTACTTCTTCCTAATCAGGCTGTCTGTAGCAGACACACCACAACAGCTCACATCCATCTACCCCCTGACCCTAATTCTGTGACTCACTTCACAACCTTGTCTTACCCCAGTGCCTCTCAAGCATGCACAGGTGTGTGTGGAAATGGCTTAGAAGAGTTGGCCTGCCAGAAGCAGCATGCTGTTGGCCACCTTCTTTCCCTAGGATCCTTCACCCACCTCTTCTTCCTGCCCCTAATTGCGTGTGTGAATGTGTCATGTGCTAGAAGCAGCACAGCAGAGCCTTTGAGGAGGAGGAGTGTGTTGCAGGCTGATGGCTTGCTGCATGCAAGCTGGAAGCTCGTTTGGGCTGACCAGCTTAGGTTCTTTATGTTAGCTCTTTGAAAGAAATATGTGATGTGTTGGATCACCCCTCGTCCGGGACACTGATAAAATAGAGACAGCCTAGGTGCCCTGGCAATAGGGCTGCAGGGCAGATGATGAGACACAGAAGAATAGCAGGCGAGACCTGGGAAACTGCAACATTCCACCTTTCTGAAAGGACCGAACTGTGGAAAGGAAACTGTTTTTTTCCCACTCTGCTATCTCAGCTACAAAGTTATTGATCTGGGGACACGATCAGAGACACATAGTCTCAGCTGCAGCACAGGGCTGGAGCACATCTTCCCCTCCAGAGAAGCCAAGGTGGTATGAATGTGTGAGATCCTAAGAAGGGGTGTAAGAGACCGGGGTGGGGGACAGGGCAGGGAGCAGCAGAGTGAGCAAATTTCATGCTAAGAGCTTTTGTCTCTTTGCTTGAGATGCTTCTCCAAGCTGAGAGGTACTTCTGGCTTGCATAAGAAGGATTGCTGTCAGAGCTGACCAAAGTGATACGTTCCCTTTTGATTAAACAAGAAACACTTTTTAAACTAGATTTTTTTTTTTTCGGTAAAAAGATAATGTTCTGACCAGCTATTATGCAAACAGTTGTACTGAGGGTTTCTGTGTTATAATGAATTGAAGCTTATAAGAGGGTATTACATGACTAGACTTGTAATTCTTCTGAGTTACATGCAGGGATAAATATGACATCAGGAATTACTTGGTCAGCCTTAATATATATCTCCCCAAACAGAAAGGTTTTTGCTGTTTACAAAGGAATGTTGGAATGAATGGGGGGGGATCATCAATGAATGTGTTGTGGTGATATTGTGTGTGTGGCATCTCTTGCCATTGGGTAACAACAAAAACAAGTCTGGCAGATTTTCTGTTGCCTATGATTGCTCATAGATGAACGATGCTGGTAGTGTATATGTTATCTGAAACTGAAAAGTCAGGCTTTGCCTTTTGCCTATCAATTTGAATATATGAATACAGTAAATAAGTATTAGGGCTGTCAGGAACTGTTCTTATTGGTAACGATCAGGATTCATGCATGGCATATATGCTTTTTGGCAAATCCTAATTGCAAATTCTTGCTAATAACCAAGACTTTTGAAGTCCAAACTACGCTTTTTTTTCCCTTCAGAAATCCAGCCTCATGTCAGACATACAACCTTTAGATAATTACTTGAGATTTGCCAAGCAACTATATATTGTGACCCCGACTGTCATAAGCAGAAAAATAACTTTGTGCTGTTTTCCAACAGCTAAATAGGAGGTAGAGGTTCTGGACTTGCCAATGTCAGTATAATAGTATAATATTCACTGCAGTGGGACCAAGGCTTTTCCCTACATCTCCGGCCTGGAAAGGTTGCTTCTGAGCAAGAGGATTCTCTGGTAAACAGGTACAGCACAGAGATTCCTGTATGTATCCTAACATTATCTGCTTACAGCTTTGAGTCTGAACCTGCTCAGAGAAGCCAGAAGATCACAGAAAAGTTAGTGAGCTTTGTCCAGTCCATCTGCATGCAGCATTCAGCTGTAGCAGGGTCTCTGTTTCCAAAAGGTAATAGATATGCAACTTGCCTAAAATTGATACTGCTTATTTGCACATCCTTATTATCACTGGAATTCACCTTATTATAACTGAAATTCATAAGCAGTCATTTTACAGGTGTGACAGTGTAATCCAGCTTTCACTGTGTTTATGCAGGAGAGCCCAAGAAGCTGTGTGTCTGGTATACTTCTGAGCCTGGCAGCACTCTTGCTATCAGTTTAAACTGGGACTATGCTTTAGTTCCAAAGACTCCTAGTGAGATCCCAGAGCACTTAAACACGGCAATAGCATTTCTCCAATAATAACTTTAAAGATTAATAGTGTAGAAAAGCTAAGAGAGCTCTTGTTTCTTCCAAGTGTCTTGTAAAGAACTATTCAAATACACTACTACTAGGCTACCAGCTTCATCTTTTTATCTAAGGCACAGTTTGTATAAACCCTATTCATGTCTTCTGATTAAACAGTGGCTGAAATGCTCAATTCCCTTTGCAAGAACTTGTGAACCTGTGGGTCTGTGGAGTTCCCCAGATTGTTGCACATAAAACTTAGTTATTGACCTGTGTCAGGATTTAACATTCTGCTATAGGATTTGCGTCAAGAACAGAAATTGTGGTAGGATGAAACCAAGATGAAAACAGATCCTCTCTACCAGTTCTGGAGAGTGTTAACTCTTCTCCAGGTCTAGCAGAAGAGGAGGGCTCATGCTCAAAGTTGGGATGCAGCTCCAAATGAAAACAAATGAAATGCCTACATGCATGCTGGGTACATAAGCTCCTCTGGCAGGCAGTAGAGATCTAATGATTGACGTCAGTGGCGATCTCCACTGAGTGTAGTGGGAGCTGAAACACCAGCTCTTTAGCTCTTACTCCCATAAGTGGGCTTATCCTGCTAAGAGATAAAAAAGGCTGAATCTCACCCTTTGAGTTTGAAGATGCTCTTTCAGACATTGGGAGATTCAGATGTTCCCCAATGCTGGAGTTATGACCAACCCTTGCTCTGATTCTCCTGGTTTAGATCAAAGGTTCTGCTTTTACTTATATCTTTGTTCTCAAGGCATTAAAGAGAAGGGAAGGAACCTTCTTGAGATCTCTATGTTTAACAAAACATGAAGTAGGATATGTGACAGTAGATGATGCTCAGGAATAGGCAGCAGTTTTTATAAATGTGGTAGTCACTGCTGGGCTCTACAAAAAGAACATCAAACCCTCTACTTAAGGGAAATTAATAATTCATACACACAAAATCACCAAAAATCCATTAATCATAATGATAGCATGAATTATACACCTCAGAGAAGGATAGTCCAAAAAAAGAATATTTAACATTATTGGTATAAAATGCTCTTTAAATTCTGTGTTTGCTTATTCATAGAATAGGACATGGGTGGGTTTGGGGTTTTTTGTTATTTTTAATTCATTACAGTAACTGCTGGAGACAAAGGAACACAAAATCTTTGAAAATCCAGGCTAATATATCCAGGCTTATACAGCCTGATGACAGAGGTTTGAAATCCACCTTACAAAAGTCCTGTCTCCCCCACATTCTTATTGTAGTGCCTGAAGTGCGGCAAAAGGAGTAAGGGTTTCAGATAAAAACCTCTGTACTTTTTCTAAATCCATGTATTGTTTCAGAGGATAAACAGTAAAATCTCACTGGAATTGATGCTAACTGGCTGTTTGTGCTGATTTGAATTCTGTTTAACTGTACTTGTTTTTGAAAGAAAATGTTGTTGAATAAATAGTTCATTTTACAGACTTTGAACAAAAATTATTTTAATCTAAGTTTGGTATAGACTTGCCAAGCTTACTTAATGTCTTAATATGCTGGGAAAATGGTCAAGCATTGCAAATCTGAAGGACTCTTAGCTGCCCTCACCTTCCAAAACTGAATTGCTGAGCAACAGAATAGGATTACACAATACCTCAACAAAAATTACAAAATAATAAAGCTACATTCAAGAGTAAGTGTGGTTTCATTCAAATGTTCCAACCCCTCCACCCTGTAACTGGGTTCAGTGACCAAGATTGTTAGAAAACAGGGAGCAGAGCCCTGGGAGAGTACTTTAGAAACTCCCATGGAAAGTAAAAACTTGTCACTCCCATAAGAAACGCAAGCCTGGCTTGATTCACAGGGTAGGAGGGTGAAAATATTGATGCAAAGAAACCCCTTCAGGATATTAACATAATTCATGGTATCAAAGAATTAGCATAAAAGATCAAATGTAAAGGTGTAAATAAAACCTTGGATGCTTTGTAACTCCAGGGCATGCATTGTGTCAGACTAGAGAGAGCAATGAGTCAGGAAAATGGTTACACTGGATGAGTTACCCACTCCCATATTGTAAATGAAAAGAAAGTAAAGTAGTTTTTTATTGCCTTGACATGACCTTCTGCCTAAGCCATAGTAGCAACAAGAAAAGAGATGTTAGTCTGGCTAGTTCAGCTGTAGTATGACAGAAGATTTCCTGAAAAAGCAGTGCTGTTAAGCAAAGATATACGTGCAATGGGAAAGAAGTGACAGTGGAGCAGAAGGTGCTGTTACATAAAATTTTATGAAGGAAATCTATTCTAAGGGTAAATGTGAAAAAACAAAATTGAATAAATAAATATTAATTAATAACAAAATAGCTAAATATTTGTAAAGGGCCATAGCAGCAAGACCTGACACGCAGCTAGGATGCTACGCTTTCAGGGTGGTAAGAAGTCATTTTTTCACACATCACTTGGCCCTTGACAAGAAGCTACTAGTATTTTTGCAGTTTTACTTAAGCAAACTCTTTGATAACAGCAGGAAACAGTGTGTAGTATGAAGCACGCCACAGTGGTGTGTGAAATGGCACAGCAATATCCAGGAAGCCTTCTGGCACTGAAGTATATAGTTAACAGTGAACAAATGCAGGTGGTTCAAACATGGCAATCTAATAATGAAACATAATTAGTAATGAAATACATAGCCATATTATTAAGGTTACTGTTTGGTGTTGATCCTGTGTGCCTTTTATTTTCTTATTCCTTGGCTCAGGGTTCTGGGAAATGTTAGTGCTGTGGGTGGGGGGAAGAGGCATGACACGGTCTGGTCTACCACTGCTTCAGCTGGATGGAGTGGGAAGACTGTAGGCTTTTTCCTCTGCATCCTGTTCCATTTGAACTGCTCAGGACTGGAGAAATCTGCTTATTATAATCTGTTGAGCTTGGGGGAAACCATGGACCAGGTAATTCTAAGTTACAATCTGTTTTCGATTGTTTTCATAGCAGAAGTGATACAGCAACTCGGTTGGCATTATAGTCAGCTGGAAGATCATGCCTGGTCCCTGAGGGGAAGGCAATTTAGGTTCTCTTTAGCAAGAATGATTTGGGAATATTGAGATAGGTGGAGGAGAGGTGGACTTTTAAAAGCAAAACCGCCTCTTTCTTTTATCATTACTGGCAATAACAATACTGGGCTTACAGTGATGCCCTTCTGTATATGGGAGCCGTGTGGTGTTTGCTGTATCCATTCTGTTCATCATGTTTATTTAGATTGTTATTAGGGTCAGGGTGTCTGACACAATATCTTCCATCTATACAGACCCCAGAGTGGCACTGAATTTAATTAGAAATACATAAACTAAATAGAAAGAAAAAATAAAGAAGATAGCATGGATATCAGGGTAGGGGAAGAAGAATTAGGTGGGAAAAAGGCTGAACTTACATCCTCATCTCTTTCAGGCAAATATCTCAACCACTTAGTTACAGAGCCAGGCTCCTTGCTCCGTGGGTCATAGCTTCTCCTTTCCTGCTTGTGGTTCAACTTCAGCAGAGTAACCCTTCTTCTACCTTGCTGTAACCCAGCGGTTTTAGTCCTTCCCTCAGAAATGGGAGATGTTGACCTGAGTCCTGTTAAGACAAGAAGTCCCCAGGTCCTAAGCTGCACATTGCAGTGTGACCCTGCCTGTAGCTGTGCGGCAGGGGTGCAGAAGGCAGGCTCCTTCACCTTCACCTTTTTCCCGTGGAGTCTTAAATATGCAGTACGTCAGTTGTAGTGCCTACCCAGGAGAGACATCTGGGCTTTGAGCTCCACGTGGGCAAAACACAGCCTTGAGACAGGCACCAACATCTGGAGAGAAGGTGAAATTCACAGCCAGGCCTATTCTCACTGTCCTCTTAGCCTGTTCAGCCTCTTGGTGTTCATGGATCACTCCCCAGCACTTCAGACCCTAGCTGTGGCTCCTTAAATCACTGTTCTGAAAGGGCCAGATAGCAGCAGCTGCAGGGAATATTTTGGTGACACCTGAACAGCCTCTTTGGATTTCCTGCTATGTTTACATCATGCTTTTCTTCTTGGGAACAATCTGATAAGGAAGGGCTCTTGTGACATGAAAAAATTTAGGCATTCTTGTACCAGAGTCGAGTCTCGCTATGGATGACTTTACTGATAGAAGTAATTAAAGCATGTTCTCTGGGAAGACTTCTCCATTGCTCCCCTTTAAAGGGTTTTCTTCTAAGTCAGTGACACATCACACAACTACTTTTTCTCTTAATATTTAGAGAAAAAGATACTTACATATACTTCTGACTTTGACTCCTACTATAAAAATATTTTAGCAACACTACTGCATAACGGATTATCTTCTCTTGGTCTTGAGTAGAAATATTGCTCAGTAATATGCTCAGTCTTCATGGTGTAGTAATTTGGTTGATTGCTCTCCTCACTTTCTCCTTTTTCACAAGTTAATTTTCCATGGCAGGTCTTCAGTCTGAGAAAGGGCATGCCATAACTGGACAAACTGTTGGAGCATCTACATATCCTGCCGCAAAATATTGTAGAAGAACTGCTAAGGAGCTGTGGTTTATAAACCTGGCACAGTTGGTAAGCTCATAGGCCACAAAAATCATGGGGTCAGGTTTGGATGATACTAACTGTCTTAGTAGTAGACTGTGTGATTAGGAGTGAATTCATATTACCTTGGTTTAGCTAAGTGACACTTCAGCATCTAGTCTGAAGCAGTTACCTAGGTACCCTCGGTATCAGAAAGGGGGTGTATGTATCTTAATCAGGGTAATCAGTATCTTAATCAGGTTTATCACCACTGCCTCGGAGAAATGTAACATCCTGTAGCATCAGTCTGCAAAGAGACCGTCAACATGAGGCGGCGGTCTTTGTGGTGGCATTATCAGAGCGGATGCTCACACTGCAGTGTCACAGGCAGGGGCTAGTTGGCTCAGACCTGGCAAGTGTGGCCCATTCCGGAGCCTGTCATTCCAGTATCACCACTGCTGCTTGGCAATGTGGTCTTTCCCTTTAGTCGTTAGCCTCTCTCCTTGCTAGTTAGCTAGCTGATCTGGTGGGCTTGATCACTAACATCCTGTCTCGCTTTTGCAGCCTAGGATGTAGGTTTGAAGTGCAACTTTCTCCTCATGAGAGACTGGCAGTACGAAGTCAGAGAAGAGATTTCCTTATCTATTAAAGCTCTTAATTTCTAAGAAATGTTTTGTCACATTCTGTGAGGATGTATGTGGGTCGTGTGCATATCAGAGTCAGGTGTAACTGGGTATTGTAAGATGTAAAGTACAAGAGATGTAACGTTTTCATGAAGAAAGCAGTATCTGTGTTATTAACTGGTTCCTTGTAGGATGTTTTCAGACTAGGTATCTTTTTTCATTTGGCAATTAACATTAAACACCAGATATATTTCTACAGAAATCTTAGATGAGGATGTTCCATTAGACTGACAGATCTCTTAAAGTGCTTCTTAGAGGGTGCTGTGACAGTACCAGAATAACTTCAGAAAGCCTGCAGCTCAGGGGGAGAATAAGAAATTTCTGCTGTATTTATCCTACCTACAAGAAGAAAGGAAACCGAAGCAATAGTTTCCCACAGGGTAACAAGGCACCTTATTTCCACCTATTTCTTATTGTCACCTCTGGTATTTAGTCCTCTTTTCAGACATAAGTTCCTCTCACTGAACTTCATGGCCCTCAACGAGGTTCCTATGGCAGCACCTGAGCCTGAAACCAGACTTTATTAATAGATTCTCATTGAAGGGGAAAACCGCCTTCTCTCAGATTCTCCTATGGGCCACAAACCCGGTACTTATTTTGATGTAGGGTTCCATTGAATTTACATAGTGGAAGTAAAGTGTATTTCAGGTCAGTCATTACTGGGTTTTGTCTTGGCAAGGATTCTGAAAAGCAAATAAGGGCTCTTAAATAGGGCTCTTATTTAAACCATAATGAGGAAAATAGCTACTTCCCAAAGGTATTGTAGCAAATAACTAAATGGAAATAGGAAATCCGACTGTCCTTTTCTGCCTTACACATGAGATGGGAAATAGAGTACTTGAGAACATCTAGAGATTTATATAAAATAAAGAGTCTTGTTACTGTTTTGGTCATTGAAACAAGTAGAACAAAATTATAAATGCTCTAGCAGTTACACTGGATAAATTTGAAGCCATGGCAATAATAGTCAGTTAACTAGGTCAGAACAGTGTAATGAAGATGCTGTCTCATTTGCTGGAGACATCCTTTCCCCTCTCCTCTTAAGCAAAACTACAGTATGAAGCCAGTGAATAAGAGTAGCAGTTATAACCAGCCAAAACAAGGGAACTTCAGCTGTTCTGAGAGCTATCAATCGTATTGGACTGCCATGATCTGCTCTGTACTGTTGGGCCCACACTGGTCTCTGTTCTTGCATATTGCTTTGGGTTTTAGAGCTATTGAAATAATTGCTATTGAAAACAAAAGTAATGTGATGTGTGATGTAGAAATAGTTCAGGAATCATGTCTTCTGGTTGTCGTGAGTGCTTTAATCACGGTTTTCAGGAGTGGTGCCCCTCTTAATTTTAGTTAAACATTCTAATTAGTTTTTGTTATTTGATGTTTTTCTCTGAAGATACACTTTCTGCTCTGGTACTGGAGTTTTTGATGGGCAGTGAGGCAGCATGGACTTGATGCTGTTACAAATGCAAAGGTCAGCAGAAGATCTCCTGAAAATATTTTCCTTGTTTACCTGTTAATAGATACTGTGACATTACGTTCTAATGATACTTCTGCTGTCTGTGTAAAAGGCATCTTTGTTAGCCACCTTCTTCTGTGCCTTAATCATCTCAGCTCTAAACATGTACATACTGTATTTCCCCTTGCTTCATTTTGATTTGAGCTGTCCTGGAGGAACAGTAATTGCAGAATAAAATTTCTGCAGGAATTCACAGTATTTTGTGTTGTTACATTACCTTGAGTTTTTGCACATTCAGCTTACTTTGCTGGTGGCTTGCAAATGATAAACTAACAATCACAGCTGGTTATTTACTTCATTTATTCAACAATAGAGTAATATGCTTCTTGATAGCGTGCCTAGATTATCTGAATCTAGGTCAAGTAGTTCTTTGGTTATTGTGGCAAGGAAAAAATAACAGTAAATTATGTGATCACTTGGAACCTTCCTTGTCCCAAGGGCACCTACTATTAGCAAGTAATTCAGCTTCCACCAGCTATGTCTTTGGACTGTATTAGGTTTTAATGTGCCTGCAGTGAACCATGCATTGTCTGTGCTCAACACAAGGCTGAGTTTGTTCTTGCTAGGGCTTTTCAAGATCAGCAATGGATTTATTTCCCAATCATAAATAATTTGGTCTTGTTCTAGCTATGCAGAATGATTGTAGAACTTTGTAATAAGCACATTTGCTTTCTGTATCATTTAGTTACCTATACAAAATTCTTTTCCAAGTGTTCTTAAGTCCTAATTTAGTGACTGCAATAAACTTCTCATAATGTTTTTTTCTTCTCATAATCTGTAAATGCTTTAGGTGATGTCACTGTTCCATTGTATGACCTACTGTAAATTCTCTGGGATTGGAACTCTTTTTGTTATGTTTTGTGTGCCATACTGCAATGTTATTTAAGGTTAATAGGCAAAGCAAAGCAAAGCAGGAGAAATAAAGGTGAAGAATGCCTTTTTGAGGAGATATTAGAAATTATGAACAGAGCTGTGATGGGTTGTTCTCAGGATACCTGAGTCTCTTTCCAACAGTGCCTTTTGCATCTTGTTTGCTGCCAGCACTGCCGTCAGAGTGAACATGGTACCCTTCTTGTCATGTCTGAAAGTGCCAGTTTGAAATTTGATTCTGCACATTTTGTAGAGCCTTTCAGCCCTTTAAAACTTTTTAATAACAGATATGGATTTCTAATATGATAGTTTTTACGTTCAATTTTCTTTGATTTTATATAGATATAAATAGCATTCCAGAGTGTCACTTATCTCTTAATCTCTAAGTGTGGGCCCACAAAGCATCATTTTTAGAGTCTCTTTCAGACAGAAGCAATGATTTAGAGCTGACAGACCTAATTCAATTAGTATCTACAAATTGAAGGAGGCAATCTTTTCACTTTGAAAATCTGGCCTAATACTATTATTTAATTTATGCCTGCATTCCTGCAAATTTCTGCAAAGCATTCCTTTGCCAGCCCTCAAAATCTGTTGAGTCTGAGTTTCATGTTTCACGAAGAGGACGAGCATATTCAGTAGCAGCTAATACTATCTTGTGCATGATGAAATTCCTGACTTCCTCACTTAGAAAAAGCATTTCAATCCAGAGAGTCTTTAACAGGCAAAAGAAAGAATATCTCTGTTTAATTCAAGGGATAAATAAAATAAACATTTTTTTTCCCAGTTCACATGAAACAATGGTGGTATATGTTGTCTTTTATGAAATACTATTCCCTTGCTCAAAGCATCTTTGCTTATCTTTTTTATTCCTTCTGAAGCTGATGCCAACCTCTAAATCAATTGTATTTCCTTTTTAATTTTTTAATAATGTATCCTAATGAGATCACAGCTTTGGACTGCTGGCTGACCCATGGAACCTTCCCCTTTTTAGGTAGTTTTACCTCTTTCTTTGATGCAAGATGTCTGCCATTTGGTGGTTTAGGATTGAATGATATTCTTGTTGCCTGAGCATTCTTCAGAAAGGCCTATATCTTAACCACTTTGGAAATGAAAATGTTAATTTTTGCTTGTATTTTCAAACATTGTGCACATTATGCAGTCTTTTTTAAATGCACAAACTGTAAATGGTTCCCTCTTAATTTCCTAATGTCTGTGTGTGTCTGTGGATGCACATGATGCACTGCCAACTCTATGCTGACAAAAACTGGAAAGTCTGACTATGGCACAAATCAGTTCACAAAATAAATGATAGAAACTCTAGAACACAACTTGGTTAAAACTGAATTACAGTTTCTCTGTCTTGAAGCATATAAAGACTTCTTGCAGGTTTCTCACAGACAGGACTGGATGCAATGGACTCAAGCGCTTCACCACAGAAACTGCAGTCAGCTCACAGAGGGAGTCTTGGACCTCAACAAAGCTGACCCAGGTCTCCTAACCAGGGTTTTCTGTCAAGTCAGACATCCACAAGGCAGGGTTGTGTTCCCTTTCCTTCCAGATTGGTTGAAACCCTGTGCCTAGTTTTATTCTTTAGCAAATATTCTTAATGAGTTATTTACATTCTACAAGTACTAGTATAGGAACCTCTGTTCATTGAGCAATCTACTTTTGAGACCTGTGAATATAAGCAGAGCTGGACACCTTTCTGATAGGTACACAGACCCCTGCTGTGAGGAAAAAATATTATTTTTATCCTTCAGGGGAGCAGAAGGGGATTGTGTTTTGTTCCTCATAAACTCTCTGCCTGCCTGCCTGCCGTTTGAGAAAAGGTAGGGATAGGATTCAAAGTTTCCCCTATTAATGAGTTCAGTATTAATGAATCGATGAAGTTAGTGGGTCTATGTGAATGGTGAAATTGGTGCTCAGAGTAGTAGAGGTTAGAGAGGTATTTAATTTAGTAAGGTATGTTTGTGTGTTTTGACCTTTGAATACAGCTATAGCTGCTTATAGATACGTCTGCATTTTTTGTAGTGGATCTCAGATTTTTCTATATGTTCAGCTCCCTGTGTTCGTAACCTTGTGTTTTAGACTGTTCAGTCTGTTTATTTCGTCAGACAATAAATAAAACTTCTAAAAATAGAGATTATTGGAAATTTTCTATGGAACCAAAGAATGTATTTTTGCAAGAAAACTTTAATTTTAACGACAATAAGGTTTGTATATTTGGAAACTTTAAATAAAGCTTCAAAGACTGTTTAGGAGAGGGTCAACTCAAATGGAAACCTGATTTGAAATTTGTTCATGTTTTATCACAAACTGAAGAGCCTTGTTTGAGCACATGGTGATATCCAGGTGCTTTACTCTCCCCTGCCCTTTGGGACTTGGTCATCAGATGACTGTCCCGCTGAGTTACGAGAACCGTGCAATTGAACTCTGGCATGTCCTGATCATTAAAGTCAGCTGCCAGAGAAGTGGGACAGGAGGCACCTGAATGAGAACTGCTATAAGGCTTCCTGATAACTCAGTGAGAGCACAGATTAGGTTTGGTATATCACAAACAAGATTGAAACATTATGATGTGTTGAAAAATAAACGTCTGGTGCTTTCTTACACATGAACTACCCATGCCTCAGGTTTTTTTCTATTGAGTAGCTAGTATTTCAAACTTTCATTTTTAAAGTGAATGTATGGCTGGACTTGATGATCTCAAAGGTTTTTTCCAACCTAAATTATTCTAATCTGGAGAGAAAGCAGTTTGCAACTTTGAAATTAGGATCTTCAGAGGAAGAGAGACTGATTCCTCAGCTGTTCCTCTACCCTGTCTTTGCTACTGAAAGGAACAGCAATTAAGGAAATGGGACTCTGGCTTAACAGTGAGCAGAGATGAAATAGTTGTTATTTTGATAATCTTGTTCTGATGTTTTCTGAAATATTTTTCTAGTTTTCTGAAATTTTCTGAATAAAAAGTTGCTCTTGCAATATGGATGATAGGAAGTGCAGGACTTCAAAATTTAGAAAGTGTCAAAAGGAAAATAAGAAAGGTACCTAAAGCACCTTTTGGTAACATGGAGCCTTTCTCGTAGTTTCAGAGTGTCCCTCAACCAGCTGAAATGAGGGCCAGTGTCAGGTCTCCTAGTGCCTGTCTGTAAGGGGGATCTCCTGGAAGTCTATCAACTTGATTCTGTGTTAAGTATAAATGTAAGCACAATTTACCAAAGTGTCAGCATTTTCACTAGGTCTGCCCTAGAGTGGGGAGTCTCAGTTCATCTCTTCTCCACACCTTTTTCATAATATGCTGCTGGAGCGCCAGCGAGCTGGAAACCAATCTTCTATACTCTTAAACCCAAACCAGGCCTTTTTTTCTTCCCCTACCCCTACCCTTTCCCTGATTAAGGTCAGTGAATTTTACCGCTGTGTGTGTTTACATTCCCAGTCATTCACACACAAAGCCACCTGGAAGGAAGTTGTTGTGCTGCTAAATAGGTTGGTTTTTTGTGTTTTTTTTTTTTTTTTTGTTTTATTTTGTTTTGGTTTTTTTTGACAGAAGCAAGCTATGTAGAAGGCCAGACAAATATGTATTGAACCATTAATTCACCTTGCTAGCCCAGGCAGGTGCCAGGCAAGGAAGGGGTGATAACATGTCTAGCACTCCCTAAACTAAAATGTCTTTGAGCTCAAATCACTTTAATAAACCCAACTATTTCTATGTGATAAAAGTTGATAATTAAAAACAAATCTAAATGCTGTTAGTTTGCCTTTAGGAGTCCACAGAGATCAAACAACACACACAATATAACAACGAACAGATTGCAGAAGGTTTTTTTGAGGCATTTCAGGGCTGCATCTATGTCATGCGTATGAGTTTTGGTGATGGGGGGCCTGAGCCACGGCAGGCACTGCAAAGCACTGGGGAGGTGCCTTGTTGTCCCTCACTGGTTTTTCCTGTGATGTTTCACTCTTGCATCCTAACTTCCAAACTTTTCTTGTCTTGGGGCTGCGTGGTTGGCTGGGTATGGACGTTTGGCCAGATGGGAGGAAGGAAGGGGAGACAGGGTTGGGGGTGTGTTGTATGGCCCTGCATATTTGCGAAGTGTGCACGCAGAGCACTGTGCGCAGCTGAAGGACAGACCTCTTCTTTCCAAAGTCTAAGCCTGCCTTTTCAACATGTACTCTGTGCAAGAGATGATGCAACACCTGGCTGCTTTCCAGCTGTCCTCACATTTTCATTCCGTCCAATTTTCCATAGACTATCAGATTGATATCCTTGTATGTGCAGTCGCTCTCTAGGGGAGCCTTCCTGGCTGGTTGTGCAATAGTAGTTTCTATTTCTGTGTATCGCTTTACAAGGAGATACGTAAGCACCCCTTTGTATCAACAGCAAAAAGACTGAGTGTGTCTACTAACTTTTACTAGAGCTGGCGCCATAGCTGCATTTAGCATTTTCCATACTATTATTGCAATGCTGATGAATTGAAAAATTAATTATAGAAGTTTGGGGGTTTTTTTCTAACGTTTTACATTCTGCTAATATTGTAATTACATATCTTCCTTTATCTGCTGAATAAATTTGGTGTCAGTCAGCAGATGTCTCAGCCGTAGCAATGAAGCAACTCCCAGACAATCTTGAGCATTTATTTGCCTTCCTATTGTTTCATCTCACTTCCAGAAATGACAGATTACTCAATCAGCTTCAGTTTTAGCTTTTATATATACTGTTCTTCTAGTTAAAACATGCCCTTTCTTCTTCCAGCTCCATCAGACCTCTGAGGGAATGCTTTTGTTAAAGGGCTCATTGCTTTGTTGTTCTTGTATATATCCTTATATATTGTTATCATACACCTCTTGTATGATGTAAAGCACTGTGTGTATCAAATGGGAAAATACTCTTCCTCAAGCAAAATTCCTTCAATGATCATGTCATTAACGGACATTAATGGATCAGCCATTAATGGACTACCACTTGATTAGAACAGAAAGTGTTTTCATGTGCTCCATGATTAAGATTTAGCGTTATTTATTTAATAATTTAACTGTAATTTGCCTTTTCTCTGAAGAGGAACAGGAGAAAATAATGTCCCCAAGAGAATCATTTTAGGCCTCAGTATCAAACAAATGGTTTCTGCCATTAATTACAATGCTCAAATGAACAAGTAACATCATAATTTGATGCATCCCAATGAAATAACAGTAGAATAAACAGCATATTTTTAACCTTAATTTTAGCATTTTGTGATACAGCAAAGTGCAAATAATTAGAAAAGAAAACTTGATATTTTTTTCTCCTTCTTGCTAGGAGACTACAAGATATTTGGATAAAATGCCTACTTGAAATTAATTTGGAGAATTCTTCAGCTGATACTTCTTGGTCAATGTACAGTGGAAGTGCAGTCCATGTTGTGCTGGTTACATATATAATTCACGCAGCATTGTTCCTATTCTTAATTGGGCATAGTTATCTTATGACATAAAATGAAAATTTAGTAATTAAACTGGCAATTCAAAATGCTCTTTGCGTAAGTCATTTATAGGCCAGGTCTGTCACTGACCTACTGCAAGCAGGTAAATGAATATGCTGAAGTAAACTGCTGTAGCTATAGAAATAACCGTCTGAGGAAGCAGCTCATATGCTGCTTCTCCTAAGAATTTGTTTCAGACATTGTAGTGCTTTAATGTTTGTGGAAAACAAAAGAAAACACTCCAACAGAAATATATGTTGGTTGAAGTTGGTCAGAATTTTGCAAGGGTTTTTACATTTATTTCTTTGTATTTATTTCTTGCTCAGTGCACTGTTTCATTAATAGGGGCTTGGTTCTTTAGTAGCATAATCTGCGATATGTGTAGAGATTTTGCTAGGAAGAACACTAGCTTGATTAAAAAAAAATCAATATAGAATGCATTAGGTTTCTAAAATGGTTACCTGGAAGTACCTGAAAAGTAACAGAAGCGAAAGAAAAAAGCATCATAAGCAGGATCTATCCATAGCTCTGCTACTGGCTAAGCAGATTTCATTTTTTCCAACGATTTAGAAAAAATTTTGCTTGTTATAAAGAAATAGCTGGGTCTGTCAAATACAAAGGCACACACATAGCATAAACCATCCCAAAATATTAGGAAAAAAAAAGGGCTTAGAAACAGAAATAACTTATGTTTGACCAATGACTTTCCACTGTGATGCTGTGACTGAGAAGAAATACTAGCTATGCATAGCCAAACTGGGCAATATGACGTGGGAGAAGTTAGATAGTGCATTCATGAAGGTATTTTGGGGTTAGAAGTTATTTACCCCAGGAGGAGAATTGCAGGCTGAACAGTTGGGAAGGAGCCAGGGAATGCTTCAAGAGTGATTAAAAAAAAATGTTCCACCATAAGATAACTAAGAAACTCAATTTATTTTACCCAAGCGATGACTATGATTTAGTCATGCTTTGCAACTATGTATTTGGGGAGTAGTTTTCTCATACCATAGGGTTTTTCAGTGGAAAACAGTAAAATGTGAGTTAGCAGTTGATAGTGGATGCTAGACAAATTCAGGTTAAAAATCGGAAAAGAAAGATGTAAAATTTCATACTGAGAATAGTAAACCTTTAGAAAATGTTGACGAGGCACATTTATCTCTGTGTTTCTGCAAACAGAAATTATAATTTGCTTACACTTTGTAGTTCAGGAGGGAGCCTGGAGGCTGGTGGTCCCTTCACTGTTGACAGTATTTGAGCTACGCATATTTAAATCAGGTGAGGAATTGGTTCCTATATATAAGTTGATGTTAAAAGACATTCTTACTCTGAGCATGGAACATTCCTGTAAAAGGGTTAATAATTTTTTTCCCCATAGTTTTGTCCCAAGTTTTGGGTTGGGTGTTGTTTTGTCTGAGAGTGCTTTATTTTCCCATTCATAAGGGAGCAATACACAAAAGAAGCATTTATTTCTCAACTCCTGCTCTGGCTGCATACAAGTAAGGTCTATAAAGCAGTTTTGAAACTCGTAATTTCCAGAGTAGGAATCTGTTTTTTCACCAGTATGTATATGTATATGAAACATGTAATTTCACCAGTAATCTTTACACTATAAATTGATTACAAGAATAAAAAAAGACAATGAGGAGAAGAAACGATGAGGCAAGGGAGATATAACCATACTTTAGGGGGGAGTTTTACCTGAAGAAGAGAAAATGGAAAGGAACAGGACCTGTCTAGACCCAACCTCCTTCTTTGTCCCATCCTATCAGTTTATTACTTTTAGCATGAGGTAATATGATATAAAGAGCTTATGATGCTTCAGCCATAGCTTCTGTACAAAGCCTGCTTTTTATCTCAAATGTAGACGATGGAAAGTTCTGCCTTGAAATTATTTGTGCAAATGCAGACCAATTCACTAGCTGAATTATCATAACAAGTGTTAATAGCTGCACTGAATGGGCAAGTGAAAGTTTATTTTTTATTTTACTTCTCAGTACCTAGCAATAATTCTGGGTATTTTTACTGTCCTTATGACTATGCGATATTATGGAAGTGTCTGTAATTTAATTTAATTCTCCTTAGTACTATAAATAATTGATCTCATCATTAGTTATTTTGATGGAACGAGCAGCAGCTCATCTTGTTTAACGTGCCTAGTCTATAAATGTCTGGAGGAAAAGGAGAGCAATCAAAATGCATCTCTAAGTCCCCAAAACTTGCTAAGAGGCTAATCAGTTGAGATGCTGGCAGACTGGTAGGGGAATGAATTTGAGAGTCGTGGACCACTTGCGCAAAACATGTTGGCAACTGTTCCGTCTGCTCTAGAGCAGTGACAGTAATGAACAGCAGTCCACCGCTACTGCAAGCCCTTCTTGCAGGGAGGAAAGAGACTTTTCAAGTAATAGAATTGCAAATATATAGTCATCCACAGAGTATAAAACCATATGGAGTATAATGGGTAACCTGTGTGAATCACAGACACTGAGGTAAGAACTTTGCTGATAAATGGTTTTTCAGTTAATTTTGCAGTCATGGAAAAAAATAGCTGAAAAAGTTCAAGTTGTTCAATAATTTCAATTAAATAAAGTATTCACCTTTCAAATCTTAAAAAAAATAATTGAAGTAAATCTTGAAGCAATATATCAAGAGCTATTAAATTAAACATATTTCATTAAGGTATTATATTTTGTTAAGGTATTATCATGGGAGCTTTTTGTTTATTAACAAGGACAGTAGAAAAACCATGTGTGTTTTGCAAAAAATAAAAGAGTGTTGAGGTCAACTAGAACATTTAATAAGATTTTATCAAAAACATTTCACATAGCCGTACTTAATGGGTTTGAGGATAGGATTTCGTGCCCATTGTAATTAGGTCACTATTATCATCAGCTTCTGCTTCTTGTTCCTCTTCCAATGTAGCCTCGTTTGCTAGGTCAAAATATAAATGATAACTGTGTTGTCATGTATGTGTGTGAATTATAAGCACCATTTCATTATGTAAGGATGAAATAAATTCTGTTGGACCCTGTAGTTCCCTGGATACCTGTGACCTAATCAGGATTAATGAGACTTTTTGTCCTGTGAACGTAAATCGATACTGTTTCACTCCCTCAATTCTTTGTTCTCTTTCTAGCAAGCCATAACATTTCTGCTGTATATACTGATAGTTTATTTTTGTAACTTTGGAAATGTGTGTCAGCTTAGCAGACATGGCAGTATAGTAGATAGACTTCTTTATGACCTCTTGAGAGACAAAATTAGCAAGTTACTGCTGTAACTTCTCACTGAATTATCATTGTTTTATTCTGTATCTGCACCATTCATTGCCTGTGATTTGACCAGCTTTCACAAACCTATCCTTGGTCACGACTGCAGGGTATGTTATGAAGTTCAGTGGAGTATTATGAATGTCTAAGTTTATCTTTATTGATTGGTAAATAAATCTTCCATTCATAGACAGAAGCAAAATTACAGAAATATTGGAATTAAACCATGCAAAATTTTTCAACCAGGTGTACAGTTTGAATTATGTTATTTGTAAATATTCTGCACTTACAGTTAATATTTTTGGTTTTTATGATGTTCAGGAACTTTCTCAGGTACTCAGTGGGAATAGTTTGACTATTGTCAAAGCAGAAACCAAGTTCTGAATATAAACAGTAGTTGTATGATTTTTTCCCTTTTTGCTTTGCTTTTCTACTTTTTCATCTCATCCCAATAATTAAATTTTATTCTGTTTTACAAACCTTGTCCTATAATTGAATACTGAATGCTGTTTATGCTTTGCTTTGAACAACTGCAGCTTTCTAACTAGAAGGTCACCAAATTACAGTAGTTGAATCTGAGGGCTTTTGGTATATGTAACAGATTTATAGAATGAATAAATGATGTGCTACAAATAATGGTTTCCTTTGCTGAGAGTTACCTCATCCTCTGGAAAGGGCTACATTTAGGAAATGAGAGTGCACACTGCGCACCCCATAAGCATAAGACCTGTGTTTCTGGAAGTGAGGGAATATATTATGTACAACCATTTAAATCCGACCCCTTGGGAAGCATCAGATCTAATATGAATTCAGTAATATTGTGGCAGGCAGCTCACCTTGCTAGTAGAAACTGTGTGTCCTGCTCAGGCGGAAAGGCTGGTCATCGGTCCCCTCAGACATCAGGGTTTTAGTCTGAATGCATATAAGTGAGGTAGAAATGAGTGACTAGGCTGTGCAGGCTAAACAGTGCTAAGGGAGGGCATGACGGGGGTCCAGCTTTAATGCACTGAGTGAGCCCATCTAGACCGACGCTCCAGTGTCAGGCGAGAGTAATTGTTGGTGAAATTAATGGTTATAATAACCTGATGCAATTTTAATCTAAGCAAGCTGCAAGATCTGCTATTTTGTCCCCTGGAGAAGCTTTTCCTCAGACTGAATGAAGAGTCCAAGTCATTCACTATGTAGTGGTGCTTCAACCAGGGGTGTTGTGGAAGGACACCTTCGTCCGTCACTGCAGTGACAGAAGCTTTTGAGCTTGTATCTCCAAGGTACTAAATTTGGAGTGAACTTCCCTCTTGTGGTCACATTACACTGTAGTTCAGAAAGGAGAATTCAATGTGGTGCCACAAAATGCATGGCATTTTAGGGCTAAGAGAAGTGTATTGCTAAGAATAATAGCTGTTTTATAAAAGATGGGATATGTGCATGGAAGTTTATGATATTTTGCAACTTCCGAAAATTTCAGAGCTTGGTCAGTGAGACAACAGAAGATTTTGAGGTGCATGGCATAGTCTCTGTAACTTAGTGCATGATGCATATTTTGTATCTTGCTTTGCTTCTAAATATTCATTTTGACAGGGGAGTTATCATGTTCATATCTAAGCTTAGCTGTTCACTTCTGCTGCTGTGCAGTGGGTTGATGCTGGCTGGATGACAAGCGCCCACCAAAACCACTCTATCACTCCCTCATCCTCAGCTGGGCAGGGGAGAGAAAATACAATGAAAGGCTTGTGGGTCAAGATAAGGACAGGGAAAGATCATTCACTGGTTACTGTCACAGGCAAAACAAACTCAACGTGGGGAAAAATTAATTTATTACCAATCAAATCAGAGTAGGATAATGAGAAATAAAACCAAATCTTAGAACACCTTCCCCCACCCGTCCCTTCTTCCAAGGCTTAACTTTACTCCTGAATTCTCTACCTCCTCCCCTCCAGTGGTGCAGGAGGATGGGGAATGGGGGTTGTGGTCAGTTCATCACACATTGTCTCTTGCTGCTCCTTCCTCCTCAGGGGGAGGACTCCTCACACTCTTCCCCTGCTCCGGCGAGGGTGTCTCCTATGGGAGACAGACCTCCATGAACTTCTCCAATGTGAGTCCTTCCCCAGGCTGCAGTTTTTCACAAACTACTCCAGCATGGGTCCTTTCCATGGGGTGCAGTCCTTTGGGAAAAGACTGCTCCAGTGTGGGTCCTCCACGGGATCACAAATCCTGCCAGCAAATCTGCTCCAGCATGGGCTCCTCTCTCCATGGGTCCACAGGTCCTGCCAGGAGCCTGCTCCAGTGTGGGCTTCCCACAGGGTCACAGCCTCCTTTGGGCACATCCACCTGCTCTGGCGTGGGGCCTTCCTTGGGCTGCAGATGGATATCTGCTCCACTGTGGACCACCATGGGCTGCAGGGGGACAGCCTGCCTCACTGTGGTCTTCACCACAGGTTGCAGGGGAATCTCTGCGCTGGCACCTGGAGCACCTCCTCCCTGTCCTTCTTCACTGACCTTGGTATCTGCAAGGTTGTTCCTCTCACATATCCTCACTCCTCTCTCTGGCTGCAGTTGCACAGGGTTTTTTTTTCTTCCTTCTTAAATATGTTATCCCATAAGCACTACCACCATCACTGATGGGCTCAGCCTTGGCCAGCAGAGCATCCATCCTGGAGCCAGCTGGCACTTGCTCTATCGGACATAGAGGATGCTTCCAGCAGCTTCTCACAGAAGCCACCCCTGTAGCCCCCTCGCTACCAAAACGTTGCCATGCAAACTGAATACACACCATCATGTGAAAAGCAATAAAGTCATTACAAGGCAGGAATCACGAGGTCAAAGAGGAACTACACCAAGGAGCTACATGTCCTTTGGGCATGGCATTACCCACTTCATGGCTGGGGGAGAGTGTGATCTGAAGCCTTGGCACCCAGGACCCCCACGTGAAAATAATTTAGGTAGTAGCCTGTCAATATGGTGCATGCCCCTTCCTCTCACTGCTCTGATCAGCTGCAAATGTTTCCATGGTCTTTAGTAGCTGCTGAGATACTACGAAGACTGGAGATGTGAAGCAGGTAGTGAATGCCCCATAATTTTGCATTTTGGGCTGCTGTTTGTACATGAAGAAAATTAAGGGCAGAAAGCATTTTGTGTTTGGAAAGCAATGGCAGAATGCTCCAACATGATGGGATCATTTCCTAAATGGTCTGCAGAGAGAGCTGTATTTCCAGAAGGCTGCTTTTTGAAATGTAACCATTTCAAAATCAGTAACCATTTCCATCAGTAACCCTAGCAGAGGCAAAGGATCAAAGATTCCGTGGTTCTCTGAATTTACAATATTTTGATCAGATTTCTCCTCCTGAAGAAAATCTAAAGTGTAAAGTTAATAACAAGGCAGCATCGTGGGATATTGAAAACAAAGGCTGGTAGCCACAAAGCTCCTAAGAGTTGGTGCTAATGATGAGAAGTTTTAGATATTGGATTGGGCTATTGCAGAAGGTGAAAAGCAAAATCCTGGAGTGACAGATCTTCTACTGCAGTCAGTGAAGTTGATTTGCTGGAGCAGAAACAGCCTCTGTCCTAAGCCTCTGAAGTTCATTCCATTTAAATTGTCAAGGAAAGGTAAAAGGTCACTTACTTTTGATTTTTGTTTTGTTTTGTTTTGTTTTGTTTTGTTTTGTTTTTTTTGTGTGTGTGTGTGCTGATGTGGAGGCTGGTGTGATTAGAAATTTGGGCTAGACAAATGGCAGAAACAAAGCATCATCTCATCCTTCCCCAAATAACTCTCTAAGTGGCTTCCTAAGGATTGTGCTGGACCTTGTGTTTTAAGTCAAGCCTGGATGATTGCCTTAATTTCATGAAGTTCAATAGCTTGTATCAGATGGTGATCATGTTGTGTGACCTGCTGTGATCTCTAATGAGAGGTCCCTTATAAGGTCTCTCATAGCTCTGAATCTGGGATAACTTCTTAGTACAGAGAAATTTGTGGGAAGATTCTAACTTTGATTTTGGGTGTGGAACTGTACAAATAATTACTCTGGTCACAGCCCTGTACAAAACAGGGTTGGGTTTTTTAAAATTTTATTCTGTTCTTGTTTACTAAATTTATCAGATCTACTCAAATATTGTCCCTTTTTGCATGCTGCTCTCCCTTTCTGTGGTGTGGTGTAAAAGTAGCAGCACTGCTACACTGGAGCTTAGGGATTTCTCCTGTCACGCTTCATTCAGAAGCACATAGGTTGTTATTCGCTTTGTACAACTTTTCTCATTTTAATGTATTTGATTCATGTGGATGCTTTTAATGTGGTTGGCAGGACAAATAGAAAAGTATTATCTGGCATTCAACATTTTAAGAAAAAAGTAATTCAAGGTAATTTATTGATTTGTAATATCATAGCTTTTGAAATGTATCCTTGTTTTTTCTTGCAGAACTAGCCCTTGTACATTCATGGTTAAGCTTCTGCACACAAGACACAATGCTCTTTGACTTCTAATTAGTCCTTCCAGCAATTGTTATTTATAGAAGGTGGAGTGACATGATGTTGGAGATGAGCATGATTTCAGTCTTGTTCTCCAAAAATGTGGCTTTTTATAACCAGAGTGAAAAACAAATTAATTTCCAAGAGAATTCTCCATAAGGTTGAACAACGATAGGACCTCAGTGCATCCATGCGTGCGTGCATAGCCAGATCACTTCAGGATTGCATGCTGGAATGGCAATGGGAGTGAACAAAATGAGAGAGTAGAAATCTCTATATAGAAAATATTTATTCATACAAGTGAATGAGTGACTGTGGTCCAATACATTTTTACAGCAGTTAGTATTATGACTTCCAAAGTCTTCCCAAGCATAACCATGGCAGAAAAAAAGGAAGTTTCCATGTTTATTGGTAGAGGCCTCTATGTGCTCCTTATTTCAGGATTCTTTCAGGCGGTGTGAAATCATCAAAGTTGCTGTGTGTATCTTCTGTTGGCTTGATGGCTTTTTGTCAGAGTTACTGATGAGTAAACCTTTTTTTAAAAAAGGGAAGATTTCTGAGATGTTTTTTAAACTGGGGCATAGTAGTTTTCCTTTATGTCACATATTTAATGGATAGAGGTGATTAAAGAGTGCAGAACCCATTTCAAAAACAGCTTTGTATAGGACTAAATATAGTGCTTCTTCATTATAAAAATATAATTATTACTGAAAGTGTATTTGGAAATAGTTCTGCTTCTAGCTCCTTCTTAGTCTTATGTTGATGTCACTAACCTGATTTGAAATGAAATAGTATCTACCAGTCATCAAAAATACTTTACATTTAATGTTGAATTATTAGGGTGTATTCATTTATTGGTTTTACCTCCTCCTACTCTGCTGCTCCGTCTGCTGCACACTTTTCCTACTCGGCCGTTTTCTACCTACCTTTTTAAGCTAATATATATCGTGTAGGGAAAGAGCAAAGCATTGAATATTTAGGGAAAATGCTATTTGGGGAAGATGGAAGAACTGAAGTCAATAGAAGACTATCTGAAGGGAGAATATGAGAGTTTTGAGACAAATGTTCACAATGACAATAGTTTAACTAAGAGTGTGACTTTTAAACAAATTTTTTGAAACTGATACCTTGAATGTAGATGTTCAGACCTTAGTTGTTACCTCATTTATAGTAATTAACATACTATCAAAAGTTTAAATTTTTAAAATAAATTTTGTAATTTTTTAAAAAATTCAATTTAAATTTAAATGCATTTCTTGTGTGTTGGCAAGTTCTAGCTGTTGAGGGAAGGAATGAGAAAAATACAGGTAAAGGATTTCTCAGAGAAAGTATTTTACAGATAAACACAGGTAAAATATATTTTAAAAATATAATTATGTAGTTCATCAGCACAGACAAAAAAAAAACCACAAACCAGTGAAACTGGCTATTTGCAAGCACAGCATGTTAGAGAGTGTTGAGTGGTTTTTGAAACATCGACATGCAGTTCTTTTCTAGTTCCTCTTTGAAGATGACTTTATCCATCTCTTCTAAAAGTGATGCTTTTGCTTTTAAATGATATATTGATTAAATTTTGTTTCTTTTTAAAGCCCTTCATTGTATAACCCACTGAGAGCTGTTGACTACTGATGTGCGAAATTAATCACTCTACTTAACTCTGAAGTTACTACATAGGTCTGCGGAAAGGTAAATGCTTGGAAACTGCTTAGGTGGCAGGTTTCTGGAGACTTAGCAGCTTGGGAATTCATGATTAAATGGCTTCACTGGTCCCGAGAAGGCAGAATTTTAGTTAAAAATAACTGTAAAAGAATAGCAAGAAATATTTACAGTGCTTAGAAAAATGTAGATTTCCAGTCACTAAAATTAAGAACTGTTGGAACTGACTGTTCAGGTGATTATTGAAATGTTGTTTAATGAAGGCATTTATTCTTTTTTACTAACATGGCTTGAGTTATTTTTGCTTGATCATTTTACTTCCCTTATCTGTTTTTATCTTCTTATTTTGATAACACACAGAAGGCTGAAACACTTATTCTTACAATTCTTGTTAAAGCGCAGAGCTGGTACACTGGCTTTACACAACCTCTGGTGCTGGAGATATGTCAGAGAGGATCTGAGTAGAGCAGGCTCTAAGGGACTACAGTTTCCATAACAGAAAGAGTGAAATAGGCTGCGACAACCTTGAAGTGATTTTCATTTACAGTGGCAGGTGAAAATTGTAGTATTACTGGACCAGGCATAAAGTAAATGTGACAAGCAAGAGCCACATTGTCATCAGCACAAAACCCCCATCGTCTTGACATTTCTGAGTGAGAGCTTTTTTATTTACTCAGAAAAGTGGGGGCCACTCTTATCAAAGCCATATTAGGAGTAGGGTTGGATGCTTTCTGGATGAGAGATACTGCATATACTGGGAGTACCAGCCTGGTTTTGTCATGTCTGAATGACTCTCCTGAAGTATGGAAGTTGTGGCTTAAATGCTTCTCTGCCTGAGTCCAGCCAGCACTGGACACTTGGAATAAAACTCCCCTTTTTTCAGAATGGGATTTCATTGCCCAAAATTTATTTCAAAGGCAACACCAATAAAACCCAAGAGAGTCTAATTCTGACAAGCAAGGAGACTGCTTTGGAAAAGCAGGAGCTCAAGTAGATTTCCAGAACTCATGACCAACTAACGAATTGCCTTTTCTAGGTTAGAATGTCTTTCCTTTCAGCAAATATGAAATTTCTTTTGCTAAGAGAGAGCATTGAAAATGGAGCACTCACATCTGAAATGAGCTCAGCCTTTCCTTGTGAATAGATTGCCTCAGGGAAGAAGCAGATGAATGTCTGGTCATTATTTTCGTCACTGTCTCTTGAGGGCAGTCACATGCTACAGCACTGGCCACAAGGAAAATGCTAGTACTGAAGCTTCTGATGTGAAATCTTGCTGTTACTGCTTCTGCTTAATGAATGGAACAAATATTGGCAAAAGGATTAAAATATAAATATTATTAGTGTTATGCACTAGGCTTAAAATTCCTCCTGAGTGAACACCTGGTGAACAAACGTGCAGCCCCTTTGGTTTCAGTGGAGGTGTCCTGGATTATAGCAACTGAGGAAAGAGGGTTTTATGTAGAAACAAGTGACAGACCACTGGGGGAATAGGCAGTTTATAGGAAGCCGTAGGGAAGATGGACAAGCTGAATTTAGATACTCTGCCTTATTACACTGAGAGAAAGAAATGCAGCTACAAGATCATTATTTAATGTGGATACACACCAGTTAGCTGAAACACAGTGTGTTTAAGTACTATGTGAACCAGCAGCTTTAGGCTGTTTGCTACAATGACTTAATTTCTCCAGGTGCTTTTTCTTTGACATTTCCCATGTTGCCCTCAAGCCAAATGTGTAAAGCTGTGCTGCTGCTTCACTGTGAGCTGCTGATGTGCTGGGGATGGAGTGAGGGCCTGTTGCTGTCCAGAGTGATCAGGCAGGAGACATGAGCTTTCCTTTTGCAACAAAGAGAAAGTAAGAAATGACTGTTAGTGGAAATGTATTTACCTTTCTCCGAGGCAAAGGCCTGTGAATATATCTGGAGAATTTTGCTGAGCTTCAGTCATATTTTTGTGGTAACTTCATTTTGCCAAGAACAGCTGCAGTTAATCTCTCTAATACTGGTTAAGACAATACAGCAACAGCATCTGTGAGAGGAGGAAAAACAAACAAACAAACAGGTTAGCCTTTACTAGACTTTCTTGCTTTCTTTCTGACTGTGCTAGAAGACAGCTCTACCTGAAGTCTTTGCCCTTAAATTTTAAGATGTGTTAAACCCTGTATGTGAGAGCATCTCCATATCTGGGTTTTGCTCTAGCAGATGTATTGCAGTTTTATCACGCATTACTGTCCTCACTTTGGTCCTGCACTCATCCACAAGGGCAGTAAGGTCTGGACTGTGTCACAGGGCTGGTCCCATAGCAGGATGCCTGAATACAGGAATGGCAGAGGACAGTAAGTGGTAACTCTGGCATCTTTCTGAAATACGTCAGTATGCATCTCAGATCAACGTGACGACAGTTGACAGAAGCTCTTTTTCATTAGTGTAACTCTCTTCACAAAGGATTCTGCTGGGAAAAGCTGAGCAAATCCCATTGACTTGACTTGTCACACAGTATGTCTCCTTGCTGAAGATTTTATACGAGCACCTGTAGTTCTGTTCAGAGCTGACACATACGATACCTGAAATGCATTCTTTTAAATTTAATAACCCACTTTCTGAAATTTGAGAGAGTTCAGTCTGTTGTAGTTTAAGGGAATTGGCAGGAGCTATACACCAGAGGAAAGTCTGTTGATTTACATTCAGCCCTACTTTCTCATACTTTGCTAATTTCTGGGCTGAAGGAGCACAGATTTCTGTTTGCAAATACACTTGATGAGACAGATTCAGAAAGGTGGAGAGCAGGGATGGGAAATAAAGGTGGAATGCTTGTGGGAAGCAGAAAGAAAGAGAGACTTTATCTGGCTCACCCCTACATAAAGTTATGAGTTAAATGGTATAAATATGTTTTAGAATTAAGTGCATGCATACACGTATTTAATACATTCTTGTCTTTACTTACTAGTTATTCTACATTTATCTTTTTTTTTTTGAGGTGGGAAGGGTGGTTTTGGATGGGTTTTTTTGTTTGTTTTATGTTTATATTTGCAGTTCTGTACTCCTCGTTGTTAAGATTTTCTACCTTGGTTCCTCTGTTTGTTGTAAAACGATGAGTAATATTCTGGAATAAACCTGGAATAAGCCAGGTCAAGTTTCCAAAATTTAATGCACCCTTGCTCACCAATTGCATTTGTAATGTTGTGACATTCTCATATTTAGATATGTCCCTCCAATTAATAGAAATTGGTTTACCTCAGCATCAGTTCTAGGCTGCAATTTCATCTGTAAATTACACAAAATCACAGAATGGTTGAGGTTGGAAGGGACTTTTGGAGGCCTTCTGGTCCAACACCCATCCTCAAGCAGGGCCACCTGGAGCCTGTTGCCCAGGACCGTGTTGAGATTTTTTTTTTAATACCAGTAAGGATGGAGACTCCACAATCTCCCTGGGCAACCTGTGCCGGTGTTTGGTCACCCTCACAGTGAAAGCTTTCTGATGTTCAGAGGCTCTTGTCATAGTGCTTGGCGTGATTGAAAAGAGCCTGGCTCCATCCTCTTTGCATCCTCCATCTAGATAAATTAATTATTAATCCAGAAAATAAAATAAAATAAAATTCTACCTGTCCTTTCCCTACCAAACAGCTTATAGCCTTACAGAGAGCTCACAGGTGTCTGCTTGGATATTGAATTTCTAATACCACGTCCTGTTTTCTTTTTCAGATGGGCTCATCTTTTGGGAACTCAACATTTCAGTCCAAAATAACAGAATCAGCTGATATTGTTGTTGGAATGTGCTATATGGTATTTGGTAAGTATGATTTCATGGTGCGCGTGTTTATAGAGCTTTGGTCATATTTGATGTGGTAAGGAGACTTGACTGGAAAAGTCAAGTTTATTTCTGACACAGATGAACTTTACATTCATAAGAAAGGGGGAAAAAGCATGAAGTAAAATCATTACAAGGTTTCTCATCTGTCATTTATGTTAGGTACAAAAACTTTATTCAGTATTAGGAATATAAAGGTGGACAGGAATGCTGGTTTTTGAGGCCCTGTCAGTTCTTAGCCTCTGCGTGATCATTGTTAAGTCTGAACAGGAAAGCATCTCTTCCATACATCATTGCAAACCATAGAACAACATATCCTGACTCCTTATAATGCCTGAAGTAAAATACCAAAAGCCATAATTACAATTTGCCCAGGAAAGATCAGGTTTATGTCCAACGTCCAGTCACTGCCTTAGAAAGTGAGGTTTCTAGGGAGGTGGCTATGCTCTTAGGGAGGAGGCAAATTTATTCTCCATAGGTCTCACTGATGAGAAAAATCCAGATCCAATCCTAAAGGTACTGGTCAGTATAACCATGAGCCAGAGGCCAGGAAAGGCAACCCAGACACGTGGTAGAGCAATGGCCACCCTGGCTAAATTCAGTCAGGAAGCATGACTGATGTCTGGTGGTTCAGAAGATGGTGAAAAAGAAAAACATAGAAGCCAAATGAATGCCCTAACAGGAAAAAAATCGTCCTTGGAATTTTCCTTCCCTAAGGCAACCAATACTAGCCCTGAAGTATGGGATTATTAAAAAATAAACATAGCACCAACAAAGAGTGAACCCGTGCCTTTATCCTCATTGACTGCCAGTGAATATTGGCATCCTAATGGTTTCAAAGACTAACATGTCTTTTCAACATTCTGTTTGAAAAATATAAATGAATGTAGGCCCATTTCTTTTAGAGTGTAGCTGTATATGGATAGCTGAGTTTGAGAGGAGACTCATAGCCTGGCTGGACAAGGCATATCAATTTAGAGACTCCTGGATTCGCAGAGCTGATTCAACTAATGATAGGGTAATTTCTCATCAGAAACCTCATGTTGTTTTATTCCTGCCAGATGGAGCTGAAATTTTATGGTGTAGCTTTATTTTTGGTTTTGGTGTTATTAACAACAAATAAGATGCAGACCTCTCTACTGACAACACTGCTGATAAAACAGTGAAAATTTCATCTATGTCTGTCCCGTGTTCTCCTCTCCCATCTTTGTTCAGCTAGTCATACAGCATAGTGTTGCCTCATAACTTTCTTTTTAACTTTCTCTTTCTGGATCCTGTGATAATCAGCCACTCTCAGATCACTGAGTCTCTTTTCAGGATGTATCTTCAGTATCTACTCTGTCCACCATGCCAAATCTGTTGAAGAGCCCTGCTTAGAAAACAGATGCAGTATGTTCACAAGGCTATAGAAAATGGAGTTTGGAGTGATCCTGACAGAGCATTTAGAGCATTTGCTGAGCTCTTATACCATTCCTAACCAAAATTTGTCAAGCCTCCTGTGAAAAACTTTCCATTAATAAATTAAGCAGTTTATTCCAGTGTTTGCTAATAGGAAGAAGAATAGAAAAATGGAAAAGAGGTTTCCAGTACATGGTATTTTGTAAAAGTTACACATAATATTTGAAAGAAAAATTATATGCTTAAAAAGGAAAACAATTGTTTCAGATAAAACCTCTTCCCGCCTCTCCCTCCAGGAATTTCACAATGGAAATGTATATGAACAGGGACGGATTTGACCATACAGTCAAGTAGATCCCAAAATGACTATGGTGTCAGTTGGTGCATACTAAAAAGCTGTATATGGACTTGAGCTGGTAATCCAGACAAGAACAGACACCATGGGAAATAAAAGCAAAAAATAAAACTGAGTTTTTACTAAGGGAAAGCATGATGATTTACTCTCCTGTAGCATAGCCACTGAAGATATTTGGTATAACTGGTATCTCTGATGTGGCTACAGTTTTTATGCTCTGGTTATAATAAATCTTATAGTAGGAACAGTGAGAGAGCATATCCTGATAGTCTGATGATCTGTGTTCCTTGACCTCAACCAACCTGATTCTGCTTAGATAATGATCCTTTTAGAGATACCAAATGATAATCAGATTGAAATGTAAATGAAACCTTGAAAAATATTAAAACATGGAAAGAAAATGAAAATAATTTCAAACAAAATGATTGCCTTTTACTGTGTTTTCATTGTTGTATTTTTGAAGTCTTGGAAGAAGAATGTTTCGAACAAAATTGCTGCACATTTGCAGGAGAAGAACGTTCAAGAACAGTATCTTTTCTCTCTCCAGAGGATTTTAAATGACAAGTACCTTAAATGGGCTTAAGGTGATGAGTGGTGGAAAGGGATTTAGTGTCAGTGTCTAACATTACTTGCTAATCTCTGTTTCCGTATGAGAAAATGTCATAATTGAGCATTTGGGAAAACTATGTATTATTTTCCTATGTGAGTATGATTAAATTAAGTATATTCTCTTATGGGTATAACCCAAAGCCAGTGCTGGTTTGCGTTCTCTATGCAACTTATTAACCTCAATTTCTATAGAATAGAATATTTACCTATATTCTATAGGTAAAGTGTTGCTTTTTCCAAACGTATGCAGGAACAGGCAGTGAGGTCCACAAATCACTTGGTGTTTCTTCAGCAGCTTGATTTCACATGGCATTCATTAAGGGACCCTCCCATTCATTACACATTGTTGTGTTCACTGCCCTCTGAAACTTTTATGTTTGAAAGTGTTGTTCTTGTGTGTCTATAAAAGGCTGCCTAGAGCTCTGGTTTTTGACTGTTGCCTGACCTTCTAAACAGATGGTCCTCTAATTCTTATCTAACTTTGTGTATCCATCATAGGTTTTGATCCTGTTATTTTAAAGGCAAAGAGCAAATTCCTTGTCTTCTAGTAGACTACTTGCAGCCTTCTTAAGTTTCTTGGCAGGTGTCACAGTAAAAGCGGCATTCCCAGAGGAAACAGTTCTATCTACACACCGTAGAGACATTACTTAACTACACTTTTTTCATGCATAATTCAACATTCTTGCTATATTACCTATTATTAATAGGAACTATAACAGGCATCTCTAAGAAAATGCCTCAAAGAGAAAGGAAGAAGAGTTAGTGAATGGAGAGCTCTAGACTTGGAACTGGGAAAATGTGTGCAGTGCCAGATGGGTATTATCTCTGACCTAATTAATGACAGCTTTCTCCAGGAAAAAAATCTTTTTTTGGCAGGTCAGTTAATTTAATGGATAAAATGGATAAATGGCTCTGTTTTGGGGCAAGTCTTGTTTAACATATTTATCAATGATCTGGATGAGGGGATCGAGTGCACCCTCAGTAAGTCTCCGGACGACACCAAGCTGTGCGGGAGCGTTCATCTGCTTGAGGGTAGGAAGGCTCTGCAGAGGGATGTGAACAGGTTGGATTGATGGGCCAAGGCCAATTGTATGAAGCTTAACAAGGCCAAGTGCCGGGTCCTGCATTTGGGTCACAACAACCCCATGCAATGTTACAGGCTTGGGGAGGAGTGGCTGGGGGGCTGCCTAGTGGAGAAGGACCTGGGGATGCTGGTCAACAGCCGGCTGAACATGAGCCAGCAGCGTGGCCAGGTGGCCAAGAAGGCCAACATCATACTGGCTTGTATCAGGAATAGTGTGGCCAGTAGGAGCAGGGCAGTGATCATGCCCCTGTACTCAGCACTGGTGAGGCTGCACCTTGAATACCGTGTTCAGTTTTGGGCTCCTCAGTACAAGAAGGATACTGAGTTGCTGAAGTGTGTCCAGAGAAGGGCAACGAAGCTGGTGAAAGGTCTGGAGAGCAGGTCTTATGAGGACAGGTTGAGGGAACTGGGTTTGTTTAGCCTGGAGAAAAGGAGGCTGAGGGGAGACCTTATTGCCCTCTACAACTACCTGAAAGGAGGTTGTAGTGAGGTGGGTGCTGGTCTCTTCTCCCAAGTTACAAGAGTAAATGGCCTCAAGCTGAGTCAGGGGAGGTTTAGATTGGATATTAGGAAAAATGTCTTTACTGAAAGAGTGGTCAGGCATTGGAAGAGGCTGCCCAGAGAGGTGGTAGAGTCACCATCCCTGGAGGAGTTAAAAAAATGTGTAGATGTGGCACTTCAGGGCATGGTTTAGGAGACATGGTAGTGTTGGTTTTACAGTTGGACTTGATGATCCTAGAGGTCTTTTCCAACCTTAATGATTCTATGATTCTAAAATGATTCATTAGATCTTTGCAGATAGCCTGATGGACAAAACAGGAAGAAACCAGGAGAAATAAATTTTTTTAAAAAAATAAAATTTAAATATAAATGAGAGAAAATGGCAAATATGAAAAAGTGACAAGCTTATCTGATAAGTGCCAGCTATGATGACAGCACTTTATTTTTGTGCAGGGAAAAAAAAAAAGATGGCATATAGTAACTTTTTCTTCATGTTGTGTGTTTCTCTGCAGGAATATGCTCTTTGTGTGGGAACAGTATTCTCCTATATGTCTCCTGCAAGAAAAAGAATATGTTGAAACCAGCAGAACACTTCATTATTAACCTTGCCATCAGTGATCTTGGTATGACTCTGACATTGTACCCTCTAGCTGTAACCTCCAGCCTTTCACACAGGTTTGTTCACTATGCACATGATGTTTAACATCCTTTGGAGGTCTGTGTCAGTGGTGAAGACCAAATTACTCTGCCACTTTGCTTGCCGTAGAAGTGGAAATTAATTGGAAGGATTGAGAGAAATGTGCTCTGTGACATCAGCTTTGTGGACTGCTGGTGTTAATTAGTGTTCATGTCCATTTGAGGTCACTATCTTTTTGATTTCTGCAGGGCTGAGAAGATTTTTTTTCCAAACATCCACATCCTACTGCTTTTATTCTTCATGGGTAGTATTACTCAAGTAATGGTGAAATGATTTGGGGTTTTTTTTTCAGTTGGACCATGAAGTTTGGTACCATGAAAAGAAAACTGTGAATTTACTTATGATCTCCAAAATTAGTGGTAGAGATGATGAATAGAAACATAATGTTCTGGATTAATATTTAGGCCAACACTCTGAATTTAGAACTTCTACCTTCCCTACTTCTCTTTTTCTACATGAATTCAACCTCATATCGTTGTGCAAAATCTATTTTTTGTGATCTTCCTTTAAAGTTTGGGAGGCTTAAAAGACTCATTACTAGACCTCATATAGTATTTGTGCAACCCAGGCGGTATGGAAGTGTTTGAGAGAAGGGCACTAGACAGAAAAGGTGAAGGAAGATCAGAACTGGTTGTCAGGAGCTGTTCTGCATGATTTGAGATAGGATGGTATTTGTAATATTTTGGTCTATCCCAGTTGTTGCAGAATGTCCCTCGTGTACAGATGTGAATATGCAGTGCTGATTTGCCTTCCCAAAGCACTTTACTGAGAAACCTAAGAATGTGAGATTAATAGTGTAATTAAGTGGAATATATTTAACAAAAGACAGAGAACACCTCACCCAACATAACTGCTGGGTAATTTTTTCTTTTCAGTTAACCAAAATGAAGAAACTGTATTTGGTCTGATGTGTGAAAAAATATATCTCTGTCCTTTTCCCATCTAGTTTTCCCTCATTTTGGCATCAAAACAAAAAGTAAGAGAAAAAGATCCAGTAATTAGTTTTTACCACATTACTGTCTGTGTTAAAATATTGCTAAATATATTGACTAATGGAGATGATGTCTTCAAAATCTAGAATAGGGCTTTTGATAACTGCTACTGCAAATAATGCCATTGTCTGAATAGAAAGGGAGGCGGTATAGTGTTTCAGATAAAACTTTTGTTCTTCTGGAGAACCTTCACAAGAGAAAGTGTTGATTTTGATGAAAACTAGGTTTAAAAATATATATTAAGAATCAGAAATAGTAATAAGCTGTATTATTTTATGTCCTAGACCTACTGGTAACAAGCATTTCAATTTTTCATTTCAGAATGATTATCGTTAAGATATACTGCTTTGTTTTATAAAAATAAAAAGGCTTAAATGTGAATCATAAAAATAAAGCAGGACATGATTACTTTACTGGCTGTACATTTTTCAAATTAGAATATCTTTTGTAGATGATCATTGATCAACAAATAACTTAATCATGCGGTTTTATTGAATTTTTAAGGCTACAACTCTAAATATATTTCTATCATTTTGTATTACATTTAAGAAAGAACGATAGCATCCAAAAATTGACTTTCTTGGTTATTTGCCAGGTGGCTGTATGGGAAACAGATCTGCTTGTTCTATGCCTTTTGTGGGGTGCTGTTTGGGATCTGCAGTCTCTCAACACTGACATTACTAAGCACTGTGTGCTGCCTCAAAATTTGTTTTCCAGCTTATGGTAAGCTAATGCCTCTGTCTTAAGTGACTCAATTTTTCGTGTGAACATAGACCACCATTATCTGGGTTGCATATCCTAAAAAGTATTTTTATAGAGGAGGTCTTTTACATCCAGTCAAACAATTCTTATTTCTGTGATCATTGATAACTAACTATAGGGCTAGATATATGCAGTTGATTACTATTCAGGTCTTTTAAATCAGGGTGATAATTTGGAAACATGGAATAAGAGTTCCCAATCTGAAAGCAAGGCTGGCCTGAATAAACTATTTTTTCAGGGTTTATTGCTACATTTTGATAGAGATTTATTCATAGAGATTTATGTTGTCCTAAGTATCCTACATGTATCAGAGAATTCAGCTACCTAAGTTTCTGCAAATTGTTGTGAACCATGCCCTATTCTTACAAACCTTCAATATGCTATAGTATTTTGAACACTTATTAAAGTTACTCTTAATTACCCTGCTCAGCTGCCTGTATTTGGGAAACTCCATGCAGACATGGCAACCATGCTGATCTTGTTTTGTGTCTTCCAGGGAACAGGTTCAGGAGAGAACACGGACAAATCTTGATAGCCTGTGCTTGGACTTATGCAGCAATTTTTGCCTGTTCTCCCCTAGCTCACTGGGGAGAATACGGAGCGGAGCCCTATGGCACAGCCTGCTGCATTGACTGGCGTTCCACCAATGTAAACACCGTGGCCATGTCTTACAGTGTAGTCCTCTTTGTCTTCTGTTTTATTCTCCCCTGTGGAGTAATTGTCACTTCCTATTCTCTTATTCTGGTCACTGTGAAAGAATCCAGGAAAGCAGTGGAACAGCACGTCTCCGGCCCTGCCAAGATGAGCAATGCACAAACCATTACTGTCAAGGTATTTGAAAGTTAGTTTTTGGCAAGGCTTTTTTGGCACAGCTGGGCAGCACCATGTAAGGACCAAGAAAGTTCCTGAGGCGGGAATAAAGATGGAAAATAAAAATGGTTCTTACTGCATTTTCATTTCAGGCAACAGTATTGTCTCATGCAGATTTACTGCATGGCAATGAGTTGCTAAACATGCAAATAGTAGATCTGTTGTTTCTGGAGGGTGATAATTGAGCTCACAAAGCATCGTAACTTGTGAAAATTAAGATTTCAGACTTTTGATCAAAAGGAAGTCTAAAAATTGGAGCACTATGTAGAAGTGAATTTTGGTCTCATGCTCTTGAGCCACTGCTTATAAAAGCCAGTCTGGTTTTGAGTGAGTGAATTCTGTTTGCCCAGCTACAGACATCTGAGGAGATCCAGCCTTAAGCTTTATATCATTAGAAATTTTAAACAGTAGTGTAGACATCAAATTCTCTTTATAACTGAACAAGGGACCAAGGTCACAGAAAAGTGTATCTCTGTAAATACTTTTCGAACCAAAACTTCGAAGGTTTGTGTTTCACTAGCTTATGCAGTAAAATTAAACCTGTGGTCACAGTATTTGTTGTGGAAATTGTTTCCTGCTGCCAGACTATGTCCCTGTCATTTCCAGGAGAAGATCAGCATCAATTTTTTTAATAATCCAAAAAATGAGAAGAGGAACTTTGCAGCTAGCATTGGGTGTGCTTCACTCCCTAGATAATGTACCTCTTGAAAGACCTGAGTGTTACCTCTTGACTCTGTTAATTATCTCCACTGAGAAAATCTTTGGTTTTTTCTTTTTTTTTTTTTTTTTTTCAGTGAATCCTTGTCTCATTTCTCTAGTTATTTGTTTGGCATGTCCTTCTAAGTATCTTCCTCATCACCTCTCAGTTTTCTGTTTGAAGTGATCTTTGGTCCGTATCTTCTTTCTCTGTTCAGGAATATGGACACTCTCATTTGCAAATACAATTGGACACCTCACAGATCTGCTTCTATATGGAATATCTGTTTTGTCTTTTTCATGTTAACAAACTTGGTCTCTCTCTTACATCTCCCTTCAGATTACCAAGTGCAGTGTTGCTTCACTAGACATCTTAATTTGCCCAGTCTCTGCCTTTGAGTATCTTGGTTTTGACCACTGTGGGAAACACCATCCTTCTGTCTAATGCAAGGACTTGTAACCTAAATACCTTCCTTATCCAAGCAGTTTAAGAACTAAAGAGTTACGTCCATCTTACCTACTCCTTTTTTGTAATAACTCTTAGATGGAACATTTGCCAACTAAAGCTCTTAAGTATATTCCTGCCCCACTCCTGGATATTCAGTAGTCATTCATTTTCTTAAGTCTTCCATTTGACCACATCCTTTAACTCTTTAATTAACTTTTAAGAATCTTCATAGCTTATCTTAATTAATTTCTATACTCCTGTTCAGTGAGACCAAGGTGCTGGTTGCACTGTATGCTCATAACACTCAGAAATGTGCATACATGTTCAGTGCTACTTGTTATTCTTATAAGTTCCTTCTAATAAACACTGGCAAAATGAAAACAATACCTCCTTCAAAATTTCCTTTGTGATGTTAACTCAAAAATTCATGCTGGTATCTCATAGAAGTTGACATTGGTTGGGCTGCTGGAACACTACCAGGACTGCTTATCACGTACTGGCAAATATTTCTTCTTTTTGTTCCCTGATTTCTTCCCATCAAAATTGCTCTGACCTTCACTGTTAGGCTGTAAATTCTTTGAGTTACTCAGACTGCTTATCTGCAGAGTATCTTACCCTGAAACAATAATAATACAAACCAGAGCTAGTTATACATGATAATCCCTTGGAGATATCTGCCAAGAGGATGGTTTAAGTCAAACTCATAAAAGCTGAGAGCAGAGTAGGGACATTTTTGTTTTGGTTAATGGCCAAGAAACTCTGCTAAAACAATTAACCCCCAAAGATGTCTGTTTTGCAGTGTAGTTGGAATGATTATTTGTTGAACTGTAGCTCTTCCTGCTAGATTTGAGCTGCAATACAGCCCACCTTGTAGCACCTGTCACATTAGAGATAATTTATAGACCCTTCTTCCTCCAGCCTTCTCCATCCTGCCTCTAACATCAGGTTACCATAACTTAGGAGTCCTGGTCAGGTTTGACCTGTGCCTCCACTGTCTGATCCAGCTTCAGCTGAAGTGTTTGGACATTGCTTCAGTCTTCAAAACCTAAATCTGGAAAATTATTTGGGCACTTAAAGTGGGACTTAAACACTTAAGAATCCAGCTAAGCTCAGAATTGTGATTATGGAAGCTCTTACTTGGCAGCTGCCTATGCCTTGAGGCTCCAATAAAATGCTTCAGGTTCCTCTGTAAGTGTAGAGGTTTCCCAAGTTCCTGCAGTTTGCTTTAATCTGTACTAAAGTTTTGCTAAACTGTATTAACATAACCAGGCCATAGTGTTCAATTTAGGCCCACTTTAGTCTATTTGTTTATTAGTAATTGAATATTTTTATGAAAAAAGAACAATAAAATACAGATAACGTTCGCTGTCACTAATCTAATTCCCATTTTAAAAGATCTGTCTGTAGTGTTTTGTCTGTGCTCTTTTAGAATGACAGTAGCAAGACTTCTAGAAAATGTAATGGAAGCTGTATAGTGCTTTTGTGCTTGTGAATTTGCAAGGTTGGCTAAGTACTGGTATTGCTTTTATTATTATATAGTGCTATAAAAATCAATTATAATGCATACAGAGGACACTATTGTTCTCATGTGATCTCTTCACAGGTGCATGGGTTTGCTAGCTTCTGAAGAAAATATGCTCTGAGCATATAGATAAGACAGATAATTATTATGAATGCAAGTAGAGATGTAGAAAATTGCCTCTTCTCCAGGAATTCCCTGGGATTAAGCCATTTCAGAAACACACCCTAGCTCCCCCTAGACGTTGCAGGAGAAAACCCACCATAAGTGTAACTTCATGTCTCATCAAGTATTTGTCCAAATATCATCTCTGAATTGTCTGCAGTACATTGAATTTAAATCATGAGGGGTAAGCCTTTGGCCTGGGAGATTGTGTTCAGTTTTTATTCTGATTCAGACTTCATATATGACCTTGAACAAAACTGGTATTCAACTTGTATTTCTTTGTGGCTGTAATTTGTGATACTTCTGAGGTATCTGATTTAAAACACCAAAGTATTGTTTGGCTGAAAAGGAGAAGATTGAATAATTCACATCTCTCTTATACTATTGTTTATTGAAAGAAATGATTTTGTTCTTAGTATGGAATACAATGACTTCCAGAGAAACAACACAAATCTGCAGACTATACAGGTTAATTGTTCTTAAATTGGGCTTCTGCAATGCACAGACATAGTGCTTGGGTTTTTTAATCCTCATTCAATTACTTTTTGTTAAATTAATAGAAATTTTACCACCAGCTCCAAAACTGGAAGTATTATATATACACTGGTACGAGCAATCTTGAAAGCCATGGCTAATTACAGGTGTGCATAACAGGAAATATAATGGAAATCAAATTGGATAAAGGTTACTCTTCAAAGAAGACCTACAGTTTAGAATAGAAGATGGTAAATCTGAATAATTCATTATGATGGGTAAATCTGCTCCTGAAGTGAAAGAATTCCAGCTGTTCAATGCCTTTCTTGATTTTGTCCAACTTAAACAGATGCTTTAGTTGTAAGGCACAACAACATTGCAATTTGCTGCAAGCATTTCAAAGCCCTTCGGAGATTAGATGTGCTGTTTCTAAATGCATGTTAAAGGAGAGAATCTGCATGAATACACAGCCAATGTCAAACTTACAGTTACATTACACTATTGACTGTATAATATTTATTAATTTGAGGTGAAGACAATCAACTTTTTGGCAAGTGTGGGAGAATCTGGTTGACTGATAAAGAACATATTGAATGTTTCTTACTGTCAAGGCTTGCTGTGGAAGAATACAGACATTCCATTTGGGAAGAAAGTGAAATTGAGATTCTGTTCCTTTAATACGGATCATCACATTTATGGCTGGCTTTTACTTTTGTGCAGCATAAATGTTTATAATAGCAACAAGTTTACAAAGAAGTGCTTTTAGATTCTTATGTGAGCATGGCTCAGATCAGAAAAACTCTTCCATAATGCTTTAGACCTTTCAGTAACGTTGTCTTCATTTTTGTGTGGTCTCAATTGACTAGCTCATTTACAGTGACCACGGCTATATCCTAGGCTTTCCAGATGTGCAGGTCCTACAAAGTTGCCAGGCGTCTTGGGCAAAAATACCTTTTTTTCATTTTTTTAATCTGGAAAAGGTTTACAGAGGAAAAAGCGGACAGATGAAGGGTCTGAGATAGCCTCCAGTAGTCTCAAGTTCATCAGACTTCTGTTACAGCCTGATGCATACCATTTTAATTCCTTGCCACCTGGTGTAGGAATTATAGCATTGGTTGTTCTTGTCTGTTGCTTTTCAGACTTTGCCATCATTGCTTTGGTATATTTTGCAAGATACGATTGTAATATGCCTTAGCTTTACAGGTCAGTAAACTACCAGTCTTTAGCTGACTAGTTCCATGATTTCTGTGTACAGTAAAACTCTGTAAGATAGGACGTTATGGCCAATATTTTCCTTGCCAATGAGAACTGGAGCAAGGTTGAACTGTCAAACGAAGGCCTCCAGTGTAGTCAGCTGCAAGACTCAAATTCAGGACCCACTCTTGCTTTGCCTGGTGCTTTGCCCGTTAGCCTCCGCCTCTTGCATATTTCTGTCTCCAGGCTTTGGTATGGTACTTACGGCGACCTGAATTCTCAGCAAAGTTTGCGCAGAGAGACGTTCTGCAGTTTTATAATAGAGGTTTCTGCTGTTGCAGGCTTTTGAAGAAAGAGGTAGATAAGCCTTGACAGAGTCTCGTCCATGAGACAGGGTGTGTGAATCTTGCAGTCTTCAAGGATCCAGAGGCAGAGTTTGGGGTCAATGTTACCTAACTAACATAAATTCAGTAAGGAGAAGGAACAGGTGATTTGTGGGAACCTGTCTTCATCTTTGTGAGCCACTGTGGGGGACAGGTAGCATCTTAGCAGATGGTGGTGGTTAAACTAGCAGATCTCAGGTGATGAAGGGCTGCATCAAGGGTGCTCTTTGGTTTCTGAGAATAAAGCTGTTATAGCTGCTTGAGCAGGCCTCTGGCCCAAAATACACTGGTGAGATCCTCAGTGAAATTTAGGAATTCCCCTGGCATGTCAGGAGAGAGGCATGGGTGCTGGGCACTCCTGGGACAGGGTGGCTCCCATGGATCATTGAGGCTCACTGGGATTTTGCCCTGTGTGTGATGCATGTGTACCTGTGGATGCTGACTGTGAATAAAACTTTGCTTTTGCAAATCATGAGACATAGAAAAAGTTGTGCTGAGGATACAAGGAAGGGCAGAAAGCAGCTTTGAATACGCTCTGTAGGCGTAAACCCACACAAGGAAATCTGGCCCTAAATCTAGCACTGGAAATGCTCCTCCGAGGGAGCCTAGATCTTCCTCACCTGTCTGTCTGGTTTAGATGACCCTAGGGCAGGACAAGCTGAGATTGTGTTTACTTTTGTATTTCATTCATTGGGATGCGTATAATGATCATGACAACCGATGTAGTCCATGATGCAAGGAGAATGGATTGCACTAGAGATACATAGCTGATGTACCCATTGTAAATAAAATGTTTATGCTACATTAGAGCACTCTTTCTACTTAGAGCCACAGGCAATATTTAGTAATGCCTGAGTACAGGAGAGGACATATCCATTTATGCATATTTTTTGTAAGCTGTGTGCTAATCATAGGGCTCACTTTAAAATAAATAGACAGCTACCAAAAAATTTTGGGCAACAGACAGCATTAAAAAAACTTTTTTTGCCATATTTTAGCAAGACAGTTGAAGAAGAATTACCTTTATCTTACACAACTCGGCACCATTAAGCTGAATGTATACAGTGAGGTGCTGTCTCTAAGTATATACAAAAGAATAAGTGAACAAAATACTGCCAGATTGCTTAAAATATGCTGCCAGAGGTCTGTTCCAAGGTCTTGAGAGCAGAGTAATCATTGGAAAGAGGCCCATTGACTTGTTTTAGAGCAGAAACCAGTAAGAATCAGGTGGTTTTTTCTGAACCACAGTACTGTAACAGCAGTTTACTGTTTTTACTTTTTTTACTCCTTTGTGTGCTGTTGAATGAAGGGAGGAGTAAAATTCATGCCATGAATTTTCAAAGCTTAGCCCGTGAATTTCTAATTTCTTTTACTTCTTCCTCTATTTTAGCAATGCATTGGCTCACTGGCTTATTATTTTGCAGAAGAGAAAAGTAGAGGTTGTAATAGTCCCTTGAGGCATAAAAAAAACCAAACCAGTGGAATTAATTTGCTGCTTATAAGCATTCGTTTGGACTAAGTCTCCAGATTTTGAAAATAGTTGCATTTACCCTGTCAGAAACAATTTGTAGGAAAAACTTCATATTCTCAGCAGAATAGCTTCACCCATAGTAATTCCTTTAAAAGTGAAAGAAGAAAATATAATTTTATTGGCTCTGTCATAGCCTTATCTAATTGCCTTCTGAGAGCCCATTTCTCCTTCTTTGTAGCCTCTGGGAAATGAAAATCTTTTAAGGCTGTGCTGCAATAAGCATATTGCATACATAAACTGAAAAACGTTAAGCACTTTCTGCAAATTTTCTTTTCTGTTTTGCAGACAGGAATGAATTTGCATGCCAAAGGAAGGTAAAGGTTCTACAGAAGAGACAAATGATGGACCATTTATAATTCATAGGAAGGACAATATGCAGTCCTGTTGATTTAAATGACATCGTCTCAGGAGGGCTTGATTCTTCTAATTCATTAATGCTCAAGACTTTCTATTCAAAAACTTCTTGCAATATATTTCTTAAGAAGCAGAAAATGTACTTCTAACTTTCTATTCTAAACCCTCTTTATTATTACAGTGAAGTATCCTTTATTAATAATTTTGTACCAGGAACATCCATGTGCCGGCAAGGTTCTCTGTTGTACAAAGAGATCCTTCAAGTCCAGACCTGCAAGATGCTGAATACACTGAAATGAGGCTTCCCTGCCTGTTCCTAGCATTGGCCTCAGGGTTGGATGGACTGGCCCTGGCAGCATGCAGGTTGACCTCATCTGTGCTTACAGGCTACAATCATTCTGTTCTTCCTAAAAGATCCATAGGGGGCACAGGGTTTTATAAGCCCACGGCCTAACTCAAAAGTATCTTTCCTGAACTTGACCAGAGACTCTTCTTTCTGCATCTTCTGTACATTGCTACTTCTTACCGATATTCTTGACAATCCTGACAATCTTAAGCAATCATGTGCTAGTCTCTATACAGGTATGTAACGATTGTTTGAAAGTGGATATTTTTTAGTTAGTTTATTATGCAGATAGAAGAATTTGCTAAATCTTGCTTGCTACATGTTGATATAGCAAACATTCACCCGAGTCCCATGGGAATTTGTTACAGCGAGGGTAGAGTGTAGTGAAAAAAATATTACACAACTCTCACAATAAATTCTCAAATTCTGTGCATATTTCTGGACAATATTATTCTTTTGTAGATTAAATTTTTAAACATAGATGTTGGCTGTTACATTGAAGCTACTGCATTATATTTGGAGACCTAAACAGGAATTCTTCAGGCTGGCTGAAGATCAGCAGGTTGTACTGATTTAGTGGAATTTGCAGATAATTACACACTGTCAGCTGTCAAGTCCAAAATTGTAGGCAGGTGCTAAAATAGTGACATGAGGAATGAATAATCTAAAGCATCTACATGGTGTCCATTAAAGCTTGCTGAAATTACACACTACATGGCAGATATATGGATAATCCAGTATTTATGTAGTTTATAATTAAAAGGCAAAGCGACTATGTAATTATTATACTGTTATCTAAACATGGTATCTATTAGAAGGTGGCAGTTATAGCTCTGTGCTGGGCTATGGCAAGGTACGAAAATGATCAGCAATGACGCCTAATATCTTAACATTCATAATTTTTTTACCTGTATTGAGATCTTCACTTGTTATTTGAAATACTGGTTGATGTAAACCAGTCTTGAATCCTTAGAGCAGCCTAGTATCACAGGTGTAAGGTGCATATCTGTTTCCTTCAATTTTAGAGTATATGAAAATTATTCTGTCGTGGAAAAAAATGTCAGTAGAATGCAAAGGAGCTGGTATTGTTAGATGCTGTAGGAGTGCAGGTGAAAACTGGGAACCCAAAGTCTGCCCATCGAATTAGGAAGCAAAAGGTAGCACACAAAAGCATAAGATTCTGGGGAGTTGTAGCAGGAAATGGTGGTAATTTCTGCAACATCAAAGAAAATAAGGCCAAAGCTCATAAGCGCCGGCCCACTGATTGCCCTGTTGCTTAGTTGTTAGCGTGCTCCCTTGTGTGGTTTTACCCATGCCTGGGCATAGGCCAGGGGATAGCGCAAACCAGGGACTGTTCCTAAAAGGTGATATGGGCAAGACTGTGGCATATTTGTCTTGTACCAGTTCCCCCTTGTACACTTTGCTAGTATTATCCCAGCAGCATCTGTACTCTAACGTGATCCTAACACCCCTTCCTAGGGCATGCAACAAATAGTTTGTTTCATGCACTTTGAACTGAAAAAAAGTACACGGAATCCCCAATAATTATGTCTTAAGCCCACCAAGACACGACAAGGGAATGCTGGTGAGACCCAAGGCCCAACACGATGCAGTGTGGAGGTGACTAGTCTGTGCTAGGTCCAGGCAGCGGTCCCTGATCTTATTTTATTTAGCAGTTTAGCTAAATCACATTGTTCCTTAATCAGCCACACAACATTATGCTGGATTTCCTTTTGTTCTGTACAGGCTGATTTTGCTGTTTCTATGCTGTGTATTATAGTCTGAGGCTAAAATTAGGCAATATGTCTCTTCTTTGCTTTAATGAGAGATGCTGGGCTCAAGTCTAGAGTGAAATTATGAAAAGGCTCAGCTGCAGTTCAGCATGCCTGTTGTCCTTGCTGGGTCTCATTGTGTAATGATGCACAGGTGACTGCTGCCTCAGGTGATATCACCTTCACAGGAGGAAATCCAGGGCCAGAACTGACATCTGTCTGTCAAGTATAGCATAGAGGTATTTGAATCAATCACACAGTGATGTAATGAAATGGGATAGTTGACCCGTCTCATAGTCTCATAGAAAGTCATATTCACTTAAGAACAGTTCCCCTTGGCGTATGTAGCTGATGTGTGGCCTTTGTGAGTTATTGAAATGAAATGAAAGAACAAATGTACAGATCAGTCATACAGAACACAGGTTTCTGGGGTAAAATGAACTCATCATTGGAAATAACCTACATATTCACAGAATTCTAGTTGGTTATTGAGGCTCGAATCACAGGACCAATGTCACTTTGTTTCTGTCCTGCTACTTACATTTTTTAGGTAACCTTTGGCTATTATATTGTGCACTGAATTAAGAAAGTTTTTAAAAATCATTGGCAAAAATGAGATATGAACCAGCAGGAAAAAAGGAATGCTCACTCACAAGTACTCTGTTCCTTATAGTGAAAGAGCTTGTGGAAAAGATTTTTTTGCTTTCAAAACTTTACTATCTTTGACAATTTATATGCAGATAATTGAAACCCCTTATTACATCTTACTCGTTATGCTTTGTGGCCTTTGTATTTTCACTGGAACAGTGTACATTCAATAATCTTTTTCTGATCATTTTAGGAAAACTGACCACTGCAACTTGCAGGTGTAGTATTTCAGAGGTAGCTAATTTATGATTACACAAATACACCATGTGTCTAAGAGTGTGTGCTAAAGGACACATCTTTGAAGGCATAGTGTGCCTATGCAATGTTCCCCCATTTGTTGTCCTTATGCTGTTGTTCTTTGCCCACAAAAATGCAAAGATGTCCTTTGGTTTGGCCCTTTGGTGAATTCCTTGTGAGTGCTCACAAGGTTGCCCCATATCCACCTCATTAAAATTCTCTTCCTTTGCTGTGCATATAAAAATCTTGATGTTATTTGCCATCTTGTGTTGGCATCACTGGTTAGCCCACTCCTCAAACCTGTCTTCTTGGAATCATGTTGGTCATTTGGTTGATCTTAAGGAGATGGAGATACTTCATCAAGCACGTGGCTTAAAACTTCTTAACATACACAGAGAGTGTTAAGTCCTTTCAAGCTCTGTTGTATTAAACTCCAGACTTCAAAATGTGGCATGACAATATAAATAATTATAACAAAGTCTCTTTCTACATTCATGTACATATATGCACAGTTGATATGCTTAAATTTCTCAAAGGGGGTTCCTTTTACCTAATTGTGTTCCACTAAAAGTTAGTTGTCTTAAGTACCTCCTCAAAATTGTCAGTGACAAAGACCTGAGAGCAATCTGTCACATCTGTTTTAGACATAGATCTTTCAATGTTATTAATTGCTTTTAGGAGAGATGTGTCTCTTTCCTTTGACATTATGAAGAACCTAGACTGGCTTAGATTTAGCATATAAATCTTTGGATAGCTCAGGTTATGCAAGCTTAATCCCCTCCTTGCTCTAGAAACTGTATTGATGCAGTTTGGGAAGTTGGCTGAGAGCTCCTTGAAAATATGTACCAAATATCTTTTCATAGGAACAATGTAAAGCCTATTGCAATTCCAAAGATTAATCGCTACCTAAATAAGCCATCTGGAAAATGCATCAATTTATTCTGATGTCCATTTCTTTTTAGTGTGATTCTGAAGGGCTGAGGCATATTACTTGTCACGGAGACCGCTTTTAGTTTCAGTGTTGAATACTGGCCATGGACAGTTGAAGATTATAAAGCCCATGCATATGGCACCAGCATATCCATAGATAGAGCCAGACATTCAGCTGATGTAAAGAAATAGAATGCTATGGAAACAAAGAGAAAAATTAAGTTCACCCCATCTTGTGGATTTGCCTCTTCATCATTTCTTGACTAGTCTTATTCTGTCAAAATACCTTTTTTCTCAGTTCTGTCGAATGACTTTAACTTTGGGCTTCCTGTGAGTTCTAACAGGTTAGAGCTCTAAATGGTTATCACCCATAAATGTGAAGTTTCTCCTGTGCCACTATTATTACAGTGGATGGCTTTCTAGAGACATATGCAAATTCATTAACAGATTTTAGCCTAACAGGAAAAACTGTTAAATGCCACAGACGCTCCTCATAAAATTCATGGTATATATTTCTTGGCAATCACCATGCATGTCTTCTTGCAAAATAAAATTTGTGAGACTATTAAACTCAGGGAGAAAATAATAGCATTTGGAGGAGATCTTTATGCCTTAAAAGAGTCTAATGTATGTTCCTCTGGTGTTAGTGCTTGGGGCCTCTTTCATTCTCAGTCTGAACACAACAATGTCATCTATCTTAATAAAAAAACCCCATGATTTTTGCAACCTTGAATCTATAGCGAGAGCCTCACTGAGAAAAGTGGTAGATTTGCAGCTAACTGAGCTAGTTAGCAGCTCTGTAATGCCACTTGCAGAGCGCAGCTCAGGCAGGTGGCACAATTAGCAGCTGATAACAGAAGTACTTTCCTTATGTATTTTCTTCTGTCCCTTGGATCCAGTACTACTCTAAACTGATACTGTCTTCCTTATTTGGAAATAAATACTTTCAGCAAGCATGGACTTGTGAAGCTTCCTCAAGTCATGAATATTCTTGTTTGTGTCTTTAAAATATATGTGCACTTAAGTTATAAACAGTGCTTAGAATGATGCCCCACAGGTTAATCTTCCTATACATGTTGATGCTTACAGTTTACTTTAGATTTCTCAAGGTTTATGTTTATTTCAGATCTGATATTTATCCTTGCATTTTACATAGGTGTGTGATAATTTATTAAAAAAACCCAACCTGTTCTTTTTCTCTGGTGTTTGGTTGGGTTTGGGGTTTTTTTTGTTTGTTTGGTTGGTTTTTTTAAAGGCCTACCAAAGCCTTCTTCATAGAGTTTATCAGGAGAAACATTTGTGCAGTAGGAGTTAACTTCAATTCATTAATCTGATTCACCTTCAGGATTAATGTGGTTTTCTGCTGTCAGATGCCTGTGTGTGGCTGCAGTTGAGCACCAACAGTACAGTTATGGAAGACATTCGGTAGCCAGGAAAAATGGTATGACTCATGAATTAGACAGTAGATAGGAATAGCTTTGCAATCCAGACAAGTGTACCCCCAGAATGGTATCTTTTTCTTTAGGTTGGCTTCCTTTTTGGTCTAAAAAGAGTTTTTACAGCACTTTAGTGAAGAGGAAGAGAAATGTAGGAGCTGATACATTTTAACTTTGAAAGTTTCAGGTTGAAGTAAGTTTCAGACAGAATTAAGATGCTAGAAAAATATGCAATTGGAGAGCAGTTGAGGTATGATGGACGACTTGGGAAGACTTTTAACAAGGGGTTTCAGTCAGGTGGTACACACTATTTTGGTGGCTATTTTTTTCATGTATGCAATTTTTTAACTCACTGTTTTCTCTTTTTCTCTGCAAGCTGAGTGTTGCCGTGTGCATTGGATTTTTTGCTGCCTGGAGCCCTTATGCCACTATTGCCATGTGGGCAGCTTTTGGATCAATAGATAAGATTCCTCCATTAGCCTTTGCTGTGCCCGCTGTCTTTGCAAAGTCTTCCACATTCTACAATCCAGTTATCTATCTCCTCCTGAAGCCCAATTTCCGAAACACCATCACCGAAGATTTCACAGTTCTTCGACAGTTATGCATCAGGACTTGTTTTTGTGTCAAGGCACCACAGAACTACAGATCACCTTTGAACACCAGCATGAGAACATTTAAGGACAAAAATCAATCCAGCTGTAATTCTCTGCCAATTGTGGAAGAATGTTCTTATTTCCCTCATGAAAAGCGCAGCGATACTCTCAGATGCTTTCAAAGCTATCCAAAATGCTGTCAGGAGATGCTAAGTGCTATGGAATGCCCTCCTCAAGAAGCTGTGTCCTTGGAAAGCAACCTCCAAGCAAAAGTGATACAGGCCAGTAAGAAGCCAGTAAAGGTAGTTGCGCAGGGAGAGAAAAGCACTGAAATCAATACTTTGGAAATCACCTTGGAAGCAGTACCTGTGCATAGTACATTTACAGACCTCTAGAGCTGCTTGCATGAAGCCCTCTGACATTACTGTCGTTACACTGGATTTATGAACGTGGCTTTTTCTAAAGAGTCCTCCTACTACCCTGTTTTCTAGACTATTTTCCTGTTTTTTCTCACCTTCTTTGATGGGACACATGTTACAGCATGGGCATGCTACAAATGCTATATAACTCTTGCCATACCAACTTAAATGCATTGTGCTAACTGTGGTCACATCATGAACTATGTCAGACAAATCCTCTCTGCATTTTGTAACATCCTTTTACTCTGTTTTCAAAAGAATGCACTAACAATTGACAGGTTTTCCATACAGCATTATTACTCTTTTCAGACTATGTACGTTTTATATTCTGTCTGTTCAAAAGAAATAACTCAATGTAGAGTTTTAAAAGGACAAGATCGTGCTGGTTTAATTGTTATAGCAACTGAAAAGATACATGCTAACTGAAATGCCTGTTCTCCAAGAATTGATCTTGAATGACTGCATAGGTATAGGTATAGGTGATTTTGTTCCTTGCTTTGAGATGACAGGCAGGTTCTGACCTCATTCCACATGAATGAAATCAAAATATTCCTGATAGCTCAAGATAGGATGTAACTTTTACCTACATTTTGGTGTAATTTTAGAACTTGCCCTAGGGCATTATTTATTATTCCTAGTTTCCTGTATACGACCTTGGAATCAGAAGCGTGAAGACCTGGGCCAGAAATACCGTAAGGGGCAAGAGTCTCTGCTGATGCAAATCACTGAAACCTGTGAAAAATACCCCATGTGAAGATTCCAATCCTCCAGGAATTCTTGAATTTGGCTTACAAGGACAACGCTGCAGACTAAGAATAGGCAGAGCTCTTCTTTCCCTTGTGTTGGCCTCCTTCTTTTCTCCTTGGAAAAGGAAGGAAAAGAAAATTAAGGGGTGTTGGAGAATGGGCTTTTGAAATGGTTGCTTCTACTGGTTAGGGAGAATTTGGTTGAACTGCTGCTCTGTTTCACACTTGGCAGCAGGAAGCATCATATCCTCTGCTGCTGCTGTGAGAGCAAGGGTACACTGGAAGTGCCAGGCTCTCATTTTGGCCAGGCTAAAGCCAAAATTACTATAGCTTGGTTATTAAAAGTGATTATAGCTTTGTTTTCCAGCTGGGGTTACTTTGGGTGATAAGGCAATCTTCCCCCAAGGACTTTGCCATCTGCAGGACCAGTTCATCCTCTCCTTCCCAGGAGACACTACCAAAGCCTTAGGAGAATATCGGTGTCTTTATAACAATAATTATTCATCAGCAACACATTTTGCTGCTATTTCTGTGGTGACTTGAAGAAAATGTACCTGACTGCAAAAGGGACAGCCATGTTACACTCTATGAAAGTCTCCAGTTAGCCACTTTACAGGATTTTCAGTTGTTATGGAGTGCATTTGGCATATTTACTTGGGACATAAGAGTTTTCTGTCCTGTTTCTAAACTGCCCTCACCAACCGCTCTGCCCCCCACCCCCACCCCTGCTGCCCCAAGCCTCCTTCTATCCTCAATGTTTTTGTATACGAACAATCATTAAGATACTTTTTACTGGATTTCCATGATGCATATATGTTTAAAATACATGCCCTAATGAAGAGTACAAAACATTTACATGGCATTACAGAAAAGAAAACCTCCCCAAGGCAAAAAATACAGTGTCTCTTCAAGAACTCTAAAAAAGCAATCAGAAAAGGCAGCTGGACTTTGAATGCTCAGAAAGTCCTTTCAATGCATGTTTTCTCAAAGGCTTCCCAAGACCCATAGGTCAGCAGCACAGCACAAACAGGACCCTTGTTCTGCGGGGCTGCAATTACTGCGACTGCTGTCTCTGACTTCAGATGAGATGGGATCGGGTTTTGAGGACCTTTAGGCAATGCTGACCTTTTCAGATGGTAAATCAATGAAAAATAGGAGTGGAAGCTACGTTCAGAGGTCATCTGGTCCTTCCTGCTCAAAGTCCCATTGATGTCAATACACAAAGCTGAGTATGTGAAAAAATCTCTGGAGGACTCACTGACAAAGGCATATGTTTGGGGGTTTTAACTGGCATGTCATTGCAAAGCCTAAAACCGTCACACTATCAAAAGACAAGAAATTATAATCTGCGTCATGTGGAGGGGTGTATGCCCAGCTTCCACACAGATGTTTGAAATCCCAGCCATAACATGCAGCTCTTTAAAATTATCAGAAAAATGATGGGTGTTTTTGTGCTGTGACTGCTTTTTGAGCTGTACTGCTTGTTAGCTGTATGGTGAGATAATGCCATGAGCTATTAGTCTAAACCACAAATATAATTTTTCTAAGAGCTCTACATACGCATGTTAGGAAAGTAAGAAAGTTTGGAGTCTCCATGCCTGGATTTATAGTCACTTTCAGTTTAGCATTCTCTATAGTGGAAGCCAAGGCTGACTTGCACTAGATGCTACATTTTTTTAAAGTGGAAAATATGTGAACATATATTTACATAATGTCTTTTTGTTAATATGATGAAAAAAACACTCTGTCTTTTTAGGTCCCTTCAAATTGGCATTGGACAGTCTGAACCTGTCTGTCAGCTCTGAATATAGAGAAAAGCATTTACGTAGAAGGTGACATTCAACTTTGAGTAGAAAATTTAATGTTTTAAAAATGACTGTAGAATCCATGCCAGCTCCTTTTATAAGTTAATGGGAGAAACATTGTGTCTTCGCAGAGAATTCCACATATATTAGACATTAAGAATGACAGTGCACTCAGGCCTGTTCCCACTATGTGGTGGGGAAAGTTTTCCCTCTTGTGTGGGTAGCTTTTTCTGTAGCAACCACAATCTCGAAAAAAATTTTCAAGTCTGCCAATTTTTGGATTTTTCCACCTGTGGTTCATCAGGGTTAGTTGCAAGTTACTGCTAGTATGTGTATGCGTAAATCAAATGCCATCAATTGCAGGGGCTCTTTATTATTATGTATTAAGTTCTGGTGAAAGAGTCAAAGGATTATTGGAATTTTAAACAAAACATTTAAACAAAATATTTATTTTTGAAGATAAACCAATAAAAGTTATTCTCACTTGGCAAAAGAACTTATCATTTTTGTTGCTGACAATGTATTTAAGTACACTGAATATGACATTTATGGTGCAAGTGGCAGAAAAGGCAAGGCAAACCAGTAAGATTGCTAGTGTAGCATAGCATGGAAGATGTAGCGGGCCTCGCCTGCCTGCTATGCTTTCTGAAGGGGAAACAGTGTTTCTCTAAAACTCAGTTGCTCAGAAACGTCACTGATCTGAGACTGTTCTTGACTGGAAGGGACTGAAAGTCGTTCACACTTGGTGATGCAGTTAGGCACAGCTCACATGCTAACAGATAACTGACTTCATCGCACACACACAGCTTAGCAGAGACCTAGTTCTGAAAGTGTGCAAAAATATTCCCTCTTTGCTTGGACTGAAGGGAGCAAGGGGCGCAGCTGGCTGAGCTGAGGAGAGCAGGACAGAACTGGTGGCTCTGAGCTGGGGATGGTTGTTCCTTGGGCCAGAACAGCAGGAACTGGAAGTGTGTGTGCCTGCACTCCATGATCACAGCACCTTTGCTTCCCTTCTGTATTTGCCTCTTGCATTAATTTATGGCTTTGTCTTACAGAAGATGGTAAGTGTTGGGGTGGGAAATCCTTTCTCCTGTGTATGCAAAGGATTTCAAACCAGGTGGGAGACACCAAGTCTTTTCTCACTGCCACAGGAGGGCTGAGGAGCTTGCCTGGATGCAGTCTGGAGAGGCTCGTGCTGCTCTTGGCTTTGCTCTGTAGCCACAGTGGACAGGCAATGTGTGCTGTAGGCTGTTGATATAACATATTTTGGGAGCATTATGCTTGCTGTTTAAGCCATTTCATGTGCTGGGCAGTGATGTCCTTGCAGTGAAAGGAGGGTCTGTCAGAGGTTGTGGAAAGCAAATGAACTAGCTGGTTACATCCCATCTCAGACAGAAGAGCTGGAAATAGCTCTTCATAACTTTTCTGCCACCTTCTTGCTCCTCCTGTGGCACTTTTCCTCCTTTACACTCTCTCCTTTCCTGCTGTGCTCTTTCATTCCTCTCTGCTGTGCTCTGCCTTCCCTCAGCTTTCTATTCCTTTTCCTGATCCTTTTTTCCCTCCTCCCCACTCCCCAGCACTCAGAGCACCCCTGGGGAGCTCTGCAGTAGGCACCTGGCACTCATTACACCCAACAGAGCAGTAGAAAGCTGTGAACTGCCCAGTTTCTGTGTCCAATGTCAAACCTTTGTGATTGATGGCTTTTGCTTTTCCAATCGCTATCGGAATTGAGCTGGTCTGTGGACGCCAGAAGCACATGCTATGTGTTTCATTTTTTTTTCCTGTTAACTCTCTGGCTTTATTTTAGCAAGGTACCAAGACAGTTTTTCTCCAGCACATCTACCAAGAGGACATGTTCTTGCAATGGGTTTGGAAGGGAGACTGGGATATCCTCTTTTTTTCCCCTTCAGACAAAAATACTCTCTGTAGAGAGAAGCAGTAAAGGCATTACTGCAGTACCTGCTTCTCATACTGTGGTCCCTCTGTAAGAGAAATATGCCTTTTCCTAGAGATGGGCTTTTAACAAAGTACTCAGTGATGTTCCTCTTGTCATGTCATGGGTAAAGGACATCTGGAAAAAAAAAAACAGGAAGAGAGGCTTTTTGGATAGGAAAGCTGTGATTACCATGCTACAAGTTTAGTGCCCCAAGGAAGGCTAGAAATAGACTTTTTGGATACAGTCAACTGCATAAGCAAGCAGGACCTATATTTTGGACCAGTTCTGCATGCTCAGGCAGCGGAAGCAGTGCACTGATGGGACAAAATCAAAGTATTACATCCCTGAAAGGGACAGCATAAGGGCACTTCACCCACCAAAAAAAAAAAAAAAGACCATAATGTGTGGGATATGTTTTTCAGTGAATTGCAAAATGCAGCTGTGAGATATGTGAGAGCATTGAGTGGTTTGGGGGAGTGTGTGTGTTGGGGGGGAACTGCTGGAAATAGGAAAACTGTTCAATACAGCAATTTTGAAGTGAAAACCTTTGATGTTCTCAGTCTGGAATCATAAGGTGTTTTGGTACCATTCAGAAGGTGTCAAACCAGACCAGCCCTTTGTTCTAGGGTGGTGCCCAGCTGCTGAGGGCACCTGGGAGGGTGGTGGGGGCAGCGGCACGGTGACCTCACCATCCAGCAGCCTGCATCCCGCACCACTCCTGGGGGGCTGGCAGGGGAAGGCTTAAAACTGCACTATCTGTTGCACATCCCCTCCTCTGCAGGACACCTCACAGGCCCCAAGACCACAGCTAGCCATAAACCTCTCCAGCGAGCTGAAGGATGCCCTGGTGCAGCCCTTTGGTAAGATGCATGGAGACCATTGGACATCTGGAGATTTAGAGGCAATGCTCCTATGCTGGAGAACAGCTCTTCTGCCAGTGTGCAAGCCTTGAGGAGAAGCAAGCAGCTGCCCAAGCCAGCAGAGCTGAAGAGCCAGCTGGTGTCCTGGGCTTCTTCCTGGTCCATCGTCTTAATGCAACAATATATTTTGTTCCAGATGTAAAATATCTAGGACCAATCCTGTCCTCCTTGCACTGTGGTGATTGCATCGTTATTGCCAATTACACTTTGCAGTTACTCATGGATTTTAATCTTATTGTTTATGAACTGCAACTAATTAATCCTCTCATTCCTCTCAGCTCAACAGACACTATTGAGAATCATCTGCATTTTTGTTTCAGATGAAGGACCACAGCAGAGATTTCAGGAGACTTGTCAGTGTAATTAGAGGAGTCAAGGTGCTGGAAATTGGTCTCCCATCACTTGGAATCTGGAAACAGCTCTGGCTATGCATCTGTTATTTGGAGGAGTCATACCATAAAATTAATAGCTGTGAGCTGAAATGAGGATGAGTCTTGTTGTCTTTTGTTTGATGTGTCTCACTTTCTGAAGAGGGTCAGGGCCAACCTATTCCATTGACAGAAAGACACTGGCAGACACTGTCTGCCAGTCAGTTGTTGAGATTTAGTTCAGAGAGACTGGCAGAAGTCGTCCTGAGTGCTGAAACATTTTCCTTTTCAATTATCTTATTTCTCTGCTATGCTTCCTATCAGGCTTCATGCTGAGACAAGGCTGTTGCTGAATGCTGATTACCTGCTGTTCAGGGAAAATGACATTTTTTCTACAGACAATTTTTCCAATTCTACATGCATGAACACAGCCAGCTTCTCTAAGGACTGTGGTCACAGCCAGTGTACTCTCTGATGTAGAGAAGTGTACAACAGAAATATCTATGCTGTTTTAAAATACTAGCTTAAAAATGCTTTGCTTTTTATTCACTGTCCAGTCCATGGTTCCCCCACTGCAGTTCACCACAGTTGAGTTTTAAATAGCCATTTATGTCAGGCCCACGCCAAACAGACCCAAACCTGGGGAGGGGGTTCCTTCAATATGCCCTGGGTGCACCTCCAGTAGAGAGGCAGAGCCAGAAAGCTGGAATACAAAAAATCCCATTTAAATACTTTTGCAGGGAAAGTTTGGTCCAGGCCCAAGGTATTGGGAAGCATTCTGTACAACTTGATGTAGGTGACATATCTCAGCTGGCTTCTCCTCCCAAAAATAATTTACTCTTTTCAGTTTTGACCTGTGTTGGATCAAGTTCCACTCCCAATTACAAGTGGATTTTCTCGCTTCATTTTTTCCTGCAAAATCCACAGTCCTGAGTCAGGATATCTGTGGTATCAAAACTGCATGACAGTTTTGTCATGCAGGGTTTTTTTTCCAGTTTTCTTGAAGCAGTGACATTGCACCATCTGCTCTGAATGTGGATTTTCTGGGTGAATTTCACTCACCTCACCAGCTGGCTGCTTTCTGAGGCAGAAAGAATCACCCAGAAACTTTATACTCTCACAGTGTCCGCACCAGAGCACTGCCTGCTCGGCAGATCAGAAAAAACAGCACCCCCAGCTAAACCCAGTTTCACCAGGCCAATGAAACCAAGGTGTTAATCAAACCATAAGGCAGAATGATTTCCCAGAAGATACACCATTAGCTCCTATTTTCTTTTCAGTTTGGACCCTGCCCAGCCCAGCTAATGGGAGCTGATTTTGTTCTGCTTTTCAATTATCAACTATTCACCTGCATCTGTGGTCTTGCTCTTGCAACTCACTCTGCACTGGAATATTGCTGTGTTGGCCCAGATGCATTCATTGGTGCCAGATTTCTCGTACCAGTATTCAATGGATTTAGCTAAAAAAGGAAAAAAAGCACTGAAAGGAAACAACGTTTTCACTGTACAGTCTGACATAGGATGCCTCATTGTGGCTTATGTTACGAAACCATTATTTCCTTTTGCTGTAACACTGTGCATCCTCTGAATGTTTCTAGTGGTTGTTTCCACAGTGAACATAATTATCACCTGACTGTAAAAAACTGTATAAGCTACAACATATGAGGGTGGTAACGACTGGTTAGAAAGGCGAAGCAAAATGTAGAGCTGCGAGTGATCTATGAGTGACATTAAAAACTGCAGCAAGACCAAAAATAGCAAACAGTTTCGTTATGTATTCACTGTTTATCTAGTCTTAAAGAATAAAAGGTAGAAGGCTGTGTTTTTCCTCAGGGAATTCCTTTGGAAATATGACTCACTATTCAGTGTTTGTTAGAGAAGTGAAGATAATGTCTTGTTTTCTGACATGGATGGAGGATTTAAAACCTCCATCCTATTGGGCAGGTTCTCATATATAAAGAAGGAATATGCGAGATCTGCAAGGAGATCAACAGGAATTTTATCTTGGCAAGGACTGCAGTCTAAAACATGTTCCTGAACTGGTTACCTCTGTGTGGAGTGACTATTTCAGGCTGCTACATTAAATAAGCATGAATTCAGTGTGTAGTTCTTGGGTATGTGAGTAGATTTTATGTACAGAGTGACAATTTACTCTGGAGATTTCAAAGGTTATCATAGGCCCACTGGAGATTAAATCACCCCCACAGTTCAAAACTCTGCAAAATCCTGTTTTCCACACCATGGAAATGGTTGGATGGACATATCCAGAGGGTAGTGGTTAACGGCTCGATGTCCAGATGGAGACTGGTGATGAGTGGTGTCCCTCAGGGGTCCATACGGGGACCAGTGCTGTTTAGCATTTTCATCAATGACTTAGCAGGATCGTGTCTACCCTCAGCAAGTTTGCAGATGACACCAAGCTGAGCAGTGCAGTTGACATACCAGAAGGATGGGATGTCATCCAGAGAGACCTGGACAAGCTGGAGAGGTGGGCCTGTCAGAATCTCATGAGGTTCAACAAGGCCAAGTGCAAGGTCGTGCACCGGACTCGGGGCAACCTGTGGTATCAACACAGTCTGGGGTATGAAGGGATTCAGAGCAGCCCTGCGGAGAGGGACTTGGGGGTACTGGTGGACAAAAAACTGGACGTGAGCCAGCAATGTGTGCTCACAGCCCAGAAAGCCAACCCTATCCTGGGCTGCATCAAAAGCAGCATGGCCAGCAGGTCGAGGGAGGTGATTCTGCCCCTCTGCTCCGCTCTGGTGAGAGCCCACCTGGAGTGCTGTGTCCAGCTCTGGGGTCCTCAGCACAGGAAGGTCATGGACCTGTTGGAGCGGGTCCAGAGGAGGGCCACAAAAATCATCCTAGGGCTGGAGCACCTCTTCTGTGAGGACAGGCTGAGAGAGTTGGGGTCGTTGAACCTGGAGAAGGCTGTGGGGAGACCTTATTGCAGCCTTCCAGTACTTAAAGGGGGACTATAGGAAAGGTGGGGGCAATTGCTTTAGCAAGGCCCGTTGTGACAAGTCAAGGGGCAGTGGTTTTAAACTAAAGGAGGGTAGATTTAGACTGGATATAAGGAAAAAATTTTTTACAATGAGGGTGGTGAAACCCTGGCACAGGTTGCCCAGAGAGGTGGTAGATGCCCCATCCCTAGAAACATTCAAGGCCAGGTTGGACGGGGCTCTGAGCAACCTGATCTAGTTGGGGATGTCCCTGCTCACTGCAGGGGTGTTGGACTAGATGACCTCTAAAGGTCCCTTCTAACCCAAACCATTCTATGATTCTATGTCATTTTACAAGCAAATAAAGAGAAGGGACCTTTCTCCCTATTATTCCATATTGTCTTTAGGCCATCCTGATTCCTCTGGCAGTAAAGTAGGGCAGAAGAGAGGGCTCAGAGATGTGTATTTTCACCAATCCATTATAATCCTTTAGTCCAGTATGCAGGAATGGTGCAAGGCTCTGGCATCAGGATCTGCTTAACTAAGGAAGGGAGGGCTGTGTTTTTAGCCCTCTGACTGTGCTGATCTTCTTTAGCTTGGAGGGAGCCTGGAGCATCTTGGCAGCTTGTCTGAATTATGTTGGCAGGCTCTGCCCTTTGCAGGACTCCTGGCCAATAGGCTTGATTGGCCAATGTTTAAAGCAACCAAAATAATTTGACAACATTATTTTGCAAAATTATTGTCTTCAGTCATGTTTTTTATTGAAATATGAAAGTTAAAAACTTGTAAATATTCAGTTTCTATTTGCCTGTAATCAAAACATTAAGTATTTTCTAACATAGACATTTTAATAAAAACCTTTGTGCATATTGTTGCCTGTAGGGGAATAGACAGGGATCGGCGACCGGAAGATTACGGGATGTGACGGAAAGATAGACTCCTCCCCATAGGAGTGGCAGGAACAGGAAGTGCAAGAGCTATATAAGCGTGTGACGCAGCTAAATAGACGGACATTTTGCATCCATCATATTGATGTCTGTGCATCACTGTCCCCAGGGTGGGTAGAGCCCTGTGTCCCAGGGATATGCGGCCCAAGATAAGTTCTCCCGTAGAAGCGTACAGCTACAGTTGCCAACAGAAGAAAATGTAATTTTCAAAATTTTAAAGTTTTTTTAGAAGTTAGGAAATTTTTACTTTCATATTTTAAGCAGCCTTATGGAGGAAATTGCATAAATGGACTCTGGAGACTTTCTCTTCCGTGACAGCAAGTTCCCAAGAGCCTGATGCCAGAGAGGAACTATGGTAATGCCATGCACAATGTGGCTTGCATGGTGCATGTTAAGAAATTCTCCAATAATTTCTGCAGCATGGAATTGGATTTACACCAGGTGGGCTATTACTCTAGGTAGGATAGCTGGAGCCCAGCTGCTCTAAAAAAGCATGTTTGCATATGCGTCTCCTTAGGAAAGCTGGTGGCCTCCCTCTTGCACTGTGTTGTGCCCTGAAGTAATAGCTTTTAATTGTCTTTGGAGTACATAAAACCAGACAATGATCTACAACATCATTCTCAAAATGCTTTGTAATCATGTGGAATTTTCTACCAGGTACTAAATTAGTATAATAATAAAAATACATTTTAAAGTTCTTACTGAAGAATTCACTGTCTGTGTGAAATTGTTCACAATACACACAGGTATTTGCATCTTCTGGGAAAACTTAGCAGAGGGAGATGGAATAGAAGCGCACACCACCTGAGGTGATATGGTAGCAAAAGGTGAAGTACCTAACTTTGATGAAACTGCAGCTGTTGAACCACTCCTGTGGCACGGACAATGCGTAACTCTACTCTTACATCTTTGTAACCTTAATTTGGAAACCATTTGTGCTAGATGACTTTGATCTCTCTTAAGACCTGCACTGAAGATTATCACTTGGAAGACATGGGATGGTTTTACTAATATAAAATTCAGCTTTGCTGATATAACGTCTGCCCCACCAGCACTTTGTGTACTGATACCACTGCAGAAGGAAATTGGCCTTAGCATAGATACAGCCTCTGACTTGAGGTCCAGTGAGTACCTCTCTGCTACTATTCAGTGGCAGCCTTGGGAGTGCAAAGGCAGCCTTCACAATATGGCCTCAGATCCATCCATCACCTGCCCTTATTTTTTTGATGGTTACTCACCCAAATGCCCATGTAGAACTTGCAGGTGGCCAGGCTGAGCGGTTCTGGGAGCGTCCAGACCATCTAACATCCCTACTGGTGCACCTTAATGCAAGAGCAAATGCTCCGACATGTGGCACTTTGCATGCTCTGTGAGACACCATGCATCCAGGTTTCCCTTATGCCTTGCTCAAAAAGCAATATGGGCATTTTTACAAATGTGATAGGACAAAGGGTAATGGCTTTAAATGGAAAGAGGGTCGATTTAGATTAGATATAAGGGAGAAAATATTCACTATGAGGGCAATGAGGCACTGGATCAGGGTGCCCAGAGAAGTAGTGGGTGTCCCATTCCTGGAAGTGTTCAAGGCCAGGTTGGACAAGGCTCTGAGCAACCTGATCTAGTGGAAGGTGTCCCTGCCCATGGCAGAGGGGTTGGAACTAGATGATCTTTAAGGTCTCTTCCAACCCAAACCATTCTATGATTCTATGATTCCCCTCCCAGGCCACTAAGCTCTTTATAAAGCAGACTTTTCTCAATACCTTGTTAAATGTTGAAGTTAGAAGATAATAGATGTCCCAACTACATTGTAAGTTTAACATACTGAACATTGGATGTTCTCATGTAGTGAAAAATAATTTCCTCAGACACTGTTTCTTTCACGGTTAGCTAAATATGTATCTAGGCTAAAACACTGGTGGAAGGTTGTAGAGGGGAATTGCATGCAGGTCCCCTAGTTCCCTCATGGGATAAATCCCTCAATCCTGTAAAAGTGTGAGGAGCAAAAGAAAAGAACAGGTAAGAGGGGAAGCAAAGAATTAAATGATATCTTCGCTTCATTCTTCACAAAAAATTAATGCAGATACTTTTAACTAAATGGCTATAGAAGGGAGGTATGTTCACAGGAGGCTAAAGAGCAGAATCAAGTTCATTTAGCTAATGTAGATGTGTTACAGTTTATTGGCAAAGTAATATTGAAAAGCATTTTATTATGCTAACTAAAAGAAGCAACCAATATAGTTTGTGAACACTAGCACTTATCTGGAGAATTAACAGAGGACAGGGAAGGTCTTGGAAGACTGGAAAAAGATCAACATTCTGCATTTTTAAAAGGCAGAAGGTCCATAGCTTTCTGCTTTTTAGGCAGCTGAACTTTCATCGCTGGAAAGATTCTGCTCAAGTTATTAAACTTTACAAGATGATAAAATGGGTTTATTGAGAATAGAACATAATAAAACAGTTTCATTTCCTGACAAGGTGCCTGGCCTGGTGAATTAGAAAAATGTGACTGAGGGACTGTGGCTTGAGTTAGTAGAGTTTTTGGCAGTATCTTCCATTACATTCTTAGAAGGAGGCATTCTTAAAAGCAGGCAATCTATATAAAAAAGGTACTCACCAAAGCTTATGATCACAGTATGGAAGAATATAGTGCTCAAAAAGAAATGGTGAATTTATAGCAAACTGGGAAGGTATTTCAAATATGGAAAGACCTGTCAAAATATTTTTATGTTTTGAGTAATTTCATACACAGGTTGTACAGCAGTTACGGATGACATGGTATTGGGAAAGCTATCAGCTCTGTGGAGATGTTAACTGAGTTCTTGACTCCTCTGAAGTCTGAAAAAAGAGTGAGCTGGTATCATGCCACCAGTTAAATTTTCTCATTATCTTTATAAAATATGTGCATTACTGTTTTAAAACATCACAGTTAAATCTAGAGGCTACTGATTCATTTCAATAGTCAAACTTGTACTTTTTTTTTCCACAAAGAATGAAACACACATACTTTGATATCCACTAAAACATATTTTATCCAAAAGGTCAGTGGCCATGAATAAAGTCTCCAGTCTGGGACATTTGCATATCAATCAGTCTGGGCTGAGTTTTGTCCTAGTTGCTTTTTGCTAGTTATTCTACTTTTTCCTTATGCTTAATGTTCCCTTATAGCATGATTTTAATGGACTGTCTTCAAATGGAGAGCTATTTCATATGGGTTTCCTGATGTTTTTTATCCAACCACTTTACATTTAAATATATTATCAAGACCATGAAAACAGCCAATCTACCTCTTTAGCATTCTGCTAGGTAGTTTGAAACAGCTTATAGCTTGATACTTAACATTAATATGTAGGAGGCCTACAGATGGCTTGTTCAAGAACAGATATGCGTATCAGAGATGAAAATAAAAGATGGAGCAAGTAGGACATTAATTTCCCTTCATGGTAGTTTTCCAGAATGCATTCCCAATAACTAGTTGGGGACTAGAAAATTATGAGGGCTTCAGGTCCAAGGCAGTTCAAATGGTTGGTTTACGTGGAAATAAAAATTTGGAAAGCTTCCAGTCTCTCAGCAATTCAGTACCCTGCCAAGTACCTTAGCAGGAAAGAAGGTGGAGTATGAAAGATATCTTGAAAACACTTTTTCACTGGTAAACTGCTGGACTTTTAACCTTGAAGTTAATTGAAGTTGACAATCCTCCATAAGGTACTTCAATTTGAAAAATATACGGCTGTAGAATATCTAATTGGAATTTTTCAAAAGAGCAGTAGCTGGCAAGGAACATAGGAAGTCTTCTAATTTCCATCATGTTTGTTGCACTGTGCCTTTGTCTGAGAGTTCTGATGTACAAGCTGAAGTGAACAGAGAATCAGTTCGTCTTAAAGTCCCATTGACCTTTTCCAGGGATAAGAAGATATAGGACTCAGACTCTACTAGAAGCATAATAAGCAGATACAGTACACAGATAAAAGTTTAAAAAAAAAATCAGGTGTAAAAGTGAGCCTTTCACAGGCAAGGGAATTATCAAGGTAAATATAGGTATGATTTTTTTTCTTTTCCATGTCCCACATGAATTTTAGAGTATTTGTTAAAAATGGGTGGTTGGATCCTGCCTAGCTCTTCTTCTATATCAGAACTTTTAATATGAGAAGAATAGCGTAATCTACCATAGTATGGCAGTGGTTGGTGTAAGGAAATAGGAGCAAGTAAATTCTCTGGGGCAAGGTAGATTTTTTTTTTTATATATATATACTGCTCATGGATTAACACAGTCAAAACATCTGAGTACTGAAAAAGAAAGGAATTGTTCAGGCTGACTCGAGGCAGTGCATTCTACATGAGAAGAGATTTTACTGAGCTGCCCTGAAACACTCCTAACAGTGAGGCTGAGTGACTTAGCAGAAATGCATTTGAGGAAAATAGGCAATTCTTTGCATGAATCTTTCCTAACTAATCAGAATACTTGCAAGTGAGCTGGAAGATTACATGTAGAAAGCTTGGCTAGGTAGGATTTTGTTCAACTATAGCAAGCTAAAAAAGACAAGAAAAGTGTCACCAACTCTCTTTTCCCTCCCTCCCACCTCAGATTTTTTATGAGGCTGAGGGGTCAGAGCAAGGCTGATTTGGCACACTACACCTTCCCAAACTCCAATTTCCCTGATCTAACTAACAGATTAAAAAGGATGGTTGTGTTTTGTGTCAAAGCTTATTTTCTTCCTGTTTTTCCTTTCTCTTTTTCCATCTGATTCCTTAAGAGATTAAAAAAAGTCAAACCACCCCTCAAGATCTATTCTGCATAAAAAATTCTGTATGTTAGCTCAGATTTAAATGAAATCACTACAATGCCTGCAACAGGATTTGCCAATCTTGCACAAACTCACCTTTGCATTTATGTAGAGCACCTTCCAGTTTTAAAATGTGACCATTCCATTATATGACTAAACTGGCTATGACCAAGGACACCCAATAATCTCACAGTCTTTATCATTAGTAAATTATTTACCATTACCGCAGGGAGGAAAAACATGCAGCCAAAGCTCAGTTAGAGTTGGGGCTGGCCAGTACCATGAAGAACAATAAGAAGGGCTTTTAAAAACACATCAATGGCAAAAGGCAGACTAGAAATAACATTGGCCCATTGCTCATTGAGAACGGTCACCTCACAAGCAGGGACATAGATAAGGCAGAGATATTTAATGCTTTCTTCACGTCAGTCTTCAACACTGTTGGTGGGCTCAGGGACTGCCAGAGCCCTGGGCTACAGAACCATGGCTGTGGGAATGATAAACTCCTAATAAACCCCGAACTTGTGCAGGACTTGCTGCTCCAGCTGGATCCCTATAAGTTGATGGAGTCTGATGGGATTCATCTGAGGGTACCTAAAGAGTTGGCCAATGTCATAGTGAGACCTCTCTCAATTATTTTTCAATGCTCTTGGGAATCTGGAGAGGTCCCAGTAGATTGGAAGCTGGCGAATGTCCCAATCTTCAGAAGGGCAACGGGGTGACCCTGGTAACTACAGGCCTGTCAGTCTCACTTCTGTGCCTGGCAAATTATAGAGGAGATTATTCTGGGAGATATTGGAAAACACCTGAAAGACAAAGCAGTCATTGGTCCCAGCCAGCATGCGTTCATGAGGGGAAAGGCCTGCCTAACAAATTTGATTTCCATCTATGACAAGGTCACCCACCTAGCTGACCAAGGAAAGCCAGTTGATGTGATCTTTTTGGATTTCAGTAAACTTTCAATACTGTCTCTTACAGTATCCTCCTGGACAAATGTCCAGCAGACAGCTGGATAAACACGTAATGCAATGGGTGAGCAATTGGCTGATGGGTCAGGCTCAAGGGGTCATAGTAAATGGGGTGACATCGGGCTGGCAGCCAGTGACTAGCAGGGTTCCACAGGGATCCATCTCGGGGCCGGTATTCTTAAATCTCTTTGTAAATGACTTGGATGCAGGACTTGAAGGAATACTAATTAAGTTTTCTGGTAACACAAAACTGGGAAAAACTGTTGACACTCTTGAGGGCAGAGAGGCCCAGCAGAGGGATCTGGACAGACTGGCGAGCTGGGCAATCACCAACTGTATGAAGTTTAACAAGGGCAAGAGCTGGGTTTTACACCTGGGGCACGGCAACCCTGGATGTACATACAGACTGGGTAACGAGAGGATGGAGAGCAGCTTCACAGAGAGGGACCTGGGTGTTCTGGTTGACGGCAAATTGAACATGAGCCAACAGTGTGCCCTGACAGCCAAGAGGCCCAACCAAGTCCTGGGATGCATCAAACACTGTATTGGTAGCCAGTTGAGGGAGGTGATTGTCCCACTCTACTCTGTGCCGGTACGGCCTCACCTTGAGTGCTGTGTGCAGTGTTGGGCGCCACAGTATATTAAGGATATAAAGGATATAGAGGGTGTCCAGAGGAGACCCACGAGGTTGGTGAAGGGTTTAGAGGAGAAACTGTATGAGGAGGAGATAAAGTAATTTGGTTTGTTCAGCCTGGAGAAGAGGAGACTGAGGGGAGACCTCATCACAGTCTGCAGCTTCCTCATAAGGGGAGGAGGAGGGGCAGGTGCTGATCTCTTCTCTCTGGTGACTGATCACAGGACCCGAGGGAATGGCAGCAAGATGTGACAGGGGAGGTTTATGTTGGCTATTAGGAAAAGGTTCTTCACCCAGAGGGTGGTGGAGCACTGGCACAGGCTCCCCAGGGAGGCAGTCACGGCACCAAGCCTGACGCTGTTCAGGAAGCACTTGGACAACGCCCTCAGAGATCTGGTGTGAATTTGGGGTTGTCCTTTGCAGGGACAGGAGTTGGACTTGATGATCCTTGTGGGTCCCTTCCAACTCAGGACATTCTATGATTCTATGTTTTCCTCACAAACTCAATTCTTCACTTTTCTTATTAGATTTAAGGTAGCAACTTCCAGGACTGTCTTTCCCATCATTCTTTGATGACTGGGCTGCTAGTTTTGCCCTAGAATACACATATTCCTGGCTTGAAATAACAGGCCTCTTTCCTTAATGTCAGTAAGTGACAGCTCTATTTGTCAGTCAGGGTAAATGACTTCTGTCAGCACCCAAACTCTGCTGTATTTGTATGGTTCTGCCATGACTCAGTATTTTACCATGTATACTCTCTACAAAAACTGCTTCCATATTCTTGCATTTAAACGTTCCTTAGTGGATACTGGTAGCATAGCATTTGGACAATGGTCTCAAGTTTGAGAATATATCAAAAGCTCTTATTTTAATGAATAACGTTAAAATCGTTGTAGCTACAGGGACAAATCTATAGGAAGTTATACATTCATAGGCAGGTGTTATGGCAGAGTACATGTGTCTGGGAGCAAGGGATGTACTCTCTGATTTCGCTGCCATAGCATCTATCATTCGATGTATCATATTGAGTGGCAGTGAGTTCTCAGAGTTAAAGCAAAACACTGCCATCCATTCCTCACTTGGCAGTGTTGTCTGTCATTCACACTGAAGACAAACAAGGTCATTTTTGTCTCTTTAAAACTTGAAATCATTCAACAATGTTCAAAAGAATTTGTAGGGCAGATCCCATTGAGGGATCGCTTGGGAGACACCAGTCTCTAATCAAGTACAAGGCTTCACAGAGCCTCTGGAATATGACTCCATAATAATATGAAAGAACATTTTTTTTATTCACAAAATGGAGTAATTAGGACTGATTTCTCCAGTGCCCCGTAGCCTATAAACACAGTAACATATTTTGCAGTCAAATTCATAAATATTCAAGTCTGAGAGTTGCTTTTGGAGGCAGGGACATTGGCTGTCATAACAACAATCCCGCCATGGGCCTTGGAGGATTCTCTAGACTGAGGGAAATGAGCAGTGAGAGGAAGGGTTGCTAGCACAGGCAAGTGAGGTGTTGGTGTCTGAGACAGGATGGGGGTGTCCTTTCACAAAAGAGGAACCAAACATCTCAGTCAGTCTTTTGGTTGTTTAATGCATCACAAGAAGTGCAGTAATAAGGTATTTTCCTTACAGTACTAGCAGCAGCTTAAAGGCTCTGAAGTAATGAGCACTATGAGATTTCATTGTGCTGCTTTGAGGTGTTATTCTCCTTACCTGGAGGGAATATCTGGCAAAGGTGTGGGGTTGGTACACTGAAATGAGCTCCAGTGGGAAGTTTTGGACAAACCCACTGAAGTCAGTGATTATGGAAAGCACTCTTTTGGCAGAAGGAATACTGAGGTACTTTTGCCTTAAAACCCTTGTTGCATCTCTTAGTAATGGATAGCAACTTGGCCCGATCTCGCTACTTAGCCTGGGGAATATTTAGGCAACTGTAGTCGTATTAAATTCTCAAGTGTTTCTTTCCTACTAGTTTTACATTCAAATGGTGCTACTTTTGTAGATAACATTGGCAAGAAGGGAAGAACACCACTTAAGAATGGTGCTTCTGTTGCTATTTTGGGATGGGGAACATGAGAAAATTACACCTCTGCAGGCCTGGTTCATCTGCCTGAAGCTTGAATGGGGTCAGCAAGGGACTCTAGCTGCCTAATGCACGCACTGGTCTGCTGAGGATGGAAATATGCATGTCAGCTTTACAAAGGGATGTTTCCTCAAATAAATCCAAACAGTGAAGTCCTCAGCCCAGCCTCTCTTTTCCTTTCTTTTCCTTTCTTTAGAAGGATTTTAGTCACCTTAACAGACAGGTGCAGTAATGTAGTAATAATACAATGACTAGGAAAATAGTGTAGGAACCCTGACTGCAGCAGACACAAGCTTTTGTGTATGTCAGCAAATACATATTTCTGAGAGTGAAGATGCATATGGGTGTTCAGATACCTGAAAGCATGCTGGAAATGCTTTCCTGGCTCTTGGATATATTCACTATTGGCTCTGTGCACTTGCATTTGATAGATCAAGTCAGGAGATTTTAATTGTGGTATTTTTGAAGTGAAATTAATTTATTGATTCAGAGCAGCAGTGAGAAGAAGAAGGAAAAATATGTGGGAGAGAAAATACACAGGAAGAATGTGTTTAGTCCACATCTTCATGTACTGACGTGAAGTAGCTCTAGTCTGATGCTGGGTTTGATGTTCTGCAGCTGAAGAGTGGATGAAGTATTTGAGATCTGTGTGTATCCGCTATGTGTGACATAGCTGTTTCATGATTATGTCACTGTATCATATTAGTAAGCCAATTTTTATGATGTGTTGCCATTAATAATCATGCCTTCCAGAACCAACACACTGTGACTAAGCCTCCAACCAAACACTTAGAGGAAGCACTCATGCATGTAATGACTTCCCTCAACATCAGTCATCCTGAAACAAAGAGTCTATCCAACAATCATTCATGTGGAACCTGGCAGAGATGATAGGCTGAGATAGATAAACTCTTCAAACCTGCAGACATAACTGCAGTCTTAGTGTCAGTTAAAGGCGACAGAATGATCCATAATGTTTTGCTGCTAAACAAAAGTGTTAAGTCTGTGCAAAAACACACATCAAGCAAGTCAAGTTAGTCCAGGAAGAACGTCCCAAAGTTGCTATGGTACAGTGTCTGTAATTACACAGACATAGTGACCTATGCTTGATCACAGAAAATTTTGGGAGACATTTCTCTGGGAGATACTATGCTATCTTAAGCAACAAACCTACGTGGCACATTCATCAAATGCTATAGTGACTGATTCAGAAAGAGGGGCAGGTGTAGAAACGATGCTGCCTTATTTCATTTTACTATATGAAATTCAAGATAGAAAAAAATAGTGGATTTTTTCCACACCAGTGCATACTCACCTCCACAGCTTCATAGAAAATGGTAGCTACAAAAGCCAACGGCCTGGTACTTTGTCCATTCTCCATTCCTAAAAGTTTGATTATGCCTTGAATATTACAAAAGTTTTAGGAAATTAGCAAATCTTGACATACAAAATCTTGGAGTGCCAGAAACTCTATCAAGTATGGCAGACCACAGTGGGGAAGTATTTCAACTGAATTAAATTAATTGGAAATAAAGCGTATGATGAGAATCATACCTAACCCCCTCTGATAACCTCAAGAAAAGCCTGCAGTAGTGATATGATTAAAGAGGTGATAGGAAAATCAAGCTACACAATTTGTTGCTACTGAAGTTTTAAAATTAGATGGAATCTAGTTAGTCCTTCTTTGAATGAAAGGTGATGAATTACATGTTCTGCTTAATTGCTTGTATTACAAGTCAGGAGGGATGTTATCTGATTTGTCCTGCAGCAATGATAACCTTTTTTTTAGCAATAACAAAAACCAACTAGTCTCTTCAGTGATCAGTAACCTGTTTTCTAATGTCAAAGTATTCTTGACACATCGGTCTCAGTATTTTATAATGTGCTGACCTTTCTCTTCAAGGAAGATGAACACATATTTTCTTCTCATTTATAACATGATTTAGAACATACAGTACTTGCAAGGTGTTTGATAGGGGACCAACTTTTTCTTCTGTGCTCGTTTGGTCTTCATCTAAAATGGGGGGGGCGGGGATCCAGCTGCTACAGAAATACAGCTCCATAATGATAATGGATTTTTTTATTTTCTACAGTGTTATAGTGTTATGAAGATTCATGGTAGTTCCTTTTAAATTGAAGCAGTGTTACAGGAGGTGAGTGTCTGGGCTCAGTTCCAGCAGCTTAGACTCTAACTCCCTAACTCCCTGCTAATGCTGCTCAGCTGGTAAAACTAGTTATTACTGTTCTCTGTTCTAGTGAGTGCCACCAGATTAAATATTTCTTAGAAACTCAGTAGTATCCTTACAGCTCTGCCAACCTGAGGGACTGCAGGCTGGTATGAGCCTGCTCTGCCTGCAGACTGCACCACAAGGATGCAAGCCAGCTCTAATCTATAATGTAGGTGGCCTTGATACCCTGGTATTGAGTCTGAGCTGCTAACTCCATGTAAGGCTTATAATGTCAAGCTGGGTGTTGTACTACCACCCTGGGTTTGTCCATCCTAAAGAGAAGAAAATTAAAGAGAGGTGGTTTTAAGTGCAGCGTTCAGCGACCTAAGGAGGGGTTATAGTGAAGACAGACTCTTCTTGGAAGTATAAAAGGAAATGACAAGGTGCAATGAGCACACATTGCAGCAAGGCGCTAGGGAAATTCCAGTAGGATATAAGGAAAAAAATTCTTCACCATCAAAGGGGTTCATCACTGCAAGAGGTTGACCAGTATGTCATTGGAGTCTCTACCCTTGGAGACTTTCAAAGCCAAACTGGACAAGGTGTGAGCAAGCTGCTCTAACTTCGAAGTTGGCCCTGTTTGGAACAGGAGGTTGGACTAGAGGGCCTCAGAAGTCTCTTCCAATCTCAGCAGCTCAGTGGCAAAGGGGCACATCCTACAGATCCTGATGTTATACGTATTCCCTCTTACTCTGTCTCCTTCTGATGCACCGATTTTTATGTAAAAATACATTTTCCAGCATTGCAGGATATCATTTAGAAGCTGTTTTGTAATGGTAACTTACTTCTTAAAGGTTATTACAGTGTGAGTGCAAAATGCCCTAATCCTAGGGTCCCTATTCTTCAGGAAAACAAATTTGTGAGGAAAAAAATGTTCTTGACCCTTCTGTCATGCCACAAAATATTGAGCTAGACAGCAAAATAATAAATGGTGTTGCTCTGCTGCATATAGAGCATAGAAGGAGGACAGCTGAAGCTGGTCCGAGAATAATTCCCTTTCAGCTCCTGCAAGGAGAGAGGCTGTTTCAGAGCAGATCTTCCTTTTCTCATAACACTAATTGTTGTTCTGGCATTAGCCTCTCTTTGCAGAAATATAACTGGTTTTCCTGGCTACAGTTTAGATGAGCAGTTTGACCCCACAGCTGGGACATTTTTCCTCCTTCCCTGGTAAGACTCAATGTTTTGCTCCCTTTATTCTGTGTGAAACATGGCACCAGTCTGCAGAGCATCCTGTCTTGCCTTAAGATCACAAAAGAAGGAGGGAAATGACCGGTAATACGAACTGGAAGACTGTCATTGTCTTTGTAGACCTGAAAGACAATAGTTATGAAAGGGTGAGGACCATCAGAGATGTTGTTTTGCTTTATCCAGGGTGTTCTAGAAAAAAACTCAAGAAACAGTGCTCATCTTAGAAGATGTCTGAACCAATCTTCACAGGATATTCTGTTGTTTATAAACAAAAAGCATCCATAACTTTTAAAGTAACTCTGGATTACATGTCATGTGACCCCAGAACTAATGACAAATCACCTGTAAATGCAGAGCAAATAAGCTGCACAAAGGAGGCAAAGTAATGTTTTTGAGAAGTATTATATTAGCACTAAGAAGAATCCTAGGACTTTTTTTGTTTATAATTTTGCTAGTTTTTTGTTTTTTCTTGATGGCCGCAACATTGGAAACTAAAACATTATGGACTGATTCTATTCTCTTGGGAGCCTTTATGTGCACTGTTTGTTCATACAACAGCAGTTGACTGCAATGAAGAGAGACGCCCATTCCCTATACCGTGAAAGAGATGCAGAAACCTGTTGATGTGGTGTTGGTATGAAAACCCCCTCACCTTTTCCAACACAGATCAGAAAATGAAAGACTTCAGGGGGAAAAACAAGTCTGTTGGGTTTTTTTAAGCTGATCAAGGTCTGGGAGAAGTATGCAGTTAAAAGTCTCTGACTGGCTGGGAGTTTGTATTGAAACAACCGTCTCTAAATAAAATCGGGACAATAATTTTCTGACTTACAAAAATAAAATAAAATTGAATACAATTATAATCACTTTCATGATTTTGGGATGAGGCACAGAAATCTATCAATCAAAAATAATGCAGTCCTAATTTACATTGGCTAATACATGGAGTAAAATTACGCATGTATAAACATGTCCCCAAGGCAAGAGATGTAGACAGGGACAGCCAAGTATAATGGGGGCTGCTTTTTTTACTTGCCAAATTAATATTTAGCTGTTAGAAGACATTGGTCTTATCCTGAGCCAGAGAAATTAATGGCAAGACTTCAGTTGACCTCAGACTGTTTCAGATTCAGGACCGTGTGTTCTCCGATCCATATACTGTATTAAAGAATTACATCAGGTTTTGGCACTTTTACCTCCACACACCTAAGACCTTAAAATTGTACTTTGATTTCCAGTCTTTTCTGATTTATGTTCGTTACACATCTGTATCTAGCATAGCACTTGCATGCTAGATACTAGCATATCTAGTATGCTAGATATGATACTAGCATAGCACTTGCATTCATCAAAGCCTCTGCACCCCAAAAGTGGTTAAGAATATGCTTTTTACCTGACGCTTGGTCCTAGAGAGCTTTCAGAATGACAGCAAAATTTCTGGTAAATGTAATGTTGATCTTGAAATCCTAAACACAGTATGTATGAACCATCCACTTTTTCATCTTTAGGAAGACATGTCTATCTGTATTTCTGCAGTGCAACCGTACTTGGTTTTCAACTCCTTCACCAATGTCTTTGAGTACTGCCTTTAGCATTAGAGCAATGGTTGGCAACGAAGATAAATCCTTGAAGGTAGGTGGTGTCCTTTTCTGTGCATGGATCCACATTTTCCTATAAACAAAGGTTGATTTAAACTTCCATTTAGGCTTGACTTTTCTTGCTCTGCCTTCATTAATCTACTGTGAAAATACCTCCTTTCTTTCTCCTTTCATTGGATTTTTTCTATATTTCACTTCCCTCCCCTTTTAGTTTCTTAATTTACTACTACAACGATGATTTCACTGCAGTAGGACTCAGATGAACTTCATCCAACAAGCTGGTTGATGATACCACAGAAAATAGTGCCTATATGCGTACTGAAAAGTTGCACTTGCCCCAGAGAATTTTTAAAACTTGCATTAAATGGTAGGAGAGAAGGAGGATGAATTGGTTTTATGTTAAGCCCATATCTTTGGAAAGTTCTTATCCTACACAGAGGCCATTATTCTTGAATGATTTTTGGCTGTGACAACCCCTCTTGATAGGTGTGTGACTCCACTACCTGAAGGATGGATTTCATGTGCACATGAAGAAAATCTCTATAGTTGAAAGCCTTTGCTAGGAAATTTTCCTATAGAGGCTGTGTAGCCTCATGTGTGACTGGGCTGGTACTTTCCTTGTATCTGACCTCCATGGTCAAAACTTAAGCCAAAATTACCTTTCTTCGGCAGGCTAATCTTAACTCAAATGACTTGCAACACTTTCTTATCCTAGGTTTAAATCAGTGAAGATCTCAGATTATAATCCAGAGTTATATATTCGTCTTCTAAACATATCCCTGCCTATAATTACATTTCCATCAGAATAAAACCTCTTGCTCCTTAATACTCTGCTTATTATTAACACACATATTGACTTTTAATGGGGTTATTGGCAATTAATTAGCTAGATGATTCAAGGTAACGTGCTAAAGTTTTACATTTTTTTATATCTTTAATAACCTGTTCCTTTCAAGAAAAAGCACCAAAATTTTTTAATTCTAAGATATACAGGCAGCTGATAACCAAAGACAAATACTACTAACATGAGTGTCAATTTCATTAAATTTTGTTTTGATTGCTATACAATAGACATTTACTGGCAATTTTTTGGCATTATATATAGTAATTCATGCAGCTGGAATTACTGTATAAATAAACTTTCTATGCCTGAGATCAAAACATACAGTTTCTTCACCTCATCCAACTTCTGAGAACTCTGAGTTATTTCTGTGGATTTTCTCCAAACTTCTGCTAGTCTTTTCATATGGCTGGATTTAAAAATATGTGCATGTTTGTGTGTGTACATGTATGCACAAATATATATAAAAATACAAACACCCACATACTTGGATACCGGCTATCTAATCAGATCAAGCCTTCTTTCAGAAGCATCCCCTTTATGACCCTTCCGGTCCGCATCTTCTGAAAACTGCCATCAGCAGAAGTTTTCTGCTCATATCTATGGCACTAATTGTTATATCACATTGTGCCAGGCCAAAATGCCAACCTCAGGGCCCTTCTGCTTACAAGCAGATTCTGTGATTGTTGACAAGGTCTGCCTTCCTGGAAACCCCATTAACTAGCAGCCATGGTATTTTTAGCCTTAAGCTAATTTTGATACAGTCTTTAATTACTGTAATAGTACCCATCTTAAGACCCAGATAGACTCACAGGTTTGCAGTCTCTGTTTTCTTCATTTTAGGCTCTTTTCTCTTCCTTCATCTTCGTTTACTAGAAGCCAGTATATAATGTATAATGTTCATTCTACTCCCTATCCTCCTTTCACCCATATTACTTTTTGAACGACTTGTTTCTGCTCCCATGCCTTCTTTTAGCCAGCATGGCCTCTTCTGTATTGCAATCCCATTGTGACTTTTTTGGCAGTAACTGGTAGTGTATCTTGAAACACATCTCAGTTTTCACTAATGTTTCTGTCCTGGTTTTGGCTGGGATAGAGTTAATTTTCTTCACTGTAGCTGGTAGAGTGCTGTGTTTTGGATTTGGTATGAGAATAGTGCTGATGGCACATTGAGGTTCTAGTTGTTGTTAAGTAGCGGCCAGGTGTTCCTAAGTAGTGTCTATACTAGTCAAGGACTTTCCCAGCTTCCCATGCTCTTCCAGGGGCACAAGAAGCCGGGAGGAAAGGGGCCACAGCCAAGGCAGCTGACCCCAGCTGACCAAGGGAATATCCCATACCAAATGACATCATGCTCAGTATGTAAGGCTGGGGGAAGAAGAAGGAGGAAAGGGGGGATGTTCGGAGTGATGGCGTTTGTCTTCCCAAGTAACCTTTACACATCATGGAGCCCTACTTTCCTGGAGATGGCTGAACACCTGCCTGCCCATGGGAAGGAGTGAATGAATTCCTTGTTTTGCTTTGCTTGCACGTGCACCTTTTGCTTTTCCTTTTCATTATATGATTATTATTATTGTTATTATTATCATTACTATTACTGTTTTGCTTTAACTCACGAGCTTTCTCACTTTTACCCTTCTGATTCTCTCCTGCATTCCACCAGGGAGGACTGAGCAATCGGCTGGATGGAGCTTAGTTGCCGGCTGGGGCTAAACCATGACAACTTCCTAGCATACATGTATATTTCCAGTCACTTGTGGAAAAAAAAAAAAAAAGGGGGTTGGGTTTCAGAAAATGCTTCTTCTGGAGTCCCAAGCATGTATGTTACAATGGGGCCATGTTTTAGAAATGTAATCATCATCAGGGGAGCAGTGCAATGGCTGATTTTAGGTGTTGTAATTAAACCTCCTTTGCCAGTCAGTGTGGGATTCAATAAGCAGTTATTTCAAAGTACAGGACTTTCTATGTTTACAAATCATCATCTACTACTTTTCATACACAAGCTATGTGAGATCTCTATGAATGTCTCCAGGTTAAATTCATTTGTGAGAACAGAACTTTTTCCTGTGCATTTGTCACCAAAATCGGGAATAAACCTCGTAACACCAATGTAGTGTTAAAAGGCAGGCATTCTTTATTCACGGCGCTGGATGTACGGGGGATCCCTCCACCTAAGGTGCATACCGCAGATTACATCAACCAAAACTTATATTGTATGGTTACATACATATGCATCAAATTTCCCGGAACTAATTATCATATTTACATAGTCATTATGCATGCGTCCTTACAAACTGAGGGGCATCTCTTGTGGTCCCTGGTGGTCGTGTCCCAAGTGTCCTTTGATTGACCCCTTCTTACATGCATGCGCACTGCTAATGTAATTTGTTTCTTTCTCCATAGCACCCAAGCGGAATGTAAAGTATGTAAGGTAGGACACCCTTCACCAAGGTTTCTAAAACACACCACAAACCTGTTGCTTTAGTTACATTAAATCACTCCTCAACCTATTGTTAAAGTGGATAGGATACATAGGTAGTAGCTTAGCAATAATATTAATATTTTAACTATCCCATAGCAATAATGTTAGCATTTTTTAACTGTCCCATCACCTTGGTTTCAAAGATTAAGATACAGATCAAAAAAAAGCATAACAAAACCACTACTATCTTGGTGAAACATTCTGGAACAGTAAAGTGCATCTTGTTAATGTTTAGAAGCACATCATCTTTTTAGCTAATGAGGTGAGGTGGACAATAAAGATGCTTTCTAGTTTCCCATGTAATGAATTTATTTAGAAATTTTATCCACGGTCATTAAAGTTCCTGAGATCCTGAATTGTCAATGACTCTGTAGAAGGGAATGATATTTTTAGTTTTAAAGCCTCTTTTTCTGCTCTTTCTATATATATATGGACATTGAAACAGACGTAGATGTATACACATGCTCTGTCCAACCCGTCTGTTGTAATGGAACAAGTTTTAACCATCAGTTGTAATGAGCTTCAGGCAACCTCTTTTCAGATCTGTCTCTGCTGTCTCACTTGTTTTCTCCAAACATTACACAGACTAGTAAATATTCTTTTCATTCTGTGCCCCTTCGTACTTACATGAAAATGTGTTGGTATTTTAGTGCAGAAACTGTGGCTTATATCAACACATATATGGAAAAGAATTGGATACTCTGGTGGAAGTTGACTGGAAGGCAAAGAAATAGAGTTACAAAATTCTTCCAGTAAATCTTTTAATCTTAATTCAATTTAATGAATAACGTTTTTAGTTTTGTTTGGACCCAACACTGATGTGCTTTGTGCAGTGCAAATTTGTGCAGCTAGCTCCAAGAGCTTGAGTCGGCTGGAATGACCACACTGTGCAATGCCATATGGAGACAATATCACAGGTCCTAAGAGAGGTATATTTAGGCTAATTAGCTCATGATTGTACCACCTGAGCTGCAAAATATGCTTCCAGCTTTAGCCATAGCTCTGCTGGTGATCTTTGCTTTGTGCTACGTTATGGATATTTTCTGCACACATGCTCAGATGGAAAGCAAACTCCATCAAGAAATTGCATCTTGTCCAAAGGCTCACCAGTGAAAATTGTTTAACTATGTTGTCTTTGGTCAAAGCAAAATATATAATGAGAGCAGGGCTCAAACCACAAATAAGTATGTCTTTCAGTTTCATCCAAAGCCAAGGATTAGTTTGACTCCACTGTTAAGTTTTCGACAAGATATAAAGGCCTTTTATCTAGAATACTGTTATATTAAAATGAATTAACTCATTAAGATCTCAGATGGATCTTATCCAAAGTCAGCATGAATATTTACATTGATTTCAGTGGATTATACACAAAGTCAGCCAAGAAATATTTATCTGATAGACCTTATGAATCTTCCTTGTCTGAAATAGTCTTCTTTTTCCTGCCAGTTTAACTGATCATTATCAGTAAAATGTCAGGCACTGGCCACAATAAAGCCAATTCGAGAACAGCTACATTAATTTCTAGTTAAGTAATGTCTTTTTCCTATATCTTTTAATGAAAATTGTTTTCATTTTAAGATGGTTACAATTTACAATGCATCTTTTATAAATGGCATTAAATGCTGTTGGCTTGTCCGGCAAGAAATCTTGTTCATTTATGTAAGGAGAGGGTGGAGAGAAGTAGTTATAAAAGGGAAATGAAGAGAGGTAGGAGCAGACCCTACTGATAATAAAATTTGGATATGTGAGTGTATGAGTTCCTGTTCCGCCATAAACCGTGAATCACAATGTGTAGTGGTAAGTTGAAATTCCCAGAGAAGTACCAAAGACCTATGCTCAGTTTATTACAGTTCTTGTGAAAAACTTCATTGTCTTCCCAGGCTGGGCTCTTGGAGTTGCCTTGGATCTGTTCCAAGTGAGAGTCTTGCCTCTGTGTTTCTGAGTGGCTTATGCCTCTACCCAGTGGCGGTGCTATGCTACTGCATAACATATTACATTAAGCAAGAGTTGAATTTTAAATTCTGCACCTTTCAGTGGGCTTTTATGACTTTTACATGTAATTTTTAATATGATGTATTATAACTAAGTACCCTAGGTCTGTGTCCATGTAAAATTAATCTAAAGTAGTATCACAATAATATTTTTAAAGTACTTTGAGACATTGCATTTTACAGACATTATGTTGTATTGAATTGTGATTTGGTGTGGAAGGTCAAGAAAAAAACATCAACTTTCTGCCTTCTCATATGCACAATGAGATGCAAGGTGTGAGCTGTAGTAAATAGGTTTTCCCAGAATGCTTTAAGAGAACTGAAGAAGTCACTGTTTCCCACTCTCAGGTCTTTTTTGGTTACCACTTGTAGCCTGCACTGATGAAAGAGAGTATGTTCAGTGCTCTGGTTCCTCAATCTCAACCTTGTGCTGTAGCACAGACTGTTTTTTGCAGAGCTCAGCCCCGCTTCCAGCATATTAGTGTACACATCCCTCCCTGCTGCTCTGGTTTGGAAGCAGAAGGGATAACTCCACGGAGAGGAATGAGACTTCTATTCCTCCATTTGTATTAAGTAAAGCTTGCAGAGATCTTAAATGCTCTCTTCACACTCAAGGTGTACACTGATACCAGGTTAGACCAGGAAGATAACAATGCTTCTCACTTCATTTTAGCCATCACCCCAAATCTTGTCTGCTGGAATCTTTCAGGCAGGGATGTCAGTAACCAGTAGGGCTTCATTCCTTGCATTTCATTTTGTGGAGCCAAAACAATATTGGTATGTGTTGCAGCCAAGACTGTTGCACCTCTACATCTGTCAAATATGAATTCAGTGCACAACCCGTTTCTCAGGAGCTCTTCTTTTCCCAATAAACAAGAGAAAAGTGGAGCACAAATGTACACTGACTAGTTTGCAGTTAATCTTGATAATTCTACACATCAAAAAATAACTTGGTGTAATGTTGGCTACTGGTGCTTGCGTTGATCAAGCTCATTGTGGAAAGCCAGTTTCTGAGTTCTGAGCAATTAGCTAACTGAAAAGACCAGCCTCCAGCTTGAAAATCCAATGCCACAATAATGTTTTACTTCTACCTACATTTGTTCAATTTTTCAGTAGCTTGAATAGCATTGTATCTTGACTGGAGATGCAAACAAAGCAGAGATACTGCCCCATTTTACATGTGTTTCTTGTAAAGTTGGGCTGGATGCACAGGTGGCTGCAGAGAGGGAAGACAGGCAGGATCCATTCTAAATTGAATGTGACAAATACCGGCTCAGAATGGAAACCAGTTTAATTAACCAGAGAAAAAGAGAAAAAAGAGATAAATTATTGAGGCAAACAACACCTGGACTGCAGGGAGACACTATGCTCCAAATAGTAAGTCCTTTAATGCAACTCAAGTGAATGGTCTCCTTGCCTAAGTACCATGGTTTTGACAGTGATCAGGAGCAGATACTTTGAGAAAAATATAGCTGGGCAAGTATATACTTCTGCTTTTCCACAACTACTTCCAGTGATCTGTCTCTAAGGCACTTCCTAAGCCAGAGTTTGGATTTATGTTGCAGAGTTTCACAGCTCTTGATGGACTCTTCATCTATTCATTTGTCCAGTACCTCTGTGAACCTGTTCATGCTGGGTCAGCTGAAGCAACATCCTGTAGTAGGGAATCCTACAGGTAAAAATAAATTATTTTGGTTTGTTTTAAATCCATTACCCAATAAAATGAGCTTCTGTGGTAAACTTGTGTTTCAAAAACTTAACTTGGTTGCAAAAAGGGGTTCTGTGTAGAGAGTATTTCATAACTGTCTGTAACGCAGTGAGAGGTTTTGGTTTTCCTAAATAAGTCACTGGACTTAGCTGGGAAGGCAAACCCTAAGTTTCTTGTTAAAATGACAAAACCAGACATTTCCAGTGCTCTTTCCTATCAGCAGTTCCATGGCAGTGTTTTAGGCAGCTTAATACATTCTTTTAAGACATGCTGAGATTTTCACTGCTTCTTGTTAGTCCACAGTGGTTTCTGGGATGAGTAGGACAATTATTTCAGTCCCAGATCACTTATACACGTGAGAAATGCCTGAATTCAGCAGTATTTGGCTGAATAGCTGTTAGTCTTAATTGACTTTCTGTTGACAGAAGGTGTATCAATTCTTTACACTTCCTATTCTTTCAACAAAATAGGCACCAAACTGGGGACTCTTTCTGTTATCATCAAGCATGATCATCCTCCAGGGGAAACGCCAGAGAAATTATTTCAGATTATTTGTCAACTTTCATGTCACAGTAGAAAAAAAAAATTGCATTGGGAAAAGATCCTTGTATCTGCTAAGAAGAGAAAGATTTCTGTGAAGAGTCAGGAGGGTAGTAAACTCCTAGTGACAAATAAGGCTAACTTCTGATAGAATAAACTTTTCTTTTTTTTTTTTAGGATTCATGTCTCTTTCTTTTTTTCCCCCTTGCTTCCTCTAGTTCACCCATTTTTCTTCTTTCTTACATGTTGTTTTCACTCTTGCGATTTTCACCATCTTCCTCTCCCATGTTTCTTCTTTTTCCCTGCCTTTTTCCTAACTCTTTTTCTCTTTTTTTTTTTTTTTTACCAAAAGCAAAGCTGTTGATGACTAGGTATCTTCTTATCCAAGAGATGCACTTGCTGGTTGCCCTAAGCAGTTGATTGCCTGCTCTAACAGACAGAACTGGTGACCATAACTCTAAAAATTCCAGCACATCTTTGCGTACATGAGGTCATCTTTCTACACATACTTTTAAACTAATATTCATTTACTTAGCTCTGTCTCCTTGATGGCTGCAACATATTCATGACGCAAGAATCAATGTGGTGACGTCTTATGGCTGGCTAATACCACGCCAATGCTTGTACATACCGCTTTCCTTCCGACTTTCAAGCTTAATAAAAATGCTTGCGCTATAACTCACCTCAGCGAAGTAATCATGTGTAATTGCATAATTACCCGTTACAGTTGTTTGACTCACTGGCACTTATACGAATTAAACTAACGTGATGCACAACCACAAGTTAATTTAAAAAAAAGGAAACCATAGAACAACCCCTCTTGAGAGAGTCTACACAGGCAGTGGTACTGCAGTTGAACAGAAAGCAAAATGTTGATCCTACATCTTTTCTTGAACCTATTACACAGTTTACTTTAAACAGGTGACAAGATACAGAATTAAATAATAAACTACGTAATAAGCCTAAACAAAAGAAAATACAATGAAAGTAAACTCTCTCGCTTAAGAACACCTGCCACACTCTGGCTAGCAGGAAGTAAAATTTCTTGCAGGCAAATAATAATACATTTGTTTATTATAAGTATCTCTCAGTGGTGGCCTAACTTAAACTTGGATTTAGCTCAGTACCTGCTGGTATGGTTTATGTTCCTCTAGATTAAAATTCAGCATTTGAGTCTTGTGCTCAGTCAACTATTCTGACATGCAAATAACTTTGATTGATTGAATTTTTGCTTATACAGTGAACACCCAAATCACACGGACAGGAATAAGATTCAGAATATGAACTTAAATAAAGAAAACTGAAGGATTAACATACTGAATAGCAAACAGAATGGTGTCTTTAAATCTGTTTTTGGAGACACTTATAATCCTACAATTACTTTACTGAAAATAACGTGTTAGTTTTGACTTAGAAAAGCACAATTTATGTACTTACCTTCTTCATTTGAAAATTGGCTTATGCATTTCTTCAAAGCAAAATGTCAAAAGCCACTCTTGCTGCAACAGGTGAGCAAAACCTTCATTCTGTTTTCCTCCTCAGTCTTTGCATACTATTGTATTTTATTACTATAAATAGAGGCTGCGGTTGCTGTGATGCGTTTTATGTGTAACAGGGATAAGCAGACAAGCATATGTGTGCCATGTGCTCTGAAAATCTGAAAAACTTCCCTGCAGTGAACTATTTTGGAATTCTAAATCTTTCTTTAAGTAGGAGAAAGTTTTTCTGAGTCCCTGCAGACTTCATACATCTAGGAAGCAGGTTGCCTGTGTAGAAAACACTTCTTTTGAGAAACCTGTGCAAGAGAAACAGAAGCACTTGATGTCCTCAGGGGACAAACTCTAACACCTGTAGCAATGTTATCTGCTTTTTACAAGCAGCAGTTCAAATAGTTCACCTAAAAAGTAAAAAAATACAGGGATGTCCTTGAGACTGAAGCTGCTTATGCAAACTGAGAATTGCTTGGAGAAGACACCAGCCACAGGAAAGAGGAGGCACCTACTATTTTATGATTCTTACATCTTATTTTATCTTGATTTATACTTTTTTATAACTTACAGCTTCTTTGCATGGAATTAACTGATAACCACCAGAGGGTCTAGTAATCTAATACAGTATTACAAATCTCTATCTATAAAATCCTAGAATTTGTAAAATGTTATTTTATAAACTATTATACAAGCCTGGATTTCAAATATCTTGAACTGGATTTCAAGCAATGACATTATAGAGGTTTTTTAAAAAAATTGTACTACAGCTGGGAATCAGTGAGATGTTCATCACTGGCAACTCCTCCTTGAAAAGAAATATTTTTGAAAAAAAGAAAAAAAAATCTCAAACTAAACTGCTGTGATGATGCATCAAAGAACACAATTTATTTTTTTCTTCTTTTCTTCTTCTCTTCTCTTCTCCTCTTCTCTTCTTCTCTTTTCTTCATCTCTTTTATTTTTCTTTTTTTTTTTTTAAGTGCTGAGTTTTTCAGCTCAGGAAAACCAAGTGTGAGGTCTTTCAATAGAAGGCTAGTAAAAGTGATACACTAGAGGAGAAAACATCTGATTATAAACTAAAAAAACAATTTACACAATTCTGACTATGTTGCAACTTTTCAGGTTTTGAGTTGGCCTTTAGAAATCAGCCAGCTTTTGCTAGAGGCCTTCAGATTCAACAAATAGCTGGGATGTTCTTAATAGGCCTTTTAAATTAAATATGGGAGTCTACAGATGCCAATCCTAATCTGTTTTCCAGCTTCTTTGCACTGAACTATTGCTGCCATAACAGACTGAGTTCACCCCAGTTTACAGTGCACATTGACTATTATAAATATTTGAACTCCTATTATTCTTGCTTTTAAAATGGAGAATCCATATTAATCCTTGCTGGCATCATGGTCTACTGGGGCATATTAAAAGAGGCTCAGGGACTAGTCATGGGATTGCTGGGAGATTTAACCACAACAAAAGTACCTTACAGCTACTGACTGTACAGAACCACTCTGGACTGCACTGTACTGTGTTTTCTCACAGCTGATGACTGGATCTGTGAATCAACTTACAAAGACTATCCTAAAAAGCTCCCCAAGAATGTGATTTTGGCTGCTTCCATGCTGAGGAGTCCTTGCTGAAAGATGTGCTTGTATTGTGCAGATGAATTCTTCATCTTCATGTTGAGGAGACAGCTCAGAGAGTTCACAAAGGGAATCATCTTCATGTTCTTCCTATCTGTGACAGAACAGAGGAAAAAACTACTTTAAACCTAGAAGCTGCTTGAAGATTAAAAGAAGAGTTGCACACAAAGGATAAGAGGGTTTCCCTGGTCAAGGGGTTTCTTTTGCTGCAAAGCTTCTCTTACTCCGGGATTTAAACACCATATGGGGCCCTAACCAGCTTCTGTACTGAGGTACATTCATTCGCTTTTTTTTTTAATACGTGACCATGATACGCATGGAAGAAAAGTTTCCATCAGCTTTGAGAAATTAACTCTCCTGCAACAGCCCAGTGCTTGCTTCACACCATGTTATCAGCATGGATTCGCCTCAGCTTGGCCACACTGAATGCGGCTGCTGCTTCCTAGGGAACGGCCAACTTCCAGTCCCACCGCTAATTCAGGTTATTTTATGTTGTGTGTAATTCCTGTGTCAGGAAAAGAAAGGCAAATCTGAGAAGATTAAAGATATTGAAGAACTGTCCCAATGTTATCCCAAAAAGGGAGTTTGTTTGGGGGGTATGCAAAATGGCAAACTACACACAGAGCAGAGGTATTTTATTCAATTAATTTTTGCACAAAGATGGGTGCTAGGTGGTAACTCCACAAAGCTAGCAGACCGCACCAAGAAGCTACAAGTTAAATGTGTCAGTAACAGCTAATATTCACACACCCCCAGCTAATAATTGATAAGTTTCTTCCAAAGGTACAACTCCCTTTAAATTTATCACGTATGCTCAGAGTAAGGGGCTTATTTGAGATGTGGTTTTTCTGGCCTATAGGTATGATTTTTAGTATTATAATGAGGATAGTTCACCTAAAGGACACTTAGTTTTAGTTCTTATCAACATCCCAATTGGTTTTCTCCTTGACTATACACTTTATCACCTGGTTTTCAGCATCTTCAGAGGTGGGATGTTTCCTTTTACCAGTTTTTCAATTCTCTTCAAGGATATAGTCATAAAACAAACGCTTCCCTACCTCTTAGCTCCCTTCTCTGGCTGTCAAACTCTGTTTTGCCAGACTCACATAGTTCATTGTTATTACTCAGAAGAAAATTAAATTTTCTTCAGGGTGTCACTAATGGCATATATTGCTCCCAAATTATCACGCTCTTGCTGCATCATTATTGCAAACAAGTTAGTGCAGCCAGAGAACAATTAATGTTCTGCTGAGAAAATGGACACCCAAAACTGCTATATCCCATCCAAACCTGAAGCAAGACCAACAAAATGTGTGAGTTTTTTGCAAAGCTCTCAAAGCAGGTTTTGCACAAGGAAGTTCCAGAGCAGGCACAGCTCTTCTTTTATAACTCCTCTTTTCACATGTCCTTAATGAATAAGCTCTTTTCTGGGAGAAGTCAGGGACTTGAGTGGCTTTTGCATTGCTCCAGTGCTGCTCCAGAAGGTAAAAGAGAGGTCACATCACCTCTATCGGAAACCCATGAAAGCAACAAGCAGTCAAATATCTTGAAATTGAACTTGCCAATGTCTTAAGCCAAGATCAAAAGTTTTAGTGCCATTAACAATATTCTATTACAGAAATGCTATTGGCAGAACAGCTGCAAATCCAATGCAAACTTCTCCATAAGTAGAAATGACAGTATTCAGGACTGGATTTTTAAAATTTGAGCTTACTAGAAATTTTGTGGGTTATAAGGATATGCAAAATTAGGGTTATAGGTTATAGATATTTGCAAAGCAATGCAAAAACAATACTGAGCCCTGCCATCTACGTGGGTTTTAATAGCAATCATACAGTTCATCCCATGACACAATATCAAAATGTTTTACACAGTTGGCTCATGATTTCGACTATGCAGTGCATTTTCCAGACCACTGGGCAAAGGCCAGTACATTTCAAGTTATAGTTGTTCCCTTACATGCAGTTAAGTTTAACAGTACACATTGGAATGAAATAATTAGCATTAAAGTGTCAATTTATTCACATTAAAGCCCTTATTAGCAATTCATTCCCATATAAACTAGGAATTTCCTTCTTGTCATTAAATTTCACGTTACTGGTATCCTTTTATATTTTTCCTTAAATGATGTGGAACACACAGTTTTAATGGGACTATAATTAGCTATTCTCACATGGCTTGAATTTAGTCATACATACTGAGAATTAATCTTTTATACCAATGTGTAACTCTCTACAGTTTGACCAACACAGAAATCTTTTGTGCTTGAGAAACTACTAACCATTGGCTTTTTAATATCACCTCATACTTCTTTCTTTGAGTGACAGATTTAGTTCTCAAAGCCCTTCATTATGCATATAATGTTTAAGCATAAGAATCATTCTATTAAAGGCATTACCTAAATTAGCATGTGCTCAAGTGTTTGTCTGAATGTCTTTTTAATTAGGAGAATGGTACATACAGGAGTTAGGTGACAGATGGAGTTTTCCTTGCTGGTAGAGTTTCATTTCTTCCTCATCTCCGCACTAAGGACAGGGCTTTGAGTTGGGCTATGGATGTTTAAAAAATCTGACGTTGCCTCGGTGTAATAAGTGCCAACACTCACGCAGTGACCTTACCCTCTTGGTTGGCACCGTATCTATCAGACAGGGCGAGGATGTGAATGAACCTGTTTTCCTTTTTCAGAAGTGAAACTCCTGAAATTTCCAGATTTATTGGAAATTAAATACCTTTAAGTGTTCTAGAATAAATTCCTTTTACACATTTAGCTTTTACACGGACCTGAATATACAGGATAACATTCTGGTCTCCTTACAAATAGTAAGAGACGGGCCAATGACTCACCCGAACTACACACAATCCTGTTCAAACTGAGAGACTTCTGTGCTTGAACATTTAATCTCTTAAAAATAGACTTCAGTAGTAACACATTAGAATTACAATTAGTCTATCATTTTAGTTCCCTCTGCAGAAGAAATTCTCTTACAGAATAAGAAAAGCAGGAGTTTTCACTTTTTTATAAACAATGTTATATCAGTGAGTCGTAATCGTACTTGCAGATGCGCTATGAGCATGTGCTTTTCATGAGGGTCTATAGTAGGTATGGATTTTTTGTGCATAAATTTTTGCGGCGACTTACTCCTGAAGTTTTAATATATTACCAAACATACTCTTCCTCCAGATGTCATGTGTGCCTATTGGCAAGCACTCCTTTTGTTATGCCTACCAGCTGTAACAGGCTTATTTGTGGATTAGCTGTGTCTCAGCTGTAAAATTAATTCAGGAGCACAGCCTGCTGTTCCAAACAAAACTGCAACAGAAGGAAATGTTGTTTCCATGAGTTTGTCTTTAAAGATTTGTCTAATTGGTTAATGCTGTTTTGTCTTTTTGTTTTTTGGAGACAATTAATCAATACTTTGTCATGTGTAACTTTTATTTTCTATTTTCAGTACATTGCGGTATACAAACAGCAAAGTCAGATGATCGTGTCCTCTAGTGTTCAAGGAACCAGAGAGCCCTAATTAACTGATCTTATTGTGGTAGCAGTTTTAGCAATTAATTTTGAGCTACAGACCCCTGAACCAAAGCCTTCAGTTTTCAGCTTCCTAGATTTTTAAAAATTTAAATCAGGTTTTGCAGAATAAATGTATATTTTCACTCTTTCCCCACTCACAGTTAAATAGAAGACAAATGGCTCAATGCCTAAAGCACAGCATTTGCACTTAGATGCTCCAGGCTTGGTTCTTTGGCCTGTCTTTCTGCCTGACTATAAGGAGATCCCACAGGATGTAGGGAGAGAGTTGACACTTCCTTTATGGATGGCTTCTTAATGCACCAGAGATTACTTTTTGGACCTGTCGACTATGCCCCCAGCTTGTCAGGTATTGCTCTTAGCTGGAAAACACTAGTTCTCTGCCAAAGGCAGCAAGGCTGATTTTCATCTGTAACTGACTGTGTGTCGTGGTTTAACCCGAGCCAGCAACTGAGCCCCACACAGCTACTCACTCACTCCCCCTCAGTGGGATGGGGAGAATCAGAAGGGTAAAACTGAGAAAACTTGTGGGTTGAGATTAAGACAGTTTAATAGGTAAAGCAAAAGCTGCGTGTGCAAGCAGAGCAACACAAGGAATTCATTTGCTGCTTCCCATGGGCAGGCAGGTGTTCAGCCATCTCCAGGAAAGCAGGGCTCCAGCACGCGTAACGGTTACTTGGGAAGACAAAACACCATCACCCTGGATGTCCCCCCCTTCCTTCCTTCTTCTTCCCCCAGCTTCATGTGCTGAGCATGACATCACATGGTATGGGACATCCCTTTGGCCAGTTGGGGTCAGCTGTCCCAGCTGTGTCTCCTCCCAACTCCTTGCGCACCCCCAGCCCACTCACTGGCGGGGTGGGGGGAGAAGTGGAAAAGGCCTTGGCTCTGTGTCAGCACTGCTTAGCAATAATTAAACATCCCTGTGTTATCAGCACTGTTTTCCAGACAGCTCCAGAACCGAGCCGCACACTAGCTACTATGAAGAAAATTAACTCTACCCCAGCAAAAACTGTGTAAGTACCCCAAGCCAATTTCAGTGCAAAACCCAAGACATGATTTTAAAGCACTTTCAGCTTATATAGTAGGGTAATTTGGTGTTCTGTGGACACCACCCAGCTGAAGCAACCTGTTGTAGCTGCAGTGTTGATGGCCTGTTCTGTCTGGAAGGAGATGCTGTAAGTTAGCCTGCGCGAACACTGTACACAGGGTTTGCCTTCAGCTGAGTGAGATCAGGATGCTCAGCTGCGCAACACAGTGTGGTGACGGACAGCATGTGCTTTTCTCCAGCTGAAGCAGCAGAAATCTATACTTTTAAAATAAACGGGACCAATTTTTGTCTCTGTTGTCAGAGCCAATTTAGTGCCATGTAGTAGCAGCTGAAGTCTTTAGATGGCTAGAGATTACCACTGGGTAAACTGCTTCCTTCCTTTCCCTCTGCCAGTGGTCAGACGAGTTTCTCATGCAAGTTTCTAGGAAAATAGGACAAGTGCTTTGCAAAGGAAAGTAGCTGCACTATGAAGGCTCTTCCTTTCTCTTTGTTACGATAGGGGTCGTTTTTACATACGCAGAAGCCAAATGTATGATACTTGGTTTTAGATGTACTTACCCAGCTATCAGGTAAGTTTTCCTTTGATAACAACTGATTTATTTTTCCCTATGATTCTTCCTCCATTTGTTATATAGCCTGTACTAGGACAGAGGTCCTGTACCAGAACACTCCTGGAAGGAACCTCACCATCTAACTACTGCCTTGTTGTGAGGTGCCAAGGTTCTTCCTAGCACAGTGGGTCTTTGGCTTAAGCCAGAGTTACCATTTTTGGAAAAGCTGCTGAAACTTTTAATGGATCCAGCCTAACAATTTTTATGGCTGCATAACTTTGAACAGTAAACTTAGCTCCATTAGGAATAATCTACATTGTTTTTTCCTGCTGTTCTATGAAAAGGAAAAGCCACTGTATGGCTATTTTATGCCTTCTTTCACTGAGCTGCTGCAAATAATCACTTGAAAGTGAGCAGGTGAACTTCTAGATTGCCTTCCAGAACCAGCTCACATAAAGTATGGAACTGTAGAAGAAAAGGCAGGAGAAAGGGTATACAGATTGTATATGTAGGGGGGCATATCCATCAGGTGGAGCTGAGGAGGTGGAGGACAATTATACAGAGAGAAGGGGGACACTCAAAGCTCCTTGCATGAGAAATAAGTTGAAGGAGGACACGGGTGTGGAGGAAGGGGAGATAAGGGACTTCCTGCAATGGGGTGGAATAAGCTGCAGTGTTTAGTTTCTTATAAAAGCAACAAAATGTGCACAGCTGTTCAGGTGATAATTTAATGGAAGCTGGCCACTTAATGCAAAAAATCTTAATGGTGAAGCTAAAGTATGAGCTAAACTTCCTCCCTGCCCTTGGTATTTTCTGCTTAGATGGTATTTTTTCCAGTCTCCTCATGTTCAGCAAAGGCACATTTACCACTGTGAATCAACAACATGAAGACATAATCCAATACTCAAGTGAGCCCCAATCCCTTGGGTTGCAGCGATTATGTAATGATCATTGGCAGCAGGGCTTGAGGTAATTTAACACAGCACAGGGCACTCCAAGGTGAGTTATTAGAACCAGTCATCTTTTCACATGCTCATTAATTACAAGAAACTATAATTTTGGCAATTATACATGTAGCCCAAGGGACTGACTGGGTTTCAGGTGCACAGGAAGAAGATCAAAAGTTCTAAAGATTTCACACACAGGCACTCATATACACTTCATGTAACATAAACCAGTTAAAACGGATTTATACTCTAAAATCTCCCTCAAGCCCTGGCTGAAGTCTTTAAACTACCTCACATAAATAAACTTCACTTTATCTGACTAGCATTGGCAACATGGGAAGTTCTAGCATGTGATAAAGACCTGAATTTCAGTTCTCAGTATGAGGATTCTGGTGACATGGGTATGTTTGCCAGGAGTGGGGAGATATATCACATCTTTCTACAGTGCTCAAACTGGGTGGTGTTGGCCTAAACCCTACAATTACATCAGCTAGCCAGCAAAGAATGCCTTTGCCTCCTGTCCTTACAGCAAAGCTTAGCTGCTTGTAGACCTTGGTGAGGTAGAAGAGCTAAAAAGTTGAAAAAGATTTTTTTTTCTGCAAATATTGCATCTCCCCAATACAACTATGTTGGTACAGCTACACCAGAAGCACCTCTGTAACGGGGATGTAAAAATGGCTCAAAGCAGAGGAACTTGACCATGTTGAAGAATCCCGTGTGTATGTGAGAATTTCATTTAAGTCCTTAGTTAGGTTTAACTATGTGTAGGTGGAAAGAAAAAAAATATTTTGTATGCTTCTACAATTGCTAGATAAAGCCCTGAATTACACTAACAGAGAGCTTCTCTTCCACAAAAGCTTTTGTCTGCCAATCGGTCATGATTATTGCTTGAAATTATGATTGTCTTAATAAATAGCTCCGCACTGATGGATTTTGTAAATTCAACATGTGATATTTCTGAGATACTTCCTATAAATTGCTGAGATTGAAGTGTCCGGGGTATAATAATTTTGCTGCCAACATTAAATTGACAAAGGGTGACAAATAAAAATGTAAAACTACGCGACAATTCTACTATCTTTCATTGGAAAATTGTGTAATTCATCTCTTTGATTCCTGTTTAGCTTGTGATAACTGCTGTTAGGAGGATAATTTAACCCCAAGAATTTTTCAATCAGATTATGAATGTTGTATCAAAGAGAATCTATGACTTAAGAAGGAATAATTTAAAACAGTTAACTTTGCTGGTTTCAAACTGCATTAGTGCAAGTCATTCAGGTTAGGGCAACGGCTCTGTATTGTCTCATGGAAAGGCTGGGAGACAAAAACATTTCACTGCATCTGAAGGGCCTATTTTTCTCCTTTGTGGTTCTTGCATTCAGACTTTCTGTTCCTTTGTCCCCTTTGCAAACAGCATGAGAACCATTTTTATGTAATGGAATCTCATTTCTGTAACATTTCTAGTTAAAATCCTGAAATATTTCAGTGGTTCAACTAAGATGATTTCATGCAGAACCGGGCATGGGCTATTCCTGGCCAGTCCGTTTTCTGGCATACACAACAGAAATCATATGAGAGTTTTAAGATCCACGCCTGCTCCCCTTCTAGCCTACACAAAGGACAGTTGGTATGGAGATGCCTCCTTCCAGAAAGGCTGTGTCCCATGAAGGCAAAATTCAGAATACACCTTCCAGATGTGCAGCAGGATCACACATTACTGTCATGCTGGTTTAGGAAATGAAGCACCTACCCCACATCCACCAGCGGAAATCCATGGAAGCAAAGATGAAAGGAAACCTTATCCTCCATTTTTAATCACTAGAAGCAACCTCTAACACAGTCTTGGAGAACTCTGTGTCTGACAATATTTGGAAATATAAATTCTTTAAATGAAGAATTAACTGCATGGATGAACAAGGTCTTTGCACGTCTCCGGTTTGAGACCAATCTACCAGTGATATCTACCAGTGAGCTACTGTCAACAGTAAATTTGTGCTAATTTCTATTGTAAAAATAACGATTCAAGTACAAGTTTTGGGTTTCTACATAAAATATGCATGGCCAGATGTTCACCTAGCCTTACCGCAACTGTATTTGCCCCTTTTCCCCCTTCATCATGTGTCAACAATATCCTGTCAACAATATAATTCTCATGGGAAAGGAGTAGTTGCACAAATTAAGAACTGGATAGAAATACAAAGCTTTTAGGTGGATGCCATATCCTCCATTGAAAAAAATTATAAGTAACTTTCAGTGTAGATATTGTTCTGGAGCAAACGAACTTCATGGACCTTCTAGGCAGCTGTAAATCATCAGGTGTCACACTGTAGGCTTGCAATGTTTTATAAAAATATGTTTGTGTGTGTATATATAGATACTTAAATTATCAATTTAAAAATTGTGCTGATTCAAAGATTTCATATAAACTAGTATAAGCTTCATTACCTTTATTAGACATTCTTTTTAATTGCTTGGGTCATCAGTTGGTACAAATTGTGTTCACCTGTAGAACAATGTGCAATATAATATCGTAGAAATTAATTGCATGGGCACAATATTTTGTGAGATTCTACCCATAGTTTAACATTTCTGCCACTCTTTCCTGCTACAGTAGTCCATTAATTACCAGAAGGAAGATTTAATCTGTCATAAGATTGGCCAGGAACAAAATATGAACAGAGAAGCAAGCTCTCAATGTGTGAAATTCTCGCTGTGCTTAGTTCAGTTCACTTTTGGTGCACTTAACAAGCTAGGTTTTCTTTAGATGAAACTGAATTTTACAAACTTTTTTTACATTAAATTTTTCTCTAAAAGTCTTTTTTTCTCCACATTTTCAGTGGGCAGTGGTTCCCTCCTTGATTCATGTCAGAGCCTTGACTGCCCTCGGCTGTTCTTCGCTTTCCAATGCTACTCCCCATTTCTCTACTGAAGAGCTTCTAGGACCCCTGCCTAGGTTACCTTAGTCAAAATCAGCTGGGTTTATTGAGACATCTTTCACTGATTTGTTGATTTAAAGTAACTGATTTTGATCATCATGGATTGGGAATTCACACATTTTCTTCTACTCAGTGGGGAGTAGGGGATAACTCCAGTACAGATCCCTGGAAAAACAAGGATGGGAGTTTCTTCAGCAAGTACATCAGCTACTGTTCTGTAAAGAGAGTATCCAGTCACATGCAGGAGCTTAAGGTACTGTTTCAAAAGGAGGAAAACTTCAGGAATTTAATGACTGCAATATTGAATGATCTAGCCGGAAAGTTGCCATCTTATACCACGGGGACTGCAAAGGGAAATAAATTAGGAATGAAAGTAAGATGGAGAAGAAACAGAAGAAAATAAAGGTAAAAGATTATAACAATGGGCTGACCTTGTCCCTGTCTTAATCCTCTTCAGTCTTGAATCTGGGTACGTACATGCTGACCTACTAATGTCAGGTGCGTGTTTTAGGCCATCACACTTACATCAAAATACCAACAAGCAAAGGGAGAACCCTAGGGATCAAAGAACAAAAGGAGGCAGCAAGAAGACAATTCTCCTCCAGTGAGTTAAAACTCCAGAACTCCCTGCTATTGTGCCCCTGGCAGTGCCCAGTCCTCCTCCACTGCAGAATGATGGCACCACATAATGTTAATTCCTCTGACATGCATAATTTGAAAAGAGATTGAAATATTATTTCTTAAAAAAAAAAAAAAATCTGTAAGAGGGTTGTTTCCTGTGACTTCTCACTAAAGCAGCATAGTGGTCACCAAAGTCGCATAAATCGCTCTTGTGCTTCCTGGGGTGGCTGATACAATGAAATAATAATGAATAATACATTTTCAGTGTGAATTTTCAGACAATCTTCAAACATGCTCGAATTTATGAAATCTTTCAAACTTTGTGAACCCACAGTGGCTGATTATTTAATGAGACTCAGCAGATAACTCATTGTAATATAGGAATTGCTTTTGCTATTAATCACTCAGCTCCAACAATTTTATAGATTTTTTTTTTTGGTCAGAACATTGGAACATTGAATTAGCTACAGCTGCAATGAATAGAGATTGCAGTAAAGCAACCATTTAGCTTTAAACAGAAATTCAAAAGGTAGGTAGCATTTATAGTAGAAAAATACATAATTTCAAAGAAATTATTTGGTGTGTTAGAATGACATCTAGTGACTCGTTCAGGTTCTAATGCTGAGTTAAAAAAATAGAAACAAAAAACCTACTTTAATCTTCTGATTCTTTCTTTGCTGCCCCCTAATGAAAGACATAAATATAAAGAACAGCAAACCATATCCAGAGACAATAAAACTTGAAAGAAAATCTAGTTAAATTAGGGTTAAAGGCAAACAGTGCATTAGTGTAAGGGGGAAAAGCAATAAAATACTTAATGTTTCTGAGACTATGGAAATTTAAAATTAGGATTGCACCCCATTCTTCAATATGAATTTATTGTTCAGGTAATGATCTATAATTGCTCTTTTGTATGGAATATAGTCGGGGAAATTTTTTTCTGAAGTCCGTTAAAATAGGTTCCTGATCAGGAACGGAAATTCACCCTCATTGTGAAAACACAGTTTGACAGAGGCCCAAAGCCTCCCTTTTGAATGATAATCAGTGGTCCTCTTCCATTCTGACTCACAGAGCAGGGTGCAATAGGGAAAGAGTTCATAAGGTATCTCATGCATGTTTAACGTTAACAGGAGAAAGTCTGTATTTGGTCAATCCTTACAAGATGCAAACATTTTTTTTTCCAAGTCTAACACTGGAGGCAGGACCATGAGCTCTTGAGAATGGAAATTTGAGGTAGAAATGGGATGGTAGAGAGATAAAAAGTAATTTCTATCTCTAAGAGACAAACAGTAATTTTTATTCCTACTGAAGATTCAAAATATCTTCATTAAGTATATAATTTTATATATGGCTGGAAAACATTGAACTGTGCTTTTCTCACTGAAAACTGCAAGTACATTAATTACATTACAGATTTTTTCCAACCACGTTTCTTCCTTTGAACACACACCAGACTAGTGTTCCTAAATAAGGAGAATGCTTCCTTTATAGGACAGGGTACCTGCACAGAGGCAAAGATTATTCTCCTGACACTCAGCTTCATTTCAAAAGAAAAGCTGTCTCTCTAATTGCAGTCTTTAAAGCAAACTGTGAGAATACAACAAGGATGTAATCATTACTCATACATCTGCCTGAATCTGTAGAGAACTGAAACCATAATGGTGAGGTACAAATGTCAGTCGTGATACTCTAAAGATCACTGTTAAGTATTTTAATGCTCATTAAAGTATGGGGAAAGGAATATGTGAGGGAGGTGGCATTTTCTGATACTTATGCATGGAGTACTACTTGTGCTATAGTGAAAATGTCTCAGAGATAAATTCATAAAGCATAGGAAAATATGCTGAAGTTACAAGACTGTGAGGACTGGTTTCGTATTCCCTAGATAGCTTCTCATCATTTCAGGCAATGCTATACTATCCCTCAAACTTTGAAGCACTCAGGGATACAGCTACAACAGATTATTTCACAGGCATTAAGACCAAAACGTAAATGATCTGATGGCATTATGAAAGTTTTAGATTTAGTACTTTGCCCTGAAATTGGTAACCTCGGTTGCATCTAGATTTTACCTGGGATCTTTCTGAGCAGGTAAAATACATTTTCTGCTCTGGATCTCCCAAGCCTTTTGATAATGCATCATTTATCTTGTCCTATGATAAATCTCACATCTCTTGTTATTTATTTAACATGGAGATATTACCAATTACTACAGTGGCACTAGTATTGGCACTCCTGCGGTTTGAGGTCTGGGGTGGCTCCATGATCAAGACTACCATCACTGTATTGTCTGCTCAGCCCTTTCTGGTTAGATTTATCTAGGAACACTTTGTGAAACCTAGCTGCATAAAATCACCAGAGAAGCATTCAATTTCTAAATTTCATTTTGTCTCAAGATCGTAGCTACTTGGCACTGGAAAGGCTCAGATGATTTGGGGCATCCTCAGGAAAACTCAGTATCTAGTAACCTTCATGGTGCAAGCCTAGTTATCTAGGGACTTTATGTGTTTCTATGGTTAGGCAACACACGAGTGGAGACTCTAAATGAGGGTTTACACCCTAATATGGCTGCTGGAACAATTTGATATTAAGTTCCTTTGGCGGATCTAACCCTTACTCAGATATATACCTCAGATATATACGCATCTGCAGGGCAGAGGGACTTGTAAAATGCAGGGATATTGAGGATAAATATATTCAGTATCATGAGACACTTAGATACAGCAAGATTGGAGAGCCAATATGTGCTTCAGATAGAAGGCACTCTGCACAGTCAGTGTACACAAAACTTTTTTTCACCCTTACTCATTTCCAAGTGACAGCAATGAACACGGCAATGTATGAGAGACAAAGAATTTAAAAATGAATAGGCAGGAACAGAGAAAACTGGAAGCCTGGAAGGAATGTATTTGAATTGCCTGTATTTTAATGTTTGGTTTGATTCACACTGTGTGGGCATTGCTTACAAGAGAACCAGTCACAGAAAAGGTCAGAAAATGTCAGTGTCAGATAGTATGGGTCTGATCTGACAGGCTTTCAGAGAAAAAATAGCGTTCTGTGTTAAGGGTGAGGGCAGAAAAATCCTTACATTTTCAGCAAAAACATTGTGGGATAAGCTTCTACTGTGCAGACCTGAAGCTGAACTTCACTGGAGCAGATATGGAAACTGTTTCCCACAGCATATTAAAACCTGATGATACAGATACTGATAGGGAATCAAGAATTTCTTAAAACTCTTTTCAGTGCTTACTACATACTGATTACCAAACATTTTTTTCTACAGAAGCCCAACTTGTCTACACAAATTCTAAAATGTGTGTTCAGCTGGGTGTTTGCATGCACTGGCTGGTTTCTGCAGGGGTTTCATTTAGATAAGAAACCATAAAGAAATGATGTAGAGTAAGACTATGAAAACATAGAGGCAAAACAACACCTAGCTGAAACTGAAGATGCTATTTTGTGGACTTACCTACCTAATTGCTGGATAGGCTGGCCCTTCAGGTCACACTCCATTTTACAGTATCAAATGCTTCATTTAGAAGTTAAACTTGGAAATATATATATATAAAATCATGTGTGTGTATATATACATACAATTGGTACATACATACATACATACAATTGATATGATATTGAGGAATTAACCTCTGGACAATCACCATCTATGATAACTGCAGCGACAAAAAAATGTCCTATTTTGTTACTGTTTCTGGAACAATTCCACGAAGTTTTCTGGTTCCTTATTTAAACTTTTCTGAAATATAAGAGCATATGAAGAAGCGCTCATGCAAAGGTTACTTCCAAGCCACCTGATACCTCCAAATTTCTTAACATATTCACGTCCCACAAAGTAAGCCTCATCATGCTGGCTCACGTTGGTAAACCATGCCTTTCTACCCAATTTGAATGATGTGATGAGGTCATTAAGATGAGATGAGGGAACACCTGTGACACAAATCACACTAGGGAGTATGCCAAGGGCCCTTTGAGTGCAAAGCTTTCCGAGAATAGGTTGGCTGCCTATATTCCCAACTTACTACAGAGCAATGCCCTCTTTCCTCTAAAAGGCAGGATTGTTCAGGGAGATCACTGGTCTGCTGCACTTCGCTACGTGAGAGCAGCAGGCAGGCTGCAACCCTGCACTGTGCCGCACTGCAAAGCGGTAAGGTGCAGGCATAGGGGTGGGGGAGGAAAAATGTAAGAATGTAGACAGACCAGTGAATCTCTCTTTAAGCTCATGAAGCCTGAAAAGTCTTTGGCAGCCACAGAGAACTGAGACCGTTTCAGTCATGATCCCTTCTTTAGGAAAGAGCCAGGCAATTGATACGTGTTTAAGAAAAAGATTCTGATACTAGTTACTAGCGCATGTGGAAATGTGACTCATATTAGAGAGTGTCACAGACTATTTTCCTTAAGGATTCTAAATTTACCAGTTTTGTTTATATCCTTGCTTGCTTCTTTTCCTCAGGTGAACACAAATCACTGAGTTACTGAGATCTGCAGAGAACAGAAAATATCAAGAAGGTTCATGTTAATAAATACTAAATTGAGAGTCTAGTGCTGGCATAATGGGTGGGGCTCCGCTCTCTGCAGTGCCCTGCTGAAATCAGCTAGACTCTGTGTGGGTGTATGAAGCTAAAATTAAGGTTTTTGACTACCACAAAGAGCAAAGGAGTGAGTGGGTTTGTTTGAATTACTTCCAGATAATTCCTAGTGAGTATTTATTTCCTTTATCCAGAATCTGGGGCAAATCTAATATTTTATCTGAAAACTTTCTGGCAGTCCATGTCAAAAATTGTTTTACTGTATATTTTGATCTTCTTGCATTGCTAGACATTTTCTCTTTAAAGCTGAAAGGAAATTAATGACCTGAACCATTTTTTATTCACTGACCATGAAAAACACTTATTGCAAGAACATTACACTAAAGTAAAAGATTGCTAATATCCTGGGCTTATCATATATATTAAAGACTTTTGCATATTTTTCATCTTTTTAAAAGGAGAATAAGATCAGTTCCGCAATAATGCAAAGCTAGTCTGCTTGACAGGCAGGCAAGTTGCCTAGCTGCAGTTGTGTTAAATCATGACTTCCCATTTTCTTGACTCAGGTGGGAGCCATTTGAAAACTTCCACAGAAGTTAGCAATAGCAAATCCTTAGCATTACATGCTAACCCGTACAGGGTGTTCAGCATCCTCAACAGTTTGAAGCAATTAATATATTACTTTCTAGTTCCCACGACAAGTAAAAATACCATAATTGAATCTTCTTAGGAAACACCTGTCTTTCTTAAGTTCAGCCAGCGCATGCAACTTTGTCAATTAACTGTAGGTATACTCTGATCAGAGCCTACACTGAGTTGCTCCCCGAGCTTCCTCTTGTTTTCAGCTTTTGAGCTATGCCCAAGCACAGTTTTGGACAGGTTTTTTCTGTGACTAATTCAGGGTTTCTCAGTGTATTTATGCCAGGTGCACAAACGTGTAAGAGGAAGTTTAAGTTCTGTCCTCTTTTTTTCTCCTTCAATCTGCCCAGGTATATTGCTGTTGCATTTCTTAACTGAAATACAGATGGAGAACACGTCACTCTCCATGAATGGTGTTCATCTCTCCATATCTGATTTTTAAGTCAGATTGGCTTTATCAAAAAATAGTGGGGTCCAAAGTGACTGGGAAGTGAACATGTTTTATTCCAATATAATGACTAAGAGCAATCCTTGTGCAAGATTGCAGCATTTAGATGTAATCAAGATCAGTGAGCCAACCACTTGAAGACAATCATGGGAGCTGACAGGCTTCCCTTAAATCTGATAATGGAATTGGCTCTCCTACTGCCTTTGGCTGGTGATGGGGACCAAAAGAGAACACTTCAGCTGAGATGTACTGATTCTCTTGTGTACTCTGGATGTAGCAGAGATAAAGCTAGATCCCTCTGCTTTGGTAAGCGGGATGACCTGTTCTGAATGTGATATTCCTGCTTTCCCTGGCAGAGAGGAATGTACAATTACTAAAACAAGCAACACCTTGCCCAGCAGTCTGTTTTTAATAGTTCTGTAATTCCTACTTAAACTGGGTAACAGTACTGCTGGTATCTCATATCTACCTCGCTATGTTAGACAGAATGAGAAGGTGTTTTGCTGCAGAGCATAATCAGGAGCACAGCTGCTGCTTGCTCTCTGCTCTAATGGAGAGGGAATGAAGGGAAGATACATTCTTCTTTCATTTGAAATTGGGAGTAATTCCACAGAAATTAATGGACCTCCCCAACACAAGATGGATGTGAAAGAAGAGCCTGGCCCAGAGGTTATAAATTAAGTGTAAGTGAAATTTGGAGAGAGACTTGTGCAGTAAGAAGCTACATAAAAATAAAATGTATTCTACTCAACTGGCTGAGAACAAAAATGAATCAAAATATTAATGAATACTGCAGACTAAGAAATAACTTCTGCTTCAGCGCCTCTTTCTGTCTCTCCTCCTTCTGCTAGTTTCACACTGGTTGAAGTTATTGACAAAGCTAACTGATATGATCTCCTTCTACACGCAAGTGATCAGAAGAGCCCCTTCAGACATAGATTATAATATCCCTGAACCTGGAAAGAAAGAACATACTAAATACTTATTTAAAATAAAATCTGAATTATGAATCTTAACTTGTTAAAAAGAAACTACAATATTCTAATTAACTGTGTGGGTCTTTTAGTTTTGGTAAATTCCTAAGGTAATTTCAGGTGATGCTGTAATTGTATTGTTGTTGTGTATGCCAGATATTGTACTCCACTAATAACCAGCACTCATCTCAGCCTGGTGGGAATAGGGAAGCATAAAAGACTGTGAATCAGTGCTTCTAAAGATAGTCCCAGTCACCCCCTTCCTCCTCAACAAAAAATATAAAAAGTTGAAAAGGGAGAGGCTGATGAAAGCAAAAAAGTAGGTGAATGGAGAAAAGGGGCATTTGTAAAAAACCCATTTTTTTCTGGAAAGTGATTCTTTCTTGCCTCTCTCTAGAATAAGTGCCCTGTGCTGATTTAGTTGCTGAAGCAGTGTTGAGATGGTTAGAGAAGTCGTTTAAACCTAGAAAGATGCAGAAAAACACTGAAAATCAGAAAGCTGCTTTAGCTGGAATTGATTTTTATTGAAAATTTTCTCTGCAATGAACTGCTGCTCTCCTCTAAAAGAAAAAACTGAGGAATGGCTCATGTTCCAGTCAGGTATTTGTAGTTGAAGTTCACCTTTTGTCCTGTGCACTGCTATTGTGGATTGATTCCTATAGGATATACTGTTCCTTTGAAATGAGCTGACTGTTCACAGGAATGGTATGCTCAGGAGACACTGATGTTTTAAGTTTCCTATAAACAAATGTGCATATACAATTACCTTTAAGAGCTTGCACTGTGTGACTGTTTTAAAACATGTGATATACCCTTTCCGAGACAAAATACTTTTATTATTTCCTGTTTTATTTCAAGGCTACTGTTGGTTAGTCTTCCATGTGAATTGATTTTCATCTTCATAATACATGAGCGTATGCTTCTTCATATAGCAATCAGCTTGTGCAATACTTCCACTTCGTTGTGTCCGTGGCCTAATTGTTCACTGGTCACACACTGAAGTGAGGCGCAGTATTGTGCAAGCAGGGTAATAGAACCTGGTTCCCTTTCCAAAGTCAGCTGAAATGGACTTTGCTGCAAAGGTTAAATATATCTGCTTCACTTGGGGGGAGTTTTCATTACTTCTCTGTAGTTCCTCTTGTTGATTTACACTTGGAAATGAGGAAAGAGTAGGAATATATCTTTTTACAGAACCTAATTTTATGCCTATTTCAGCAGTTTTGAAAATACACTCAATCAAGCATATTAAACAGAAGCTAATTTTCCTAATATCACAGTTGTGTAACCAATGCTGCATCTTTTATTATGTGCAATAACTTTGTAAAAATATTTTGAAGTCCTAGCTGACAACGACCTTTATAAGTAATGTTTAATCTTCTTAGCAGGCAGAATAATTTTTTTTGTTCTGCCTGAATTTACAGAAAAGGTAAACCAAATTAAACACACATGACTGAGGAATGGTATTGCTGGTCTTCTCAGAGTTCTCATGGATGGTTAGAGAAAAGTTATCCGATCCCTTTCGTATGTGGGAAATCCTAGAAATGCTAGTGTTGTGTTTTCATTACAGAGTTAATCTGGATAACTAGTTTAACTGAGATAAAAAGCTTTACAACCTCAGTGATCTTCTGAACTATTCACAAATTTACCCACCGTCTTGTTTGGGTCAATATTGGGGTGCCTGAACCTGAAGGAGCGCACTGGATTATTTTGGAGGCCTGTTGGCTCCACACAAACTCTCCACCTTCTGAAGAAGCAACACTCAAAACTGTAAAACTGGGGACCCCAGGTAGTGTAAATCAGCAGCTTTTCAGTGCTCAGAAGCCAAGTTATGGACAACACACAAGCAACATCCCAAATTAACTTTCTAGAAGAGAAAGATATTAGTACATTTGGCACTATGCCTTAAAATCACAGAAGGATTTTCTTAATTACTAGAATTGTTCTGTGCCACTGGAACATTAATTGCATCTTACAATTTCATATAATAAACAGTGTTTGTGCTGTTCATTAACTTGGCCATCAAAGTTTATGTGCCAATTTGTGGTCTTCTCTATTATACCCGTTTGGTTATACTTTTGAGAAGTGCTGGGGCTTAGGTTAAGCATTGCCCCCTAACGACCTTTCATTAACTTCATTTAACAACAGAAGTCCACAAAAAAATACTGCGTCTGCTTGAACCAGTGCTTTGCTCCATCTCTAACCCCAATGCCACACTAAATATTTTCCTTAAATTCACCTGTCAATGAACAAGTCCAGAGTTCTTTACCATGCTTTCTATGTTTGACCATACAGTATAGCCACTTTTAAATTAACAGAGAACCTGTGTCATCTTCGCAGCTGAAATAAACTCATCCATGCCAAACCCAAGCACACAACAAGTTTTCCAGGAAAAAATGGTCTCATCTTTCAGAGAAATAAAACAAATATGTGAAAAGTAGGGGATTAATTTGTAATACTGCTGACTTTGCACTTACTTAGACACAACATGGAATAATCAAATCCAGAAATAAATTAGCAGATAACAGAATTATCTGTATTTTAGGAATTTCCTCCAATTTATTTGGGGGGAAAGAAAAAGCACAAACCATTTATCTGAAAAAAGGGGTTGTACTCAAGCATTACGAACAAACTACTTTGTCAGCGATAGTACTTTTTTTAAAACTTCAAAAAAGAATGAACTTATGGTTGGTCTATTTTTGGAATATTTGCATATACTTTTTAGTTCTCTGATTTTTCTATCTATAAAATAGGAGTGATATTCTTTGTATGGTTTTCAGCTGCTGACAAGTGTGTTTTCTTCGTGAAATGACTTTGTTGAAAAGGATCTGGGAGATTTTCCTCCCTTTGAATGGTGCAGAAAGAAGTTCTTAAAAAATCAACAGACAGACATGAGAAAACACAGTACAGTATTTTATAGTTTTTTTTTTCTTAAGGAAGAAAGTCTAGAATATTTGGATTTTATTAACTTTTTTTTTTTACATTTGAAGGCAGCAATAAGGTCCTTCCTATTAAACAAAAAATTCTTCAATGCAAATCCTATTTCCTGCATTGCTTATGAAAATGACTATTGCAATGAGATTTCAGTTTCTGTTTAATAATAATGTAATAAATATGATACACCTGAGAAATCTGTCTTTTATCTCCTTAAGACTATGGGGTAGAAAAATCCAGTCTTGTAGATTTGGGGCTAACCTAGTGAATTTAACCACTTGCTTACTTCTCAGAGTACACGGTATCTCCAGCTACTTGATCTTTACTAAAATCTGTGTGGGTGGATGTATAAGCATATTTCAATGAAATGATATCTAAATGACAAATAAAGTAAGTGTTCCAAAAGTCCCATAAAGATCCATGGAGTTAGGATTAGCAACATGGGTCTAATAAATATTGATAAGAGATAATGTTTTGGTCAGCTTACAAGGCAACCTAGATCATTCCTTTGTAATTCAATTCAAATGGCCTCTTCTCCTACTGTCTTAATGTATTACAATATTTCAGAGGACTCTAATCTTCCAAACCATGTATCTGAGAAAGATAAAATCAGGCATATGTCTTATTAATTATTTTTTTTTTAATCCTGCAATTTTTCGTGCTGGTGTATCCATTATCTCTTAGTAATTTTCATTCAGGGAATTTTGTTTTCATGGGAAAAGTGAGTATAACAAGACCAGACAATAGAAGGACATCTGACATACAACTAAAGTAGATGCTCCAAATTTTCAGGTCAGTTTTCTGTTATTGGAGTTTATAGTTAATTTTTAGGCTGTCTTATTACTGAGAACACCGCCTTTCTGTTTCATTTTAAAGAGCTGGCACTTCTGTTCTTGCAAATGTAATTAAAATGAGTTACCTAGGTTACAAGAGATCATTAGTATGTGAAATCTAGATGACATTTTGTGTTGGGTCATTAACAACTGGCGCTTCCTGCAAATAACACCCATAAAGTGCTTTTAGAGTGTCTTTATGCTTTAGTCACCTTGTAGTCTATTAAAGAGTGTCTTGAGGTTATGAGGTGTGACCTGTGACCATGAATTCAATGTTCTTTCACAGGATCTCTGCAACATGAAATTGAAATGCAAAAAAATATATGTGGCAAATAAAACACGCTTGTAGAAATGGTACTTCAGTATGCTAGTGGTAGGTGAGAAAGGCCAGCTGCAAGCAGGCAATGGAGATGACGGGATCAGAAGAAGATGCTGTGAAAGAAAGTCCTCATTCTGTTTATAGGACTAGGCCTTAAATGAACTTCAGTCAACACACAGCCATTCCCAACTATTACACATACAATTCATTTTGGCTGATTTTATTTTTCTGTCATCCTTACCTCAGTGTTTCTGAAGAGTCTGATGTTCCCTGGCCATTTATTAGAAAAGCGTAAAAGTGACGGATGTAAAAATCCTAAACTCTGGAGATGGGATTAAATTGCTAATTGCCATGGTTTAACCTGAGCCAGCAACTGAGCCCCACACAGCTACTCACTCACTCCCCCTCAGTGGGATGGGGAGAATCAGAAGGGTAAAACTGAGAAAACTTGTGGGTTGAGATTAAGACAGTTTAATAGGTAAAGCAAAAGCTGCGTGTGCAAGCAGAGCAACACAAGGAATTCATTTGCTGCTTCCCATGGGCAGGCAGGAGTTCAGCCATCTCCAGGAAAGCAGGGCTCCAGCACGCGTAACGGTTACTTGGGAAGACAAAACACCATCACCCTGGATGTCCCCCCCTTCCTTCCTTCTTCTTCCCCCAGCTTCATGTGCTGAGCATGACCTCATATGGTGTGGGACATCCATTTGGTCAGTTGGGGTCAGCTGTCCCAGCTGTGTCTCCTCCCAGCTCCTTGCGCACCCCCAGCCCACTCACTGGCGGGGTGGGGGGAGAAGCAGAAAAGGCCTTGGCTCTGTGTCAGCACTGCTTAGCAATAATTAAACATCCCTGTGTTATCAGCACTGTTTTCCAGACAGATCCAGAACCGAGCCGCACACTAGCTACTATGAAGAAAATTAACTCTATCCCAAAACCCACTGTACACTAATGCTTAAACAAGTTGTCTAGGCTTTACAGTGTGCAGAAAGACAGCGAGAGAAAAACCCCAAACATTTGCTGAAGGCTATTTATCTCATTCTAAGTTAGATATTTAAAGTTTTTCAGAACTTTAAAGACAGAAATGTGAACCTTCATTGCCTTGTTCATGGAAGAGGCAAATTACATAGGTATGATTTGCATTTATGCAATCTGAGTGAAAATAATCTTTAATTTAAATACTTGTCTCTGTATCTCTGTCTTTCCTGTTGACCTATATGGCATAAGGTAATGGAGTCAGGCTGCTAGCTTCACATTGATCATTCACCACTAAATAATTTCTATCTTTTGGTATCTTGGAGAAATGGGGTGCTTTTCTCTCCTTCATCTCTCTTTTTCATCTCTGCAGTAACCAAGTGTGCTTTTTTTCTATATTTTCACTGGCTATGTACTCTTCAGGTAATATTTTAATATAAGAACCCAGTCTATTTCTATAGATTGAAAGATGGATATCGTATTTATCCTGATGCTTTGCAGAATAATGCTCTATTTACCTCTGCTGGAAACTACAGCAGTATATACACAATGATTCTATTTAAGAATCCACCCTCCTTTTGCCATACAGTACCTTTTTTTCCCCTTTTTTTCTTCCTAATATGTGTACAGTCTCTATCACAGTTTTTTTTATTATTTCTCAGTGGGAACCATTGTGTAATAAATATGATCAGCTTTGCTCCTTCCTTATTATTTTTAAAGGCTACTCCCTTCTATTCAGACACTATGACATTTTATTATTTTATAAACTGAGGCTGCAGCAAATATTGACCCTTGCTAAAGAGTGGATTTCTGTTTGTCTTCCATAATCTGCTGAACAGGTTGATTGGTCTTTGGCTTACTGGAACTGTGACACTTTATAGCAGCTGAGAGAGTCTCAAGTCTGATTTCTGGTTTCCTGTCAGAAAAGCTAATGCCGTATGTCTAGGAAACGTCCCAAAATGCAATGTTTGCAGAAGATAATTCAATGTTTACTATATAATTTAGGAAATGACAGCTAAACATAGTCTGATAAAGCATTTAGAAATATAAGTTAATATCATGCCTTTCCATCTGAAGATCTCTGTGTGCAATATAGTGATGTTATGATGTCCATTTTGCAGGCCAGAAGCTATTTGCCTGCAAAAGGAGCCCCTGAAGGCTGAACTACCCACCCAAGGATTAACTAGTTACCGTACAATTAGTGTCTGAGGAACAGATTTAAAACTTTGTTGGATCATGCAGATGTGACAGTTGTAACTCAGAGTTTGATGTGCACTTTCACAGCACTTCACACTTGCATATGATGAATACAAGTCCACATTTCAGGTTTGTGGGTTGTTTTTTTTTTTTCAGAAAAAAAACGCACTGTTGAGTTATGGCTGGAATTCATTGAATAAAATAATGGAATGGTAGTGAAATCATTAAAGGGAAATCCTTATGCTCTTATTAGTTCTGCATTTTTTTATGAAAAAGAATTCTGGAATAACTTTTTAAAAGTGCTAACCTCGCTGAGTTCACTGCCACAGATAAGACTGCATTCCTGGTAGGAACAAGTAGATCAGGTAGTAGGATTTAAAAAGGGAAAAAAAAAAATCAGAGATCAATGTTTTTGTTTCTTCCTCTCTCACATGTACCTTTTTAATGACTGGAATATATTCTTATCAAAGAACCAAAAAAGATTATTACAGACATTTCAACCATTATCTGAGACTTAAAGTCTGTCCATTATAAGGGCAAAGGACTAAACGAACACTCACTGTCGCCTGACTGGCCTTGCAGCAACAAAGCTTGTTTCCAGGAAAAAGACAAATTAGAATAGCAAAGCACATGCAGGAGAAAATCTGCTCCCTTGCTAGTTCCTACTGTCGAAACACCTGAAGCTATCTGTCCTTCTCTTGCCTGGACAGGCCATCTGGAACAGAATAAATGAGACTTGAATCATCAGCGAGGCTGACGTGCTCAGTTTCTACCCTGGTAATAAATACTGAATGTATTACAAGTGAAACTTGAGAGCTGGCAGTTCAAAAAATGATAAAAAAGCCTTTACTGTAACTTTATTTCAGTGACAAATATCTCCACTTTTCATTTGCCCATCAGTGTAGTGTAGGGCTGTTTTTAGAGAGAGAGATATATAGCAGTATATAGCAGTTTTTATAGCAATAGATACCTGAATAAAGGTTTGGAAGCATGGTCATGACTAATGAACAAGCAGGAGGGGGAGAGAAGGGGTAAAGGGGAGGAAAATCCTAATATGCCAGTGGTCCTTTTTCTGTCTGTGGTGAGAGATCAGTTTGTTTGTGGTGGTATCGCATACCACCTTACAGCACACTGTTCTAACCATAGATCCAAAGCACAAACAAAAACATACTATCACGAGTCAGTAGCTCCTCCTGAAATAAAGAGTAAATGTTTAAAAGCTGTTAATCTATACCGTGTAGCTAGCATTTCTGTATTCAGGTATGGGAAGTTCCTACGTTATTTTCTGAAAGTTTGGAAAACCAACCACAATTATGTGTGAAAAGTTATTGCGCTTCCTCAGCCTAAGACAAAAGATGACTGTAACCTCAGCAGCTTAGCTAAGTTAAGGGTGGAACAAAATGGATGCCTAGATGCTATGGATACTTATATCCTACCTCTGTGTGTGGCCTTCAGGAAGGTAATAGGACAGACCTCCAAGCCCAGAGGAAAGAAGTAGTACAGGGTGGCCAAACTGCCCTAAGTGGATGGATGAGGCAGGTCTAAACATCTTTTTTTCACAGGAGACAGAAGGAGAGAACTGGAAATGGAGAGAGACAAACTCTTCTGTGACAGGAACTTGGAAGGTTTTGTTCTGACCTCCATTCTTTAGGAAAAGGAGACGCCACCTTCCTTTCTCCTCTGCATCATCCTGACTTCAACATGCATACTCACGTATACCAATAGGCTTGGAAGAAGGAGCAGTCTCTAGACACAAAGGTGACCCAAGAGTAAGGGGGAGATCACGAATCTGAGCTTCGGCACCCAAAACAATTTCTGAACAATAAAATGCACTGACCTTGCTGTTTTTTCTCAGCTGCACAGAACATAGAGCAGGACCAAGCAACAGCAGTTTTGTGCCTTGGCTTAGACTCCCTATGCAATCCTACTTAGTGTTTTGCATTTGCTGGGTCTAAGAATGCATATATATTCAGTTACTGTAAGCCCTCCTAATGTCCAGCCACTTAGAGAATCAGCAGTGTGGGTTATAAGTCTGAGCCTTAGACATAGCTCCTCATTTTAAGCTGTTCTTTTACAAGCAACCTCATTGTGTGAAGTTATTACCTTTTGCAGTGTTTTGCGTGTGTGCTGAACATAATGATTTGATCTGAACTGCAATCTTTAACCTCCATTATATTCAGTAAAGCTAAAATAAGCATAGCTTATACAGATTCTTAGCTGCTGATCTTTTCAAATAGAAGTATTTAAAAATGAACGTGGAACTGATCTAATCACAGAAGTCACAGCATGGCTCATGGATTCCAAGAGCATAAATAATGCTGGGTAATAAATTTGCAAGTTATGTAGCCCTGCTTCAAAATGTAAGACTTCATCCTTACTGTTCTGCTCTAGGGGCAGGGTGTCTGATAACTTCCACTGAAACTTTGATTCTCCATATTCCAGATCTATGTGGCACAACAGCTTTGAAATGTGGCTCCTGAATGCATGAAGGACTTCTCTGTTATGCCAAAAGCAGTAAATAGTTCACAAATCTAGGTACAGAGCTAGAATATTATTTTACTGTGTTCCATTAACAGAGTATTTATTTCCTTGTTTAACTTGCTGCGATTGTTTATACAGCAAAAAGTTTAAATGTCCATAATGTTTGGGATTTAGTTAGCTTACTGTGCTGTCCCTGACAGGACTATGTCAGGAAGGAGGGCGGATACATTTGTTTGTCCATACACAGAAACTCCTCAGCTTCTGCGGTCAGCAGGTTGGGGGTTACTGGAACCAGAAATTCAGACACAACCATTGAGTCCATCAGTAATTATTAAATCTCCTTTGAGTTTGACTAATTTTTCTGAAATCACATTAACATTTGGCCCCTATGAGTCCTTGTGGCAGTGAGCTCTAAAATTTAATTTTGCATTGAATGAAAACATAGTTCTTTTTGTATGCTTTAAACTTGCAGCTTGATCATTTAGTTGGAGGATTCCCAGTTTCTGTGTTTGAAGGAAAAAAAATGAATAATCTCTCACTAATTACCTTGTTCTAGCTGTCTGATTCGAAATTGAAGCATTCTGACCTATTTAGTTGCCTTTGTACAAAAGCCACCCACAGCTCTACCGGTCTTTTTTTCACTTTTCCTTGTACCCTTTTAAATCATACTTTTTGGAGGTGCAATGATCAGGACTGCAACCATTAACTCATCCTTGAAAAAGGGAAGTTTTTTTATACAACACTTAAAAAAATAAATTTCCTACTTAATTCCTGATCCATCAATGAAACCTGTGTGGACACAAAAATCACAAAGTTCCCCGCAGGACTGCAACAGCATATTTTCTGGATATTTTCATCTCCACCTTTCTGCAAATCACCTATGCCTCTAGGATAATGAGAACAGCCCTGGAAATTTGATAATTTAGTGTTGCCTCTTAGAGCTTTTGGGTCATTTAAATTCTTTCTAGACTTAGCTGAACATATGGAGCTCAAAAATCATCAGCTAAGGATTTTGGACTAAGCCACGCCAAATACAGGAATACCTAAAATGAACATATGATTTTCAGGAAATTAAGTCTAGAAGGTATCTTCTGTTGAACCACAAATATTATCAATTACTGATTTTATTTTGTGTTACAAGATTATTTAATTTGAAATCCTTCTTTTGTTCACATATTTATTTGTGAACTTCTGAGTTTACTAAAATGACAATATAGGAAAAAGAAATAGGAAACTAAGAAAACAGAGGTGCCAGAGCAGTGGAACAGGCTGCCCAGGGAGGCTGTGGAGTCTCCTTCCCTGGAGATATTCAAAACCCACCTTGACGCGTTCCTGTGCCCCCTGCTCTGGGTGTCCCTGCTCAAGCAGGGGGGTTGGACAAGATGATCTCCAGAGGTCCCTTCCAACCCCTACCATTCTGTGATTCTGTGAAAACAAACAGAGATCATGGAAGAAAGTAAGGCAATTAAAAAACAATCAGTAAAAACACAAATATCACAGCAAGTGCACTGAAATACACCTATGTAACAAAAACAGGACAAAAAAAAAAAAAAAAAAGGAAATAACTAGACACTTGAACTAATGCGCCACATAGATTTTGGGTAACTGTGTCAATATTGGTTGGTTGCTCTGTGCATAGTTTTTCCAATATAAAGCTTTTCCTGTGATTTTTTGTTTGCTTTCCACAGAATTTAAGTAATTTTTTTTCTCCTTGGGAGAATTGAATTGGAACTTTTTATTTAGGCAATCAGATGGAAACTATGGGGAGGGTACCCACTGAGATGAAAAGGGTACCTGCAGGACCTTTTGACAAACGGAGAAAGGAAGTGCTAACTCCAAAGTAAATCTAATGCCCATGTTACCCTAAGTATAACAGAAAAAAAGCAGAACAGAAGGACGTTAGTCTTCCAAAATAGTACATGTAACTTAATTAGGTAATCTCTGCCTTCCTATGCTGTCAAGTCCTATTCTTTATCATAATTCATAATTCTCTTCAAAGAGGTGTGTTAGCCATGGAAACTAGATGATAAGTAAGCTAGAGAGAACATTTACATTCTTATGTGTAAGGTGTTATGAATGTATCCTTTCATTTTCTCTTCTTCCCAGTTTGCATTTAAAAGCTTGCAGTGTCACTCTTCCAAAGGACCTTGGGGAAAAAAGTAGACGCTCAGAAAATGTTCAGATTCTCTGAGATGCTGTTCTTGCTTTAGTTTTTTTTTGTTTTAATCTTTATTCCTAAATAAATTTAAATATACTTAAGACCTGACTGTTGGTTTTATTTGAGAACAAACAAAAAAAATTCATAACCACAACCCATAAGAATTTAATATTTCTTACTGCGTTTACCATGGGACCTTGGAAAAATTAATCTTACCAAGTTTTCCTTTGTGAAAAACTCTGAGCAGCGATACACAATTACAGCATCTAACCAGTTTTTGGCAGACTGATTTCCACAGCAGTTTTTGGTTGTTCTTATTAAGCATATGGAGTTCCACAAACTTCATTTTTGTCATTGTGTTTCAGATCAAGATAAATGACTGGCTTTGAGAAGTAGGTTAAAAGACTTGTATTTTTGCAGGTTGCAGGGGGTGTGTGTGTGGGTGTAAATACCCAACATGGAAGCACCAGATGCTGAAGGTAGGACAGACATAAATTCCTGATGTAGGATTTATTTTAGTTTTTCACTGATACAGACCGTAGGAGAATCCTCAGGTTCTGTTCTGTGACTGGGACTTTTAGGCACCACTGCAATACCTATAATAAGTAATGGGAAGAGATGGCTATCCTAAGACTGCCTCAGAATTGTGTAGGATACTTGTTATTTGTTTTTTGGGGATAGGAAGCGTACCACAGGCAGAAAAATATCTGTAGTGAGCCTTGGAGACCCTCAGATAGTAGTACAGTCCTAGACCAGGTCTCAGCTTGCTGTAAGTTATGCCAAAGGCAATTTTAGACTTTCTTAGCCTTATTTATTGTGACTGATGGCCTGGACACTGGAAGGGAGGTCTTGTGGCATGACGCAGCAGAACACCACTAATCTATAAGCAGTCAGACATACTTAGAAGTATATAGTAAGGAAAGTTACCTGGAGAAGTAAGGAGTTTTGGCTAACTCTAGCAAAGGTAAGCTAGAATTGTGATTCAAAATCTATTTTAAATCTAGATCTAAATATGATTTTTTTTAAAAAATCCTTCCAGTTTGGTATTCTTTTTATGGTGTCTGGAACATTCACTGGAATTTGTAACTATTTCTAGAATTTAAAAGACTGGGTGTTTGTTGTATCAGATATAATATATACAGTATCCTCCCAGAATGTCTCACTTCCCCAAGGAGTAACTGCAATACTGTTATAATCTTTCATCTTTTTGCCAAACATACTTCTATTGTCAGTTCTTGAAACTCTGAGAGGTTGACACATGTTTGGTGGGGGCAGAATCTTTAGGATTTCACTTGTTCTAAGAAGTTAGGGCCATTTTTTCAAATGCGTACTATTTGGCAACATTTGGGAAGAGGTTCATGCCCGTGACTGAACAAACAGATGGTGTAAAAGGCCATTATTTCTCTTTCAAAATACAGATAATTTAAATCATGACCAAATGGTGTTGCTGTTTCCCTCTTGGGGAGTAAGAGAGGTGAAGAGTTTGGTGGGCTTTTGCTTTGGTTTTTCTACATAGAGTATTCTCTTCTGCGTTTGAGAAAAGTTCATCCTAGGAAAGACACTTTGCACAGATTTTCTTTTTTTTTTTTTAATCTTAACAAATTAATGGTTACTTAACTTATAAGCAACTAAATGGAGGTTTTGTAGTGGGAAGTATAAGCAACAATTATCGTCAGCATCTCTACACAACTGTCAGTACATGACCCTCTGCATAAATGAGATTTTATTCATGAAAACACATTTATTCACTTTTAGCACTTTGTTTTTGCATAGCATAATCAGAACAGTAGCAAGATGACACTTTAGGAAAACTTTAATCTCTACTATTTAGGTTTGCAGTACACCAAAGCGTTTTTCTCAGGACAGTAGCGTTGCTTCAGCTCTTAAGAAGGTTCAAACTATTTAAACACTTTATCACAAACTAAATAAAGCTGCTCCTGAGAACTGAACAAAGCAGTGGAATTGCACCAACTGTAATCTTTGCTAAAGTTATCTGTGGCTGGTACAATTTCTAAATGAGACTGTGATAGAAAGCTTAATCAGAAAACATCTGTCTTCTAAGACGTAAGACTCTGCTCTCTCTGAAGTCTGTTTAACAAATTCTGATTGCTTTTTTCCTACTTGCAGTAGAAAGAGTGGGACCAGATTGTTTCTATTTATATATGCAAAGGAATTGTGTCTCCGAGGCTAAGATTTTAGCCATGAAAAACAAAGCAAAGCAAAAATCCTCAAGCCTTCCACAAAATCTTTTAATTTATTTCACCACTGAAGTGATTAACAGCAAAATGCATGATTTAGTTTTGTACTCTGATTTTTAAGACTTGAATGCCATCTTTAAAAGTGAGGTTAGGGAAGCAGTCCAAGAGTGTAAGCTTAGCCTGCAGTCTGCTCTTAGCATTTCTTAGTCACGCTCCTTTTTCAGAAATGCTTTAAGGAACAGCTATTACTCTGAATGTAGCAAACAGAGGTTTCAGACTAATTCTGATGTCAGTAATTCAGACCATTTAAATTCTGGTTTCTGTAAAAATAGTATTTTATGTTAGTGGTGATTATGTCTTCTTTTTCATTTAGTTTTCACTTGGATAAGTCACAGTAAAATAACTCCCATGATACCCAAAGAGTAAACCTACTCATTTATCAATCTCTCTTCATACTGCGCTTTTACAGCAATAAAAATATTTTTTACTGGCACATTAACCTTGCTGTGTAGATTTCAAAATACTGAACACACCACTTCAAAGGAATCTGTACATGATCTAATGCAAGATACTGTCTTTTCCATATAAGATGCTTAGAATGTTATGGTGTAGCAAAAAGTTACATCCATGACATAGAAAAATTTATAAATTGCCTAATTTCAAGATTATAATCCTTATTAAATTCACTCTTTTTAAGATACATGACAGCACTGGTTAAGACGAGGGGTGTTTTCCCACAGTAATGATTGGTTATTTGTGATTCTGGATATTTCCTGTACGTCTGATAACATGGAGAATAATCACACAGCCTAGTTAACTAAGGCTTCTTATGCCAACAGTAGGGTCTGTTAAATGTAGATGAGGTGCTTCTTTCTCTAGGTTGATTATGTGAGAAAGCCTAAAGTTATGTGACGGGATTATCCCCTCTCATTGCACAGGTTTCTCTTTACTCTCTTTAACTAATATCAATAAAGGACTGGCACATGTGTTCTGTGGCTTTGATCTGTGCTATGGGGGAAAAGGTGAGAGGCATACTCAGCCACAGAGTTTGTAATGTTATGATGATGGTTGATTGGATTATATGATACTCTGAAATGTCAGTCCCCTGCTCCTACTGATTTCAGTAAAAGACTCATCTGTAAATCCAAAGGTGACAATGAATTCTTTTATTTACTGTGTCTCCCTTTATTTGTCCCTTTCAGTACTACAGAATTTTGTTCATGCCAAGACAGCTGCTCTGAACTGACTCTGAGAAACTGAACACAAGTGCTCTATCATTGAAAAGATGACAGTCAAAACTTCCTTACCATGATAGATTTCATCGAAGTATAAAAATGACAAAAGTTACAGGGCACCAAACTCCAACCCTGCAGAAGGGTCTGCAAATGTTCTCAGTCTGTAGTAGAACGGATGCACACACATGCAGACAGACATACACCTGTCCCTGGAATTCTGCAATTGCCAAGTTGTTGCCTGGTGGATGTTTGATACTCACCTGAAATTAGGGGTAGAGGGATTGAAATCCTCTGAAATGGCATTTTGAATTTCAGACGCACTTTCCAAGAAAAGTTGCACCTAAGCTGGTAAATTCCAATATTTTGGCTTCGATGAACTGGCCTTCTGCTGGCAGAAAATTCTCGGCAAATTCTTAAATGGGAATATTTTAACTTCATTTGTTGAGTTTAAAACTTACACACACACACACCCCAACTATATGCTAAATTTTCTTTCATAAATATTAATATGGCATGTAGTAGTTTATTATACTAAACAGTCTGTTGACTTTATAAAACTGGTGTTATAACTCGGCTGAGGAGTTTTGCATCTTTTATAGTTATTGGTAGGTGGATATATAATGGCTAGTAAATAATTTTAATGGAAGTGTCTTTCTAACATTTAACAGTAAAATTTCAAAAGCAACCCCCACCCCAAAATATTTTTCTTTGATTTTTTTTTTAATTGTTACTGAGAGAAATTACTTCATTTTGGCTTATCTGCAGTGTTAAAATAACAGGAGATCCTAGGGTGAGCCTCTTCATGAAAACTAACAGCCTGTTGCATGGGTTATCTCTAGAACACGCTGCTTGTGGTCTGTAGCCACAAGATTAGCATTATAAAAGCTGCCTCCCTTTCCATGGAGGTAGTCTTTCCTAAAGTAGTAACTGAGGCTTTTTATAAGAGATGGCATCTGGGTCTACTTCAAACCAAAAAAAAAAAAAAAGAGTATCAGCTAGAAAAGTGAAATATAAATCTAGTTGTTATCTATTATCTTAATTGAAGATAAAAGAGTACGATTTCTCAAAATATCACAGCCTGGGAAACACACGGGAGGAATGCTGGAGGCAAAGAATACAAGGCCTTGCCTAATGTTTCATTTTTTTCATTCCACCTGTGGAAGGAAATAGATTCACAACTCTTCTTGTTGGATAATAGTCTTTTATGGTAGCAGCCACAACACACTTACAAACTTATTTTTGAATGTAGAACTCAGAGACTGCGGTTATTAAAAATAAGCTTCAGGTCCAAAGTTGTACCAGCAGAAAAACCAAAACAATCTCAAAATACTTCCAACTTGACATTTGATTTAGTAATGGGATTATAACTGATGTAATGAGGTTAGGTCATATGACCCAAAACTTAAGTACATTACTCTAGTTCTCACTACTTATTGGTGTGAGTTTTATGTGTTTGCGTGCTAACTTTCCATGCTAAACTACAGTCTAGATCGCCTTGACATAACTTGATTTAATCTTTAATCACAATTAATCTTTTTTTTAATCTTTAAAAATCTTAATCTTTAAAACTCTTACACAGACTGTGCTTTTCTTGGAACTGTCAGGCCTGTTCTCGTGCTTCTTACTCTGAGCTTTTTAACTCAAGGCATTTTAACTCCTTGTTGACCTCGCAGGAAGGATTACATATCAATTATAGTTCAGGATCCCGAAATGCTCGTGCCCTATATAACAAAGTGTTATTAATAAAAATCAAGCTGCTAAAGCCAAGTAAAGGAAACCCCGAAGGTACTTATGAGCAATAGCAACAAAGCAACTGCTACATGTAGGATTAATAATCAAACCACGTTATGCTCATTTATCGATTTTTATTACCGCCCTTTAGGAAAAGAGAAAAGGCAAGGAAGAAAACTAAAGCAGTGACGGCAACAGATTTAGGAAGCCAAGTCCCAGGGAAGATTTCATGAATTCCCAGCAGTGAGGAGACCGCTGACCACGTACTTTTGCCTGAGGCTCCGGGGAGGACCAAGGGAGGTTGGACAAAGGGAGGTTTGTGGCTTGGCTGCAGTTCACCGGGCCTGTTTGGGAAATAGGTGTTGTGAGTGGGAGAGAGTTCTTGCAAAAAGAATGCGAATTGTTCTGCTTGATGGGCTACTAATTACAGCCTAGAGGCAGTTGGGCTAGCTTAGCTGAAAGAGAAGACAAAGTGACAGTCAGCAACCAGAGAGCAAATAAACATGACTGTATTGGAATTTAAAGGTAGGGTGTAGGGAAGACACAATGGTGTTGGTGTTAATGATTAAACTTGCAGAAACAAAGAGGACAATGCAAAAGTTGCAAGATTTATGTGGTACTTCAGTACTTTATTGTTGTCAAAAAGTGTTTCAAACAGATAAATGACAAGAAAAGTTGTGACAGAGTCATGCAATCTTTCTGCCTGAACAATACAGAATATGCAGGCAACCAGGTAAAACTCGGCAATAAGTACAGGAGGAAGGCAGGCTCAATTCAGATTAAAACCAGCTAGGTTAAACAATAGTTGACTGCACCTGATTCAAAGACTGGGTATGAGCAATAATAAATAACATAAACATGCAGCAGTAAATGACCTGGAGACCAAAATGTGAGATTTTAAATTAGTGTTGCAGACTGTAAAACTGGATGTTATATGGACAGCACGTTCATACAGTATTGTTTTATCCCCCAGGTCTAACAAATGATTTAAGCAGAATACCACCTTCTGCCTCCTTGGGCAGTGGCACCTCTGGCAAAGCTTCAGTGACGCTTGTGTCAGGCTCAGGTGCCACACTTGGTGAGTATAGAATCATAGAATCATTTTGGTTGGAAAAGACCATTAAGATCATCGAGTGCGCTGTAGCTTAAGAAACTTTTGCCTCCCTCAAGGTCTTCTGGCATTTCTTCCTGCCATTGTCTCACAGTACCCTATGTCCACAATTATAAAGCCACAATGGTTTGGGGTGTCACTTTTTCAAATGGATTCCAGAGGTGACCCAGATGAAAAATCATCAAACCTCTCCCTCTTCCCCTGTCCAAAAAAGTACTGTGACTTTTCTTCAACCAGTCGGTGCCCTGATTTTGTTAACTGAACATCGCCATGTACAATTGTGCCAGTGCAACATGGGAAGCATGTTAGTTTAGTTTCATGCATGTACTTCCCATGGCAGCACTTTTTGGACCTGATGAAATAGCTGACTTTTTGGAACGGAGTCACATGGAGAGGACGAGGGGGAATGGACACAAGTTGCTTTTGGGGAGATTCCGATTGGACACAAGAGGAAAATTTTTCACACTGAGGACAGTCACCATTGGAATAATCTCCCCAGGGAAGTGGTTGACTCAGCCACGTTGGACACCTTCAAGAGTCGTCTGGACAGGGTGCTGGGCCATCTTGTCTAGACTGCGCCCTTCCTAGAAAGGTTGGACTAGATGATCCCTGAGGTCCCTCCCAACCTGGGATTCTGTGATTATGTGACGGACAGAGGTGTTGATTATTGTAGCTTTGAAGATGTTGATGGTTTTGCAGCTGTTGCTCTGGTGAGATCTTGTGTGATTTCATGTTTGCTGATCCACAGAAAATTCACTTTTGGATCGTTAGACTGAAAACATGAGATTTTTTGAACTATCGTCTTCCAGGGTATGCTACAATTATTTAAGAACTTCCTGCATAAGTTCCATTGCAGGATGAAATACAGAAAGAGCAATGTATACCCAGTAGAATTCCCTTTTCTTACAATAATAAGTAAATAATAAGTAAATTGCAGTATTGTGACTTATTCAAAGAATCTACTTACTGTGCAGTAATCCTTTTACTGAAGAAATTAATATTTAAAGAAGATGGAGGATGTTTCAAGTATTCTTTTCAGGGCAGATACCTGGGTCTAGTCATTTGCCACAACAGTATGTGAGTCATGCTGTCGCTCCTACAGCGTCCTGCTGTCACCAAAATTGGGAATAAACCTCGTATCACCAATGTAGTGTTAAAAGGCAGGCATTCTTTATTTACAGCGCTGGCCACAGGGGATCGCTCCTCCTAATATGCATACTGTCAGATCTAATTGTGCTGGTTAAGTACATGCTCCATGTACATATTAATTAGTTTTCTGATAAAATATATACATATTCATCATATGCAAATTTCATTTGCACATGCCTGTTGGTGTCTCCAGGGGTCTCTGGATATACTCTTCCTCTCTGTGTCCGCTGGTTAACCCTTGCTTTTGCGCAAACTCAGTTCTCAGATTACCTATGTACTATCCTTGAGGGATGGTCTGTTCTGGTTTAGTGTTTGCTCTGCAGTTCCTTATCTTTATGGTTCTGTACATCTGCTTTTCTTAAGGTCAAATGTCATCGTAATATTGTTTAGGCACTTCTTATCTTGAGGCCTTTCTGACTCCCTCAAAGCAACAAGTTTTAGTCATTGTGCAGGCTGTTCCTGTTAAGGCTACCTCATTATCCTGGCTAAGTTTTGGCTCCGGGCCCCAGCATTTGTTGAGCTGCACTAGATTGCATTAGTAACACCCAACCATTTATTCCCTGAATCATTGCTACCTAAAAAATGAGGCTTTAATCCTTAAAACAGGGGTTCTGACAGAAACACATTGTCTATTGTTTCATTCGCATTAATTATTAACTAATGACTAAAATACAGATTAAAGAGTACACTAATTTGTATACTCCGTGTCTCCAGACTTGATGTCCAGTTGGATAGGGCTATCCAAGGAGTATAGCGACATCCATGGTTGGTTAATTTCATCACCCTGGTTACACTGTTGCTGGACATTCAATTAAAAATGACAAATCTATCTCCTGAAATTCCATTTTGATATGCTTCCACAAATGTCTCTATATATTTAAGACATTATTCTGCAGGTTTTTTCATGCTCATCACCATAGCATTTAAAGTCTTACAAAAGTGCCCCTAACAGCCTAAGCAATTAAAATAAAATTAATACTGTTGAGCTGAAGACATGACACTGCTTTTAGTTATGCAGAGACAGCAATGTGTACGGCACCACTTAATGTTCCTCCACACAAAAGTTAGGGCTGGTCTTAAGATTTCATGTACCATGGATCTCACTCTTGTCTCTGACAAGATTCTGCAAGTTGTCACTTTATTGATCTTCTAATGTCCTCCTCTATGTTTAAAGCATAGAAGAAAGTCTTCTAAAACAATATCAAAACCACTAATAAAAGTGGAATACCAGAGAAGCATGCATCAATTAATACTCAGTTATTACAGCTAATACAGTAAACCAATAGCTTTAATACATAAAAATAAAGCAGCAATAACACATATAAAAGCAGCACATATAAAATACATTTTACTTTAATATGAGATAGTAACAATTCATAAAGATACAGTTCATTTTTGCTTCATAAACCCAAGTTCATGTCCACAGGGACCCTCTATATTAGTCAGCTGAAGCTTCCAATTTAAGCCATATATGTATATAGTAGTCAGTGTTGTATTTTTATAGCTAGTTTTACACTCTGCTCAATAAAATAAATGACATACATCAAGTTACATAGCCGCTACTAGCAATTCAGGAACAATTTCGTGACAAAATGCATCACTCAGTCTATCCATCTATCTGATACCCATTGCAATAACATCCATCAAAATATTACCAACTAATCTCTGTTTTATTGCTGAAGGAGCAGAATTTCTCTCTCTCCAATGGAAACCCATATCGGGAAATTCTTCTTTCTATGCTCTGCGTCAAAGGGACAATCAGGAAATTCCATGATGTGGCTATAGATCGTCACTGTGTGGACTGTTTTCTACTGTACACAGAAATGTTTCCGTTCAACACCTAGCAAGACTGGAGGATAGAGGAACCTCTTTTTGACTGTTTAAGTAAAAGGTCTTTTAAGAAAAAATGTGGTTTTGTTATTACTATCACTGATTTGCATCACTACTTCACTGACTAACCAATAATTCTGTATTTCTAGCTCAGACTTTCACATGTCGAGTGACTTAGGCTTAGGCTTTTTACTGTTATGATATGAAAATAGTGATATGGAAGCCTGCAGAGTGTTTGGAAGCTGTTTGCCTGTGACTGAAGTGAAGGAAGTGATAAGGTCATCCTCTCAGCTCAAACAACTCTACTTGACCATGAGCTGTGCTGGGTAAAACAAAATGAAGCCATCAATAATGTCTATTGCATAAAAACTATAGTGTGGGCATAGTGATTGAGATAAAATTGCTTTTGGGGTGGGGGGAGCAATTCTGTATCTCCATTCTTTTTACCCTACATCTGAATAAGCTCAACACACATTAACAATACAGACCTGGATTCTTATACAACCGGACCCTGCTGCCACCTCAGGTGCACTCAGGCACGTCCTGGCCAGCTGCGAACCCCTTGGCACACATCTTCCCATCAGTGACAGCATTCTGCAGAGGAATGGAGAGATTGCTGGCTTGGCTGGATCACCTAGCAACTTGTGGCCGCAAAGGTTAGTTGCTAAAGCAAGAAAGAACGGCTACTTGACGTTGTCCCAAAGTCAGCGTTCGTTTACCCGGTATGCAACGAGCCGATACACACACAGAGACCAGATACTTTTTTATTGCATGCCCACACTGAGATGGGTGCTAGGTGATAATTCCGCAAAGCTAGCACACACATCTCCTTGTAAGATTATGGAATTTATATTCATTCCTCAAGACAAAAAATGTTCAATGTTACATTCTGATTGGTTCTTTTTGTTACATACTAATCTTAAAAGGATGTTACCTTTTATTTAACCACGCATGCTTGCAAGCAAGGGGTGGGGGGAAGGAGTTACTTTTAGTCGCTTTTCCTTAGGGGTGTGTTTTTTAACATTATAATTGTATTAACATGAATATAGGTTAATTTCAGGCAGCTAGTTTCAACAGCTGGTGGGTCAGCAGATGCTTCCCAGATCTTGGCCTTACAATGTTATTTCTTCAGGGTTGTGTCAGCTTTTACTCATTTCTTATCAGTTCTTAGCATTCTTTCACAATCATCCTTTAATCATCCATCATCAACATGAAGCTTGTATTACTTTTATTATATAATATTATATATTATCTTTCGACTTTTAAAACACATTTTCCATGCATCTGGCTTGAGAGCAAACTGCTAATGGAATGTGTAGGCTATCGCATATGAATTCAGCCAATTTGAAAGCACAAGTGCAGCCACACCTTCAAGAAACTCTTTCTAATCAGCCCTGCAGAGAACTGTCGGACCTGCTGGCCCCGACTCCCATCTCCAACGGTTCTGCACTAAGAGTAGTTGCAGTAAGAGATACACCTGGGGCTGCGCTTGGCAGAAGGGCAGTCGCGGCTGTGAAGGGTGAGAGAGGGCAGCACCACCGCTGGAACGCGGGCGCAGCAGGCCGAGTTCCCGAGAGGGGCCCGCCCGCGGCACTCGGCCCTTCCCCGCCGTGTCCCGCCACAGAAGGTCGAGGTGCCGGGGTACGGAAGAGGTCGCCCGCTCGTGACAGCCAGGATGTAACAGGAGCGCCTGCGGAGCACCCCCCTTCCCAACGGCTCTTACCGCCCCCCTCACGTGACGGCCGCCACGGCGATACAAACACTCTTCCACGCACCGGCCAATCGGGAGAGCGGGCTCGCTTTCTCCCTGGCTTCCAATTGGTCCGGAGCGCGGGGCGGGGCGGGGCGTGCGCCGCCGCTCCTCCCGCCGGTCCTTTCTGCCCGAGGGCGGGGAGGGGGGGAGGCGAGCGGGCGCGTGCCCGCTCGCCGCAGTTCTGCATTCCGCCACCGGCGCGCGGGGTCTCGCGCACGCTCCAACCGCTGCAGTAGCCGGGTCTCGGTGGGGCGGGGCAGGGCGGGGCGGCTGCAGGGCGCTCTCCGCCGGTGCGGGCGGAGGTGGGAGCGGAGCGGCGCGGCGGGGCCGTGCCGGGCGCGGAGGTGACTGACTGCCCGCCGGTCAGCGGGGATGCTGCTGCCGCTACCACCGCCGCCGCTGCCGCTTGTGAGGGGGCAGCAGGCGGGCGAGCGGGCGGCCGCGGCGCCCGGCGGTATGAGTAGCGGCGGGAGCGATCGCCGAGCCCCGCGGCGGCGCTAGGGGCCACTCCCCGCTCCGGTCGCCACCTGCGAGCCGCGGCGGCCGGTTCAGCTCGCCCGGAGGCGCAGCGCGAAGGAAGGCAGAGCCCCTCCGCCCGCCGGGGGTGCAGCCGGGCCGGCCACAAAGCGCCGCCGCCCGCTCTCCTCCTCCTAGATCGGCGGCGCTGCCCCCGCCGGCCCACCCGCTCCCGGAGAGGTTGCGGGAGGGAGGGGGCGAGCGCAGCCCCCTTGTCGCCTTGTGGCTGCCCGGTCCATGGGAGGAGCGGGCCGCCTCCCTCCGGGAAGCGCCGCCGCGGCTCGCCGGGACTGAGCGGGGCGGCCGGCCGCCGGCGCGGAGGGAAGGATGCCACTGCTGCGGAAGGTGCTGCGGGTCTCCAACCGCTCCATGCTGGCCTTCATCTTCTTTTTCTCCTTCTCGTCCTCTTGCCTCTACTTCATCTATGTGGCCCCCGGGATCGGTGAGTCGAGAGCCGCCCCTTCGGGGTGGGGGGGACATGGGTGTGGGGGGATGTACCGCGGCCCAAGGCGGGAGGGCACGGGGTGGGGGGCGAAAGGCGAGACCCCCCGTGCCGAGGTGGGGTCGGAGCGGCTGGCGAGGGCCCTGGCGGCCGCGGTAACGTCTGTTAATCTCGCATCTTTGTTCTGTTGATTTCAAACGCTCTAGAAGATTCATCTGCCATCGCGAGGTAGGTGAATGCTGTTCTTGCTTCCCAGGCCGGAAAAGAGAGGTAAAAAAGCAGCTCCCGTTTCCTCGTGTTATAAATTACATGGCAGAAACCAGGAAAGAACTGCAAAACTGCCTGCTGGAGTCACTTGAACGCATTCACCTTTGAAATCGTTAGTAACTGCATTAATAATAAAGCACGTGTGAACAGAAATTAAGGACGGGTTTGAATATTTCTCATTTGCTTCCGTCAGTGGGATCTCTCTTCGCAGGTTTTACCGTTTGTTAACTTCCACTTCTGAAAGAACCACTTGAGAGGGGAGGCAAACGGTTGCTTTAAGAAAAGCGACATAAATAACTGTGCAGGTCTGGGTCAGCCAAAAAACCATGCTGTTTTCTGTACTTTGCTCTTCTGCTGTTTCTGAGAGACTGTCAGGTTTTTCCTCACTGGATGATCCTTTCAGAACTGGTTCGCCTTACCCCTGAGCTAAGGCAAGCAGCATCCTGTATGGTGCTCTCTGGTGTTTCACTGCGTTGGGTGTCAACTGGCTGGTCAACGTTTTCCTTCTTTTCTCCTGCGCTTCTCCTTGCTTATCAGGTGCTACTTAAATGCCTGTAAGACCATCTTGCTCTTTGTTCGCAGTGCTTAAAACTTTTCTCTGCAGTCATTACTGTAAAATGTCCACGTTGATTTGGCTGATGAATCTGCTGTTTGGCCTCCTCTTGTTCGCAATCTTCTATTTAGTTTGCAGACCCTTTCAAGGTACAAATGCTTCTCCCATACTTGTAGCACTTCATACAATATTGACATGTCTGTCAATTATTATTACAGTTCAAATAAATATGAAAAAAAGAATTAGGGAATATATAATGGGTCGGAGTTCATGAGTTTTCTTGTCAGTCAGTGTTTCCCCGCTGAGAGGGATGTAACTTAGTCTCATAAGTGAGAGAATGATGCCGCTAGGGTCCGTTTAGACATCTCATTTCTATGAGACACTAGTGCAATATCAGAGTAGACTTTAAGCACAGCAGTTGGTATATGATTTAGAAAGCAAAGTGCAGTTTCTGGATCTTCATAAGTAAGTGAAACTATTAACATCTTACATTATGTATGCAGCTGGAGTTTTACTTCATTATTTAAATGCTGCTTCTTCAGTGGGTATCCTCTAAGTAGTATGTTCTTTTCTTAATAAACAAGGCTTATGCAGTACCTTGTTCAGACTCAGAGTCCCTTGTGATGACACTTTTCTTTCCTGACTTCATCTTGCTGCTTAGCAGCTGGGGCTTAGAATTCTGTTAGGTTTCCTTTGTATCAGGAGTGAAATAAAATTGACAGTGTGCACCAAGAGAATTCTCGGGGTAGGTTATTTAGGTCATATCAACCTTAAGGAAAAAAACCCAAACAATCTGGTCTCTTCTGTTATCTCGGACATACATACTGTGGCTAGCCCTTTCAAGCTGTGGTTTAACAATACAGAAATCTTCAGTAGTTACACAGGTTTGTGAGATTACAGCTCTTTCCTGCTACTCTTCAATGGGGTGCTGCCCTGACTTTGTATGCAGTTGTGTTGTGAACTCATCCAGTTTAAACAAATCAAAACCCTATAATATTGGGGTTATTCTTTGTCTGTGGCACTTCTTGGATCCACTTTGAGATGCTACCATGCTGTGCTGGCCTTAGTGGGGGAGGGAATATAGAAAATGGTAAAAGAAAGGGCAATAGGAAAATTTTACACCGTTAATCTAAGCCTGTCAGTTTGCAGATGTGATACTGATTTCCCAGGAATTTGCTCCTGGAAATGTGACTGTGTAGGATGGAGGGAGAGACAGTCAAATGTTATCTTAAACCCAGTAGGCATCCTGGCAATATTCTTGGGCCAAACGTCAGTTGTAAGAATGGAAGATTTGCAAAAAACCCAATAACACCTCACCCCCAAGTTTATAGGCAGATGATTCATCTAATAATCCATTGCTGTATGCTCATGCCATCTGCACATGGCAATATGTATTTGCTTCTTTCCATTGCTGTGTGGTGGAATAGGTGCATTTAAATCGAAGCTGATTGTGTGTGGAGAGGAGGGCTTAAGATTAGTTATGGAGTTTCAGCCACCTATCTGAGACATTTTTTAGTGAAGATACTTGGTTCATCAGAACACTTTCTCAAGCTACAAGACACAGTGGCAGAGAGGAGGAAAGTTCTGATTGTGTTGTAGGAAACTGGAGTTGCTGCATGGCTGGTTTCTCTTCCTGATGGTTGGAGGAACTGAAAAGAGCAGGAGAAGTTGGACTCCCAAATGTTTTATGGGGCAGCAGTGTACTGTAAGGTGGGAGGTGGAAGATGTAGCAGAATGGCTTCCTGAGATGTCAAAGCTGAGTGGAAGTTTGAATTCTTACGGGCTAATAGAGTGTAATTCCTTCCTAGCAAGCAGTTCATGGCTTATCAAAGGGATGCAATGTCTGCACAAGTAAGCCCTTAGCACTGGGAGAATTCTCAAAGAGGTCATGATCACATTTTTTCTGTCCTTCATGCTAATTAGAAAGTAGAGTTACTGTTCTTTTTTTTTTTTTTTTTTTTTAGCAAAATTGCAGATTTTGGGGCAAATGCAGTTTGGGTAAATTTGGAATACTGGCAGTTTGTTCAGAGGGATAAATATTACTTGTTTTAAGGTCTTTAATTACTTCTGTGTAATATTTAATATTATCTAAAATTTAAGTGTTCTTATTTGCACAATTATTACCTGTATATCACTTTTTTTTTGTAGATGCTTTAAAGAATGTTATTTCATTGGGAAATAGAAAATTCTGTTATTCCATGTATTTTGGAATACAAGGAGAGGAAAAGCATTTAAATTTCAGGTTTTCAGGCATTGTTCTGTGTTTTGAGACTGACATACAGTATTCCACATAATATAAAAATACAAGGTTTATATGGTTGAGAAGAATTCGTACTCTATGTTGAGGTTGTTCATGTGCCTCTGTTCCCTCCTCTGTAAGACCAGAAGATGAGATGGGGTAGAGATGTCTGCAGCCCTGCCTCAGCACCTCGGTCATCTTTTGATATTGGAGCTCAGATATGGAAGCAGGCTAATTTCTAACTGCTGATTAGAGAAGACAACTATTTTTCTGGTTTTCATTTTCCCTGTTTAATTGAGTGGATGTTTTGAAGCAAAACCTAGAGGGATAGGGTGGCAAGGTAAAATGGTAGAAAATGTTTTAAGTGTTTAAAAATTTAAAATCTCATTTAAATGCTTAAATGATGCTTTTATGTGATAGTCTCAAGTATTTGGTCGAAACAGATAACAGGTGCTACTTCTCCAGAAGGACCACTTTTCTGACAGTGCTTCGCCTGGTGCTCCTTCTCTGGTGTGTGAGATGAAAAGATACAAACTGAAGTTGCTGGTTTTGATTTAGTCAATGAAGATAGCATGTGATTCGGAAACTTCACTGGAAGTTACAAATATCCATGTATACTGCAGTTAGAGACTGAAGAAGCTAGCTGAGAGCAGGAATCTTTGGCACTAATATGTTCTTTCTCAGTGTCACAGATAACAGTACTGATAAAAGGGACTTGAATAGTCAATGTCTGGTGCTGACAGCTGTTCAGAACACATGTTTAGGTTCAAGTTTACATCATGGAAAGAATGCAAAGACAAGAAGAATAAGACAAAGTATCAAGGCAGTGGTGACCAAGAGAGATAATTTTCTGATTTTATTTCACTGCCAAGCCAATCTGAATATTGCCAGAGATTTTTTTCTTTGCTTTTCCCATTTTCTAGCAGCATCATAACTGAAGTCACATTGGACAACATAACTGGTCTCAGAAAATGCTCTCTTACTCATCTCTGGGTTATTCCTTTCTGATTACTCCAGCAGAGAGAACCTTTACTAGGTTAGGCAGAAGAATACCTTAGAGCTCTCAATATTGTAGTCAATTGCAGTCCAGCTTGGCCGGTTTGGACATGATGACCATTGTAGTGCTTATCAGAACTGGTCATGGATCAGTGCAGCAACCAGGGAAGATGCAGTCTGCCTTTGACATCAGTAACTAGAAATCCGGAATGGCAGGATGAGATTGAGGAGGGAAAACCAGCTACTGATTTCTTTTTTCTAGTCTTCTGCTTCTCTTATTAAAACTTTGCTGCTTTTCTGGTAATCCTAACCAAAGGGCAGCTGTGCAGGCTAGGTGGAACTTGAAAGCATCTCCACTGATTTCAGCTCACAATTTGATATTACTCTATTTCCTATTCTGTTATTAGGAAATAATTTCCTAACAGGAAGGGGTGGTGTCACTCATTTTTGAACTTGTGCAGAAATGGAGGAAAGAGCTGAAAATGCTGTCACCAAGAAAAATGGTTGTCCGTGCTTCCAGGTGCTGAGCCCATAGATAGGGGCACAGCCTCTGTGCTAATATTCTTTGTCCCTGACATCTGTGGCAGTTGTGATCATAGAATAGATTGGCAGAGACCTCTGGAGGTCATCTGATCCAACTTTATGCTGAAAGCAGATCCTACTAGATCGGATTGCTCAGGGCCATGTCCAGATGAATTCTGAATAACTCCAGGGATGGAGATTCTGCAGTCTCTCTGGGAAACCCTTTCCAGTGTTTGGCAACTGAGAAAATCATAATATGTAATCATATTTTCCCATCTTGCAACTTGTGTTCATTGCTTGTGTCCTTGTGTCTTTTCTCAGTGTACTTCCAAGTGTTTAATTTCAACTTTTCTATATACTTCTATTACATAGGTGAAGACAGCAAAAAAATTCATCTTCCTGGTTAAAGGAGAAGCCGCTGGCCGAGCATCCATTCACAGCATTCAGGATGCGTTCACACACACCACCTGAGACTTTTTAACTGCTAGGACCAGAGTTCCTTTGTAGCGGGCAGCTCCACTGAGCCAATGGGTGCCCCTTCTAAACTCTTTGCTCATACACACTCACTCTTGGGTGCTTTCTCTCCCCTCAGGCTCAACCCTAGGTTTCCCTGAAGCAGAGTCTCCAATATGCTGCAGACCAGATTAATTTATTGAGTGGTACAGTGGTGAAGACCAGCTTGAGCTGGCTGCCTCTGCAGAGGGATCCCAAACAAAGAAATCCCTGGGCAATTATGCCCTTAAAATCTAAGTTCTCCTCCCCACACGCATTGATTTGGTCCAATATCAATATTTGGGTCTGGAGTTGTCTTGTTCCTCGTTGGGTCCTTTCTCTCTTTCCAGATGGGCCATTCCTTTTGTTATCTTCATGGATGCAGTTTCTGCTGATGGTTGTGGCTCTCTAATCTGTCTGGTTTGCACCAGTGTTGGGGCCTTCCTTCATGTAGTGATGTAAACGTTCAATAGATGGTCAGCATATCTAGGCAAAAGTTCACAGCTGGCTGCCTAAGGCTTTAGCAAGCCTTGCTGCTAATGCTATGTATTGGATTCTGTTTGAGCTAGAAAGTGACTTCTGCAACACTCCTCTTAGCCATTTCTACTTCAGACTGAACAAACCCATTGCTTTCAGTTTCTACTTGTAGGTTATGTGCTCCATGTGGGAAGCTTTCCTCTGGGCTTGTTCTGGTATGTTAATATCTGTCTCTTACTGGGATCCCCAAATTGGACACAGTACTCCAATTACGGTTTCACAAGTTGCTGAATAGAGAAGAACAGTTGCCCCTATTGATCTGCTGGTTATGCTGTTGCTAATACAGGACAGCATACTGTTGACTGTATTTGCCACAATGATACATGGAAGATATAATACCTCGTCTGAGGGTTTTGTAATAGAGCCTGTGTCTTCAAGGCAGTAGGTTTAATACAGCTCAAGGGCTGTGCTGGAATAAGAATAGTACAGCTAGACTATTTAAAACAAAACAAATCCTTTGTTACTCTCCTCTGTTGATGCTGTGTGGCAATATCATCTGATAAAAGACAGATGGGTTTTGCAGGATGTGGTAGATGTTAATGTTTTTTTGCTGTTCTCTTTTACACCTTTCTAGGCAATTTTCCCGTGGGTCTCTTATAAGTTTCTTCAGTGAATAAAACCTGTTTGTCCTTTTGTTTCATAATTTCTGCAGGGAAATGTCTGTACTACAGACCTGGTTGTTGTTTGGGAGCTATTTTCAGCTATATTCCTTCATTAAGGTTTGTGTGTTAAAGGCTTCATGTGGAGGCAGGAGTAATTTCATTTGCTGCGGTGGTCTTTCTTGTTTGGAGTGCAGCTTTTCACTTCAGTTCCACAAATTACAACCAACCCTTTAACAGAAACACTTTAGTGTCTTCCCTTTTTTCTTGAACAGAGGAGTATGAGGCTTATGCATTCTTCTGCTTGATTGCTGATTTCCAGTGATCAGGATTTCTTAGGCATTTTGACTAATGGTATGAGCTCGTTATGAGCTCAGGCAGTTTCATGGGTAAATTTTCTGCCTTAATCTGGGAGATGCAAAGATTTTTCCATGGTGTTGGCCCAGCACAGTCATTCCTACCACCTGATGCTGAATAAATTATTGCGATTCAGTCATTCATGACTGTCTTTTGCTTATACCAACAGATAAGCTTTAACGAAACATGCATATTTCTTTCTGAATCAGTTGGTTTGCTTCTTTATCTGATAGTTTTCCTAAAGCCCTTAGGTATACTTAGTTATTAGTCAAGGAACTTGCCTGCATAAGGTTTCACAGAGTACTCATTTTGTGGTCTTGCTCTTAGAAAAGGGAAAAAAAAATACAGGCCCTTACCGTGTGCAGCGGAATTCACAAGGGCGAAGTAATTATGAGACCTTTTGTGAAACGTATTTTTACTTAAGTCAGCCAGTTATTTGAATGTGGTGTTCTTATCCACTGAGGAGAAGAAACTTGCATGCCTTGGAAACTTTTATTTGAACTATGGTGCTTCACTGACATGGTCCACTCTTTAACTGTTTCCACATCTGTCTGTGGTGAAAAATAACTTATCTACTGGCTTTTCATTACTAAGACTGTCCCTACAAGTGACTATTTCTGTTTGTTTTTCTACAGCTCTTAGTCTGTTTTGAGTAATATTTTGTAATCAGATAATGCAATGGTGTTATGGGGAGCAGATGCAGTGGTTGTGCATCGTGTGGGATCTGGTGCTAGTTTGTGTGAATACAGTGGAGAGATTGGTTTCAGGGCTTTCAGATACCCTGCAAAAAGGCATCTTTTGTATCCCCAATGGTCAGTTCACTGTCTTAAGTTTGCAGTTGTCCTTTACCTTCATGTTGTTGTGTGTATTATTTTTTTATTTAATTTGACACTTGGGATATTTAATTTACAGGTACTACAGTTTTCTATTTTTCTCAATAACTGAACTCATTAAAACAAAATTCTGGAAGAATTGGCAAGGCTTAGGCTTAAAATGTCACTAGATAACCATTTAATTGTTGGTGTCCAAAGTCATCCTGTCTGCAACAGTCTTCACTGAACAAACGTTGTAATGAAATTTCAGTATTTTAAAGTTAGAATTTTAAAGTTGAAATTTTACTAAAATAGTATAAATATGTAAGTAAAAATATTTACTTTCCTGATTGAATCTGCCCTGAGTAGAGGGGAAAGAAACCAAACCGAGTAAATATATAAGCTGCATTTTTAGTGCTTCCAGCAATGCCAATTTTTAAATTTGGGTAGGATACTGTTTCAGAATTAGCTTTTGAATTATTTCTAACTTCCTAGTTAATCAGTAGATATCCTTAGATTGAAGGATAGAATTATCAGATGTGTCAGAAGTTGTATTGAACATTGTGTCATGTATCAGGCTAGAGAAATTATTTTTTTTTCCACCAATAAATGGAGGCTTGACCATTGAGATTTCCTCTTTTACTGGCTCCAGTAAACAGTAAACTGACACTGAAACCCTCAGACTTGCAGTCAGAGGACTCATCCATTTGGCATATCCTTTGTGGCAGTTGAATGTACGTTACCTGGAGTATTGAAAAACACCACCACTAAAAACAATTTGAAGACTCTCTGTTGTAGCTGATACAGATTCATCTGTCTGCACCATATGAATGATCCCTATTAACCTCCAGAAATATCTGTAGTTGTTGGCATTTTCAGTAGATTTGAGATTATTATCTTTCTAATGTGTTTTCCATATAAGGAGGTGTATGTATGCAGACTCAAATGCAGTCTCACTGTACCCATGAAATAAGTTTGGATTTATTGTTAAATTACAAATAGTGCAAAACTGGTATTAAATATTCAACAATAAATCAAGTTAAAAAAAATTTTAAAGGCATACCTTTTTTATAATGGTTGTTGAATATGTTTTAGAAACAACTTCTGTTTAACAACAGATGTGTAACAATAAAATCCTACGGAAGTTGAACACTTACTATAGGATTTACCTGTGTTCTCTGTAGATTTCAGTTTCTGACTAGGAACCAGTTTATAGTAGTCTTACGTTACTTTGGGTATCGTCCTTCACTGCAAAACTGTTTAATGAATCTGTTTTACAGACTAAAGTCCTTATCCTGTAGTTGTGGAAAATATTCCTAGCTTTTAAAATCATGACTGTGATGTTTTAGCAACAGTCTTCAGCTGACCGCTCCTTACTGCCTATTTAGATTAGTTTGTAAAATTTAATTTTTAACACTTTTGTATTAATTTGTCATGTATGAACTCTGCCAGCAGTGTATTTATAACTCTTATATTGCTGAGAATAGTATCATGCAACCTTGAGATGAGAAGAGATCCATGTGGGACTTGTTCTAGAAATGTCCCCATGAGATGATTCCCCATTTACGATTACTAGTGGAGAACTTTCTGTTAACCTATTCAAATCCATGTCAATTTTTATGCAATGTGTTGAATGTGCTTTTCAGAAGTCCTGTGAAAACAGGTGTTGACTAGCAGTTGAGTAATTCTAGGGGCAATGGTCATTTGGCAAGACCTATTTTCTGTAAAGCTGTTTATTGGATTTGAATTTTGCAGTGTTCCAGGATTCTTCATGAAGTATCTCTGAGCTTTTCAGTATTTTTTTTTTTTCTGGAAGATCAGTTTATAATGTTGTTATAGCTGCTCTGATGGTCATCATCTCAATTTTTAAGTATGGGGGTGTTAACTGTTTTTGCTTGTTGCTTTGAAAGTGTTCTTGGTGTAAGGCTTTTTCTTGTGTGTTTTTGTGGGCTTTTTTGTATGACAAAAGCTGCATTTTAAAATTTGTGATCTCTAGGTCTGTTCATCGCTTCTTCTTTGGCATTTAAGAACTTGTAATTTGTGATCTCATTAACACTTTTCTGTCTTGTTGAAATAATCACAGTTCTAACTTCCTACTGTTCTCCAGAATGTTAGTCACTGATCCAGTTTTAAATTCAGTTGTTCTGTTGTATACTTTACTACATTGTTTTCTTCTAAGTGCATGGCATGTTGTTTTGGCTTTGGTTTAGTGTATGTGTACAGCATGATAAATTGCTAAGTTTCTATATAAAACTGTTTTGTGCTTTTTCTGTGAAGCTAAGGGATGATAAACTAATGCAGTGTTGTGAGAAATGCTTTAATTTTTGATGTGCTGCTTAGAAAGAGCTTAATTCCTTAATGGAGAGTGATCTGTGAATGGGACTTTTTTCCTTTAAAATAAGTGTAAAAGTGTAAATAGTCCTCAGGTAAATATTTTAAATAACAAAGCTACCTGAGGTAAAACATTGAGCCATTTTTACAGATATTTTTATATTTTAAGAATTAATGCACTCCCCCTCAGTGATCTGTTTTCAGTCTAACACATAAAACTATTAATAGCTAGTGAGCTATAAAACTGGAGACAAAAAATGATCCATCTGGTATTTTTAACATCTCTGAAATACAGGATGATCCCTTTGATGCTGTAATGTGCTTCATCAGAATGAGTTTTAAATAATGCCCTGAAACCAGGACTTTGATGACTGACTTGGAGCTCTGTGTCCATGATTGCTGATACAGATCTGGATCAATTGGTAGTGAAAATTTAATCTGAATTACGTACGAGCTTATGTTCACACTGCAGTTGCTTTAGGCAGAACATTTAGTATGGTATTTATTCCAAGGAGTCCTATATGGGAGTGTTGTTTTCTATCTTGCACTGCACTTCCCACTTGCTTACCTTGTACACTGTGTGACAGTCTGGAGTCTATATGTTCATTGAATCAGAATTGCTGTTTCTTTCTTATTTTGGACCATGTACAGTGAAGTAAGGAGAATATGAATAAATCTAGTTTTGGGTGGTTACATTTTTAGAGGTTTTCTTTGGTTAAATGGGAAATTTTGCCTTTCTGGTTTGTGTACTGCCTTGCACTGTGGCAGGAGTGATGGTTGGTACAAATGCAGACAGACAGTAATGGAAGAAAATCACAGAATAGTTGAGATTGGACGGGACCTCTGGAGGTCTTCTGGTCCAACACACTGCTCAAGCAGGGCTGCCTGGAGCCAGTTGCTCAGTACTGTGTCCAGATGACTTCTGAGTATCTCTGAAGATGGTTTCCATGAGCAACCTGTGGCAGTGCTCAGTCACCCACATAGTAAAGAAGTGTTTCCTGATGTTCAGGTGGAACCTCCTTTGTTTCAGTTTGTGCCCATTGCCCCTTGTCCTGTCGTTGGGCACCACTGAAAAGAGCCTGGCTCTGTCCTCCTGTCACCCTCCCTTCATGTACATTATATACATATACACCCACCCTTTAAATACATTAGTATGATCCCCCTGAGCCTTTTCATTTCCAGGCTGAACAGTCCTAGCTCTCTCAGCCTTTCCTCATAGGAGAGATGCTCCAGTCCCTTTGTCTCCTTCATGGCCCTTTGTTGGACCCTATCCATTATGTTCATGTTTCCCTTTTTACTGTGGAGCCCAGAACTGGACAGACACAGCATGCCAGGTGTGACCTTACAGTGCTGAGTAGAGGGAAAAGATCATCTTGACCTGCTGACAACATTGCTCCTAATGCAGCCCAGGATGCCATTGGCCTTCTTTGCACCAGGGGCACATTGCTGGCTTATGTTCAACTTGGTGTCCACCAGGACCTCCAAGGCCTTTTCTGCCAAGCTGCTTTCCAGCTGGGTGGTGCCCAGCATACACTGGTGCCTGGTGTCATTCCTCCCCAAGTACAGAACTTTGCACTCCTCCTTGCTGAGCTTCATGAAGTTCCTGTCAGCCCATTTCTCCAGCTTGTTGAGGTCCCTGTGGACGGCAGCAGCGCCTGCTGGCATATCAGCTAGTTATCCCAGTTTTGTGTCATAAACAGGCTTTCTGAGGGTACACTCTGCACCATCATCCAGATCATTAATGAAGTGTTAAACAGGACTGGACCCAGTATTGACCCCTAGGGTATACTGTTAGTCACTGGCCTCCAACTAGACTTAGTGCACTGATCCTAACCCTCTGGGCCTGGTCAGTCAGTCAGTTTTTGATCAAACTGTTTGCTCATCCAGCCTGTACACCAGCAGCTTGTCCGTGACGATCTTACAGGATACAGTGTGAAGGGGCTTACTGAAGTCTGGGTAGACAATGTCTGCTGCTCTCTTACCTACTAGGCTGGTCATTTTGTCATAGAAGTTTATCATGTTGGTCAAGCATGACTTCCCCTGGGTGAGGCCATGCTTGGCCACTCCTCATGATTTTCTTCTTGTTCATGTACCTGAAGAATAGTTTCCAGGATTAGATGCTCCATCACCTTCCCAGGAACTGGGGTGAGGCTGACCAGCATGTAGTTCCTTGGGTCCTCATTCTTGCCCTTCTTTGTTAAACAGAAGCTGCTGCCTGAGCATTCACACACACCACCTGAGACTTAAACTGCTAGGACCAGAGTCTCTTCATAGCGGGCAGCTCCACTGAGCTGACAGGTGCCCCTTTTTGACTCCTCGTTCACACACACTCACTCTTGGGTGCTTTCTCTCCCCTCAGGCAGAACCCTAGGTTTCCCTGAAGCAGAGTCTCCAATATGATGTAGACCAGATTAATTTATTGAGTGGTACAGCGGTTGAAAAACAAACAAACAAATAAAAAAAAACCCAAAACAAAACCAGACAAAACCCCAAACAAACAGCTTGAGCTGGCTGCCTCTGCAGAGGGATCCCAAACAAAGAAATCCCTGGGCAATTATGCCCTTAAAATCTAAGTTCTCCTCCCCACACGCATTGATTTGGTCCAATATCAATATTTGGGTCTGGAGTTGTCTTGTTCCTCGTTGGGTCCTTTCTCTCTTTCCAGATGGGCCATTCCTTTTGTTATCTTCATGGATGCAGTTTCTGCTGATGGTTGTGGCTCTCTAATCTGTCTGGTTTGCACCAGTGTTGGGGCCTTCCTTCATGTAGCGATGTAAACATTCAATAGATGGTCAGCATATCTAGGCAAAAGTTCACAGCTGGCTGCCTAAGGCTTTAGCAAGCCTTGCTGCTAATGCTATGTATTGGATTCTGTTTGAGCTAGAAAGTGACTTCTACACTCTTGAAGATAGGAGTGACATTTGCTTTTCTCCAGTCCTTGGGCATTTCTCCAAGTCACCATAATTGATCAAGATTATCAAGGGTGCCCTTGCAATGACATCTGCCAACTCTGTCAGCACTTGTGGGTGCATCCCATCAGGGCTGTCGTGCTTTGACCCCAGTTGGCAACTAAGCACCAGACAGCCACTTACTTGTTCCCCCACCCCGCAGTGGGATGGGGGAGAGATTTGGAAGAGTAAAAGTGAGAACACTTAAGGGTTGAGATAAGAACAGTTTAATAATTGAGATAAAATATAATAGTAATAAACTGTAATGAAAAGGAAAATAATAAAAAGAGAAATAAAAGCCAAGACAGACAAGTGATGCAAATTTAAAAAATCACTCACCACCAAGAGGCCAGTGCCCAGCCTGTCCCTGAGCAGTGCCCCTGACCCGGCTGGCTTTCCCCTAGTTTATGTACTGGGCATGATGTCATATGGTATGCAATACCCCTTTGGTGAGTTTGGGTCATCTGTCCTTGCTTTTCCCCCCTCCCAACTTCTTGTGCATCTCCAGCCTTCTCAGTTGGCTGGTGGAGCATGAGAAGCTGAGAAGTCCTTGACTAGTGTAAGCACTACTTAGCAACAACTAAAACTTCAGTGTGATATCAACATTATTCTCATATTAAATCCAAAACACAGCACTATACCAGCTAGTAGGAAGAAAATTAACTCTATCCTTGCTGAAATCAGAACAAGGCTCACAGACTTATATATGCCCAATTTGCTTAAGTATTCCCTGACCTCATCCTTTTCCACTAAGGGTACACCTTCCTTGTTCCAGCATTTTCTCCTGGTCTTGGACCTGGGATTCCTGAAGGCTGGTTTTGCTAGTAAAGATTGAGGCAAAGGTACATTCAGTACTGCAGGCTTTTCCATGTCCTGTGTTTCCAGGTCTGCGTCTTGTGCAATGGGCCCACATTTACCCTAGTCTTTCTTTTCACATCTATGTATTTATAGAAACCATTCTTGTTGTCTTTGACATCCTTGGCTGGATTAATTTCCATTTGGGCTTTAGCTTTCCTGACTCTTTCCCTGGATGCTCAGGCAATGTTTCTGTATTTCTCCCAGGCTACCTGTCCTTGCTTCTGCCTTCAGTATGCTTCCTTTTTGGTTTGAGTTTGTCTGGTGGGCTCCTTGTTCATCCATGCAGGCCTCCTGGCGTTTTTGTCTGACTTCTTCATTGGGATGGAGCTCTCTTGAGCTTGGATGAGGTAATTGACATGGTTGAAGTCTCCCATGAGGACCAGGGCCTGTGAATGTGAAGCTGTTTTCATGTATGTGTGTAGAGGGCATGATCCTCTTCCTGATCAGGTGGCCTATAGCAGACACCCTCTATAAAGTCATCTTTAATCCTAACCCTAAAAATACCAGTTGGCTCCTCTTGCATCCCCAGGCAGAGATCCATAAACTCAGCTGTTCTGACTGTCTCACCATAGAGGGTGAATCTCCTTCCTCGTCTTTCCTTCCTGTCCTCCCAAACCAGCCTGTATCCCTCCATTCCAACATTCCAGTCATGGAAGCCATCCCATCACGTCTCTATGATCCCAAAAAGATCATAGCCCTGGAACTGCACACAGATCTCTTAAGTCCCACAGCATCCTCCTAGAGAAGCTGGTGGCTCATGGCTTGGATGGGTGTACTCCTCACTGGGTGAAAAATGGCTGGATGGCCGAGCCCAGAGAGTTGTGGTGAACAGAGCTAAATCCAGCTGGTGACTGGTCACAAGCAGAGTTCCCCAGGGCTCAGTTTTGGGGTCAGTCTTGTTTAATATCTTTATCAATGATCTGGATGAGGGGATCGAGTGCACCCTCAGTAAGTTTGCAGATGACACCAAGTTGGGCAGGAGTGTTGATCTGCTTGAGGGTCTGCAGAGGGATCTGGACAGGCTGGATCGATGGGCCAAGGCCAATTGTATGAGGTTGAACAAGGCCAAGTGCTGGGTCCTGCATTTGGGTCATAACCCCGTGCAATGCTACAGGCTTGGAGAAGAGTGGCTGGAAAGCGGCCCAGCAGAGAAGGGTCTGGGGGTGCTGGTCAACAGCTGGCTGAACATGAGCCCTAGAGGTCTTTTCCAACCTTAATGATTCTATGATTCTATGTCATCATGTTTATTCTCCATATTGCGTGGATTAGCACACAGGCACTCGAGGGGCACCCAAGTATGTCAAGGATCCTATTTATGACAGCATAGGTAAGATTTGTGGAAACCCATGCCAAGCTCAGGAAGATGACCAGTATTAAAGTACCAGTGGTAGCTGAAAAGAGGATTGCTATGAAGTCATGAAACTCCAGCCCTCAGTGTTATGCTGTCAGTCGTGTTCCCTCACCACACTAGCAGAAAAGATATATTTCTCTGTTATGCTTCTGGCCATTGTGGATTGTCTTGAATACTTTGTTGCTGTCACTGCTGGTTGATGTGTCATGTGGACTGTTGTCTTTTTCACAGGTCTTTGCCAACAAGCCTGTGCCAGTAGATGAAATTTATTTTTAGTACTAAATTAATATCTTTGTTTTTTGCCTGATGCTTTTAGCTTCTGAAGTAATTTATTGGCTACTCAAGCAGTTGCTACTACCTAAGCATCTGTTGAATGGCAGTGGAGTATACTGGTCAGGTCTGTACTCCCTGTAACTATGATTGTGCTGAAGACCCTGGTGCTGGGACAGTGTGCAAAGAAAGGAAGATGTTTCATTGTGTTTATGTATTTCGGTAGAGCTGGGTGGTGAGTTGACAATCAGATCAGCCACAAAGAGGACATGTTGGACTGGGGTAGACTACAAGAATAGCTTGATGAAAACATGGCAAGGCTAGATCTTCCTGTTAGCAAGAGCAGCTCTTGAATACTTAGGTCAAGGTGGCAGCAGACTATGACAGGATGGTGGTTTGTTTTCTTTTTTTTTTTTTTTTAGTTTTGTCTTTTCATGATGACTGCTTTTGAGAGAAATATCTTTTCTAGCTTTGTCTCTCACAAAGGTCTGGGGTGTGTGTTCTAATTTTTCTCCTTTTTGTCAGAAGAAGAAAGTTGTCCTTCAACAAAGGGGAAATGCAAATGCTTTGCCAGGAAAATCTGTTTGATCAAGGTTTATGTCTGCATTATCTCGGCTACAGTGAAGTTTCCCATAGGAATTGAGAACGTTTAGATGGCCCTCTTGACTTTCTGTGGACTTGTTTGAAGGCCTTAGTCTCAGTTCTGTACTGGTTCAGGTTCCTAAGACTGCAACAGTAACATGTTTTAGTAGATTTTTCTAATATTCCTTGTGACTTCTGGGGCAAATCTTTCATCTCAGCCATACCAGGATTCAGTGCTGGAGACTATGCTCGCTGGCTGCAGTGTCACTGTGTGTATAGTAAGTGACACCTGTCTGTCTAACAGCTGAAGTGTTTGCAATCAATGTGATTTGATAGCAGCCAGAAGGAAATTCCTAAGGCTCTTGAACATGTAAGTCGAAGAAAAAGCAATGATCTTTTTCATTAAGAAAGGTGGTATCATTCTTAGGAATTTTGAAAATAGGGGCTTGTAGTGTTGATGAAAAAGGATCAAGAAGCAGCTGATGAAATGATTTATGGGCTATCAGAAAGAGGTCTAAGCATAGGTCTGTTGTTTTTCTGGTATGTTTAGTTCTTCCCTCTGAAGTCTCAGGGCATTCTTTGGTTAGGGGGGTTACTAGTTACAGCGAGCCAAATATCTTCCAGACGAATAGGTGCTTAATGTAGGTGAAGTGACAGATGATCCCTTTGATCCCCTTTGCTACCGAGAGTAAAAACTGTTCTGCAGAGGGAATTTGTCCTTCCTTTTACTTTACTTTTTGAGCTCTGTGAGTCCTCTACAGACATTTTCTTGCTAAGGCATAAATGCAGCTTCTTTTCCAACTTACTCTCTTCTGTTTAGGACAAAGAATTGTCTTGAGATCAGATTTGGGGCTTTGAGTGCAAGACTAAGACAGAGGAATATTTCATACTGCTGTTATTAGCGAGTTGCTTAATTACTCAAAATGTTGATTTACTCACCCTTGATGCCTATAATAAATATTTCACGTATAATTACCAAACATTAATACTTTGAGATTGGCCGTGGGTTATAGCAGTTGTTTAACAAAACAGCAGCTGGAAATGAATTAATAACAGTACATTTTGACTGAAAGTCATGTTAACTAGTGAGTAAAATGGGGGACTATTCTATGGGACTAAAAGATTTTCTAGACCTTTTTTGTCCTGTATTTCTATGATATATATGTAAATGCATATATGAGAGATGTATCTACATATTAAAACCTTTTTATTGGTAAATTCAATTGTTTCTTGGCACTGTCAGTTGCTTTTGTAAGTTAAAGAGAAATGAAAGTGTCATATAAACTGTATATTGACATTTTTTTAATTTGCGGTTTTTATATAGACCTGTGGTTATGAATCCATCCTATTCTTTTGTTTTGTTGCTGTTAGGTTTCATGCTTTGTGGCTCTTCATCGCAAAGGATTAATGTTCACTAGCCATGGATTCAGACACAGTAACAAATACTGAATACATTATAAATGGATATTAGAGTAATTTAGAAATAACTTATTTTAATTCAAATTCAAAATTGCTTTTTGTTTTATCAGCAAACACATATCTCTTTATGGTTCAAGCTCGTGGTATAATGTTGAGAGAAAATGTAAAAACAATAGGACACATGATCAGATTGTACACTAACAAAAATACTACACTGAATGGCACAGGTAAGAATATTTCTTATTTAATTTTATTTTTAAAAGACCTTTATGAAAAGAAAGAAAAAGCCAAACCGTAATGACATAGCTTGATTATGAAATCAGTAGGCTCAAATCCTACTTCTCTGTAACTGGAGTGAAGGCCAAATACTTATTGTTTATCAGTGTGCTTTAGTAGGAAATATTTGTCATACCTGTAACAAAGATATCTTAATTTAATTATTTTTCCTTTAGTGCAGTAAAATGTGGGGTTTGGGGTTTTTTTTAATCATGCTGCTAGGAATTTGTTACTTACAAAGTTAATGCGCTCACCTACATGATAATATGCTACAAATTCAGTGGATAACAGGTTTTTACAAAAATCAATTCCTCTTTTTAAGATTATCCTGAAGGAAGCAATTCTAGTGACTGTGTTGCTCAAACAACAATGTATCTTCCAGAAAACTTCACTTACTCTCCTTACCAGGCTTGTCCAGAGAAGCTGCCTTACATGAGTAAGTTTTAAACTGACCTTAATGTTTATTTAGTAAATTGGATTGTACGTAAACCAAAGTGCAATTATTTTAATATAAAACAGAATTGTAAGGAGTCCATATATATAGCAGAAAATAATGAATAAAATACATCTGAGAATAGACAAAAAAACTTAGCACAATTTTGCCTGTAACTATTGTGTTACTAAAACTTTTGTCCTCTTTACTAATCACCTAATGTGTTATAAATTTTATTTACAAATAATTTTACTTTCTACATATTAAATTCTAAATGTTTTTATTAATATGTAGAAATACTGTAACTTTGTGAAAAGTACCCATTCAGAATTGCTTATTTTGAGGAATAGTTACAAATTTCCTTTTCGGAAATGGTATTCCTAATACAAAGATTCATGAGGCAGAAACTAGTTCTCAAATCTTCATCAGCTACTCACAGTTACCTCAATATATAGGAAGCTGAACAAGATGGTGTAGTGAAGTGAGAACTGATGGAGGTAAGAAAGTGCTAAAAGCCTGCCATAATGATGAAGTAGTACTTACATAACAAGTGAAAAGTTGTGATCCTCAGGAAGTTTTAAAATCAAGCTTTCAAACCCAGATGTTTAAGATCCCAAGTTATTAAAGAAATAAGAAACTGGGTTGAATACTTTGTCACCGTTGCTGTTTTGGTTTGCTGGGTTTTTATAAAACCTGTAATATCACAGCTGTCCTAAGTAGCAGTATCCCAGTGTATGTAGAAGGTCTTATAAGCAGGTATTGCACAATTAAAGCAGTTACACAAATTGAGATCGGAAGAGTTCCTTGATGTAATTCAGTGTCCTGAACCTGATTTAATAATGTGGCTGAAAGGCTGTTGGCATGACTTTTTAATCTTCTTTCTGTAGACAAAGAATAGCTTTGTTTGGGAATATTAAAAATTCTTGTTAAGAACTGTAAATTTTTATGTGAATTCCCCTTTCCTGCAAACTTGCCATTTTTCAGATTCAGACAAAATTCTGGGCATTGTTTGCTCTCCTCCAGCTTGTAGAGAAAGCAGTCCTTAAAGACCAAGAAGTGTTAGGTAGGAGACCACCAGTTTTGAACACAAAAAGGAAGAGGCAAATCACTCCTGGTGGTGACTGCTTTACCTTGACCTTCACCACTGATTGTTTGCTACTAGAGATAGTTTTTGTTTAACCTGTATAAAATTGCAGTCCCTTGGCTAAAACTTGTAGACCAAAGACTTGTGGAGTCTCCTTTCCTGGAGACATTCAAAACCTGCCTGGACACGTTCCTGTGCCCCCTGCTCTGGGTGTCCCTGCTCAAGCAGGGGGTTTGGACAAGATGATCTCCAGAGGTCCCTTCCAAGCCCTGCCATTCTGTGATTCTGTGAAAGCAGAGTTCCATCTTAGAAACTGCTATGCTGCTTTCTGCTTTTTTCTCTGTGTTGTTGTTACGTTATCAGAGTTGCTGTAGGAAGCAAGGGATGATTAAGTGTAAATGTTTTTTTGTGCTCTACATTTGGAAGAAATCATAACTTGAGTCAATAATCCATGGAATTACTTCACTTCTGGTAAATGTTTTGTAGACAGACTTAATATTTTTGAGTGAAGAACTAACAGTAGCATTAGTATAGATCTCAAAACTAATTAGTTAATTTTAAATGTCTCATTTGGTGTCAGAATGTACCAACTAGAGAAGAAGAATCAACAACTCTCTAAATAAGTGTAAATACGTTACTAGAAGTGACTGTTCATTAGTATCTGGCAGTGTCTGTTATGCTAGCATGCTATATTTAAAATCAAACGAGTAAACTACTGATTTGTAAGAGAGAAAATTTGAAATAGTTTTTGAAGATATTTGTGACACCTTCCAGAGTTCTAACCCCTTGTCTTTCAGGCTAACACCTGACTTAAGCTGTGGGCTATCACTCAGCATGAGCAAGTAATTATTTAATATAGCAGTTCAGATCCATATCATACCAAACAATGTGGCTGACAGCCAAACTGAATTCCTGATCATTTTTTCTTCAAAGAAAAATAGTGGATTTTATTAGGCTAATCTAGATTCCATTATAATTTTTTTAAATATAAACAGAGAAGTTTATCCAGTGAAGAGTACACTAACAGGGCTTGTTATCTGTGCTTCTTTTTTGTGCCTCTGAATGCTAAACATTGTAAAGATACAGATATATACAAATATACAGATATAGTCAAAAGTATAAATCTGTTGCTGTTGCTTATGATCTTAAATCATGTATAAAACTGTTTTAAGCCAAGTAGCAATTAGCCACAGTGTGATTATATCCTTTCGATCTCTTTCCCTCCAGAAACGGGGTTTGACTTTCAAAGTCACATGGATATTCTTTTCTGTAATATTGTACATGTAAACAAATAGAACTAAATTATTCTAATAGTAAATATTTTAGCTACTTTGGGGAACAAATATTAAAATAATGAAAAATTAAAATATGTAATTCTGCCAGAATTTGCTATAAGTCTCCTTATTGCTGCTCTCTTTTCCATCTTTTTTGTTAGTAATATCTTTGCACTTATTCTGTCCTGCTGAATTTAATAAAGAAATAATAATTTTAATAGAAAATAGTTCACTAGATAAGTTACTTTTCAGCAGAGATGTATGTCTCACCCTTTGGTTGTCATGTATACTTTTTAAAGAACCATTTGTGTATTTAATTATAATGTAAATAGAACTTCTCTGAAGATGATTTAATGCAATGAAATGTTGTAGGTGGTCCTGAGATAGCCAGGGAAGAAAGCTGCTGAATCACGTATATTTAAACGCGCTTAATGATCTAAGGTTATTATAGAAGTCGACGACTACTCTTTACATCAACTTGCCAAATTAGTATCATGGAAGGAGTGTGGTAAAATGATGTTTTATCCCAAGTACATATCCTCTTAAAATAGGACCAACTAGTGCCTTTTGCATGTGACTCAGTTTTTCGGGTTATAACCCACTGATTGAGCACTGCTGTGCTCATTCATAAGCAAGACACCTCTACTTCAAGATAGAAGCAGTACAAAAGAGCATAGTCAGCATAATTTTAATACTGACTTGAGAGGTAAATAGAAAGCAGTTCAGTTTTTTCAGTTGTATGTAATAAAACCCTCATGTATAAATTTTTAGGCAGTCTACCCAAGTCACTTCATGGTTTGTCTAAGAACTGGTACTTAGTAAACTATAAGAAATATCTGGATCTTCTAGTTTGATCACCATAGTACACTGGGGTGGACTGTGCTGAAACCATTTAAAATAGATATTAGAAAAATATATTTTGTATTAAAAAAACAAAAAAGTCATCAGTGGAGGAAGTTCTGCTGTCTCCAGAAGTAGTATATCCTAGTATTCCATCAATTGAATAGTTCAGCTTCTCCTAATACTCTACCTATTACTCAACCTGCATTTACTGGTTTTTGTTTTTTTTTTTTCCTTTCCCCTCCTGCAAGTTAGTCAGATTTCTCCCTGCTCTTCCTGATGCTTGGAAAAAAGTTGGTTACCATCTGTGTGCCAAACTATTTGGTCTTGGAAAAGACTTATATTTTTGTCGGTGTCTTCCTTTGTAGATAAACCAGTGGTTTCAGCCTTTCCAGATGACATAATTTTTAAAGCTCTTTTCATTCTTCATTTTTATACTGTAGACTTTATCTAATTTAATTTCCTTTTGAAGCATTGTAACTGGCTAAAACCCTGGTTACAAAAGAAACTAGTAATTACCTTCTCTGTCTTTCATATAACAGCAGTTAATGTATTCCAGAATGAGATTTGCCATTTTTGTGTGATTGCATTACAGTTTATTGTCTCATATTAATAGGCAATCCATTGTAAACCATCAAAATATCTTTCTGCATACTGCAGCATAGCCAGGTATTTCCTGTTTTGTGTGTGTATGCTTCATTTCTCCTTCAGTAACAATCTGTACTTTTTTTTTTAATTCATTTCACACTTATTGATTTCAGTATATATCTGATTTGTTGAAATTGCTTTGTTTTCTGATTCTTTTCTTCAAAATGCTTTCTGCATCCTCAGCTCTCTTTTTTTGCAGGTTGTATAAATATGTTTTATTGCAGCACGCTGGGCAGTAATGGCAGTAGTGAATGCTAAGCCCAGATATTTACTGAGATGCCTCTCCTGCCCCCCCACCAATAACAGGGAGATACTGGTGATTTCTATTCACCCATCTCCTGTGTACTTTTGATAGTATCAATATTTCAGTGTTTACTATAGCAACTTTTTAAACAGTCTGGAGAGAATTTCGTCATGTGCTATCAAGTTAGAAGCACCTGCCTGAAACAAATACTGTTTTACAATTCCTCTTTTTTTTTTTTTTTAATTTAAACTCTGTGAGCATCTGATCACAACTAAACTTTTCTCAGAAGACTAAGGCACCTGAGTCCTTTGCATCATATGTTGTTTGCTTCCTTTTCTGGTGTAGTAATTGACCTTTATTTGTCTTTAGTTTCCTATTAGATTCTGTAAATAAACTGAAAGTTTCTTGTTGCTTCTCTGTCTGTTGGTAGTTGAAATTGATTTAGTGATTTATTTTTTTAAATATATTTTATATGAATTTATACTCTATATACTAGTGCTTTGTTGATTGCCCTTGTTTCTATTTTTTGTAAGTTTTCTTTTTCAGGTTATTGGTTATTGAAGAGTTTCAGATACAACCTTAATGATCATCTAAGTTTCTCTCCCTCCCCCCCCCAAAGCTCTGTAGGATTAGCTTGTTCTAGCGTGTATTTATACAGTCTTTTTCCAGCAACTGCCAGGTTTCCTTTTTCTTCTTAAATACATAAATAAATAAATAAATGTGTGTTTGTTTAAATCTGCTCTTAGAAGATTTCCTTATTGTGCTGTTCCTGATACATTTTTCCCTATCAATTTCCTTTTTTTTAAAAGTTACCTTCTACATTTACAAGTAGTTCTACATTTAATCATATACAAAACTAAAATACCTCTTGCAGTATCTTCTGCCTTCTTCTGAAAACTAGTTATTCCCAGTACGCTCCAAAAATTTCAATCTTTCCAAAAGATTTAGGTAGCTAGTCAATTCAGTGTTACAACATGAAGCAGTCTTTTGGACACAAATAGGATCTTTTGGGTATGGGCACAGAGGAGAAAATGGGAGTGATTTCTTTAATTGATTTTGAAATTCTAACCCTCACCAAAAGACTTAAATTTTTAGACAAAAAGTAAGTAGAATATTTTATGGTGTCTGTCAGTTACTGCAACATTTTTATTTGATGATCTAATATAGTAGTTGCTGAAGAACAGCTTGAGCTTCTGGTTTGTGAGTGTTACACTATTCTACCCAAATTTTCTTGACTCCTTCTACTTCTGCTTTTGAGGATAGAATATTTACTATGAATCATTATTTCCAGTTTTGAAATTCATACACATGCATAAGCTAATGACAGACAACATTTAGCTATCAACTAAGTGTAAATATTTTCTCATAATAAGTACTAACCTGATATTTTTGCTGCCATATTATGGTCTTTAGTCAATAGCTTACTGAATTCCTTTCTAATCAGTAGCCATTTGTGAATGCTTTTCCCATTGGGCTAATTAGTTCTATCAGTGATAATTCTCAAATCCAGCCGCTTGCTACAGATTGGTTTGATGCAGACAGTGGTGAATTAATGGATGGAGGCTGTACATGAAATGTGCGTAATTATCTAGAATTTAAATTGAGGGATTTTATTGAGTGTAGTGATGATGCATTTTCTGGTTCTGTGGAATTGCATGTAGGAAGACACTCAGAATTTGAGTATCAGTTCAGCAGCACAACTGGTGTGGAATTGTTAGCAGTGGTACTTGAAATGAAAGGTGACTAATTTTCTGGAATGGATACAGAATTCAAATTACTTTGCTCCTTCTGTGTCCTCTGAAATGAGTGTTTTGCTTATAGGATGTATTGAAGGAATTCTTATATTGGAAAATACTGAAATTCATTCTGTAAAAAGTGAATATTAAAAGGATAGTATAAATTGTTTCTTTTTTATCTGTAGGAAGTGTAAATACAAACTTCTGATGCTCTTTGTCTGTGATACACCTTGTGGCATTAGACCTGTTGTCTTAATTAAAATTAATGAATAAATTTTTTTCCCTTTGTTTAGGAGGCCTTATCGATGTCAATATGAGTGAAATTAGTTTTGATGAAATTCAGCAACTGTTTTCAAAAGATTTAGATATTAAACCAGGAGGACACTGGAAACCAAAAGACTGTAAGCCACGATGGAAGGTGAGATGCTGCTTTTCTGTTTTGGTTTTTTTTTCCAGGTGGTATATAAGAATAGTTTGCCATTGCAAGCACTCAGTCTTTTACTGCGATGTATTTGACAGAATATGTAGCATGTTATGGTATATGTGTTATGCTGTCTGCTCAAGAAGAGGCTAAACCTTGAAGAAAAACTTGAAATGGATTGTCAAGAACTTCTAAAGGTTCATTAACTGCTGTTACTAAACATTTTATCATATGTCTGCAAATTTGTCCTATGTGTATGTTGCTTAAAGTATAATTAGAAGCAAGTGAACATAAAAGGAAAATCTTATTTATATTTTACTCAGGTTTTGTTTTCGTTTTTTAATTTTTTAAGCAAAATTGCAACACACTTTCCTAGCAGGACTGAGAATGTAAAACACCAAGCCAGTTTAAATGTAAAAGTTGAGAAGTCTATGTAAGCTGTGGGAGACTTGATCTGTATTGAAACATTAACACTTAAAAATGCTAATACAATAGCTTAACTTTTTTTTTTTTTTTGGAAGGTGGCGATCCTTATTCCTTTTCGGAATCGCCATGAGCATCTTCCAATTTTTTTCCGTCATCTGATACCTATGTTGCAGAATCAGCGTCTGGAATTTGCCTTCTATGTTGTTGAACAGGTAACAGCATTTACTTGAAAAGTGACTTTACAAGATTCCTTACTAAAGGGAATTTGATATTCTTATCAGATTTGGATGAATCCAGAATTTAAACATTGTTACTCCACTGTTGTAATCCTTTGAATGAAAAAGGAAAACTCAGCTCCATTCCCAGTTTAAGCAGTGGCCAGATACATGTTGCTTTTCTTTAAATATGGGCTAGTATTTTATAGGTGACAATGTGGCTTCTTGGAATCTATTGTCTTTGTAAGTTTTCAAGGGGGGAAAAAAAAGTGTTTATGTATAAGAATTGGAAATGGTCATTTACAGAAGGCTGTTTTACATCACATGCTCACTGAAATCCAGCTGAAGACAGAAGTATTAAAGTGTATACTCTCCAGTTAATATATGTGAAATACAATGGACGCATTAATAATATACGATTACCAACTAGTACCTTGGCTAGGGGTCTCTGTAGAAACAGAGAAGAGTGGTTACGGAGGAAAAAAAAAACGACTTAAAAAAGAAAAAATGTAGTTTCTGCAAGCCGCAATCAAGGAATAAAGTAGTTTGGATGGGTAGCTTAAGGAATTTGTACCCTTGCTGCCTGAGTAGATAGCTAGATCCCTAAAGAAATAAGAGGAGTTTATTTTCATCGTTTATGTAAGGCAATCTTTTCAGGTGACATAGTGAAAAATTTACAGAAAACAAAAAGATCCTCTAAATGGTCACTGAAAAAAAAGGCATGTAGGATTCAATTGCTATATCAAAAGGTCTTATATTGTCTTCGTTTGCTCAAAATGCATGAAATCTAAATTGTACCGGAAATGAAAATAATTTTAATCTGACTTTATTAAAATTTCTAAGAAACTGGAAGTAAGTTCTAATATAAGGTTAATTATAAATATGTAACAAAATTGTAGGCATTTTCACAGCATCAGAAGTTTCTTGGTAGTTGGCTTTTAACAAGAAACAAAACTTAATGTTTCTTTCTTATTTTATATCAGTATTTCTTTAAGTAGTAATGTCATGCCATATTAATCCGAATCACCCATATTTTGATACTTAAGAGTTACTAGTGATACAAGTTGCTAGTGCTGTTATGTTTTGTGTAAGAGAGGAGAACACGGTGACTTTTTAAATCACAAAATACAGTTGGTGTAGTTGGTGCTAGCTGGAGGAATAACAGGCGTCTTTGTCAGTGTGGTTTTTTGTGTGGTAGAGGATGTATTTCTCATAGTATTGACATTTGGTCTCTCTTCTTGATTCTTACAATGTCTCCTTTGTTTTCTGTTTGAAGACAGGTACACAACCTTTTAATCGTGCAATGCTCTTTAATGTTGGCTTCAAAGAGGCGATGAAGGATGCTGCCTGGGACTGCATAATATTTCATGATGTGGACCACTTACCTGAAAATGACCGAAATTATTATGGATGTGGAGAAATGCCACGCCATTTTGCAGCAAAGCTCGACAAATACATGTACATGTAAGTAATTAGTTCTATTCATGTTGCTTCTTAAAGAGCCAGAAACATTCTTAAAGTGTGTATGAATTTTGTGACACTATGTACAGTAGATGAAACCGATAAAATAGTCTCCTACCATGCTATTTACATAAATGAATATCTAGTTATTGAAAGAAAGATTTAAGTTTAGTGTCTACATTTGATATGTTGCTAATTTGAAGATATTATTTATAATTTTCAGTGTTGAACTTGTTACAATGAGGTTGATCTTTTTTTTTTAAAAAAACCAGATAGCTATGTGTGTCAAGTGGGGAAAACTTACCTTGCTTATTAGAAACCTTTTCTGGCTATGTAAGTCTTTGCAGTGGCTGACAACAAAGATAAGCAGATAATCTGCAGCAAAATTCCACAGGAAAAATTTCTTACTTAACTTATAAATGTACAATTAATTTCTGCTTTGCACTCCTTTTTAAACAGATTATTTTCTTACTGCTAGACCATTTCGTGTCTTGTATTCTGTCTCTGTGGAAATTTGATTAATATGGTGGGTCCTGCAGTTTTGGTACCTCCTTTCCTTCTGCCATTTTACATTAATGATGTTTCACTTGCTTTTTAACACTGTGCTATCTCATGACACTGTTCCAACTGTTTAACAAAAACCTGTGGCTTACTGCTTGCTATATTTATGTATTTGCCATCCTGAAATTTTATTTGTGAAGCTGATCAACTTGACAACTGGGTCAACCTGACAGATTAAAAGCACTGTATTTGAAAACAGTTTTTGGACTGAGTTTTTGGACTTCAGGTTGTCAGCCAGTTAGCAGTCAAACCTTTAAAGACTTTATATATATTTAAAAACATAAAATACGTAAACATATAAGCAATTTCATCTATCTTTTTATGTATTTATAAAATACTTTATGTATTTATGTATACATTTATAAAATTTATAGTGTCTACAGATAAATATTTATAAAATATGTTTATGAAACAGATAAATGTATATGTAAATACATATGTATGAAATATAAATATCTATTTCTGTGTATATGCAAAAAAATGCATGTGCACCGTGCACACAAACATACCAATGAATAAAAACTCAAATAATTCCATAAACTGTCATACCCCAATTGTTTTTGTTTTTGTTTGGTGGGTCGCTTTTGGGCTGGTGGTGTTTTTTTTTTTGTTTGGGTTGGGATTTGTTGTTGTTGTTTTTGTGGTTTGTTTTTTTTTTCTTTGGTGGGGGAGAGTGTGTGTTTTTTGGGGGGAAGTTTAGAAGACTTGTTATTTTACTTAAATGTTGAAAGGGATATACAGTAACAAGCTTCCCCAAAAGCTATTAAGGTTTGGTTGAATCCTGTGTTTCCACAGAGACCAGAAATTACATGACTCTATATTTCTTTTTCTTTCCCCTTGCATTCTGGAGTTATTTGTCCTTCAGTGTGGCAATTGTGTCCTAAGCAATGGTAAATCTTTTTGGTAGATAGTCCTAACTCCTTGAAGGTTCCAGATTTGGAAGAGTCTCCTGAGAAATATGTTCAATTGCTTTTATTTGATGAAATTATGTGCTGTTTCTGAAAGAGGAGCACACTTCACTGTAGCAGCTTGCGGGTTAATGATGCAAGTTAATATTGATGGAAGTAAATATAGACTTTTTTTTTTTTTAAAATGACAAAGTGTTTTGAGAACTGGAAATCACATTGCACGGGCCTTAGTATGTTATGTTATGTTGGCTATAGTGGCTGTTCGTGTTGGCCAACTGTTAATTACTTAATAACTTGTGTTAGTAATTACTGTGTGCTTACTGACAAAAAAGCCTAGAAAGCCTTTTGATTCAAAAGTTTAGCTTCTAAAAACTGGAAAACTGTTTTTAAAATAATTATTTATTTCACTGTAATTGAATATATACTGTTAAACTGTTCCTCTCAGATTTTAACAGTTCTGTAGAATATAGTAATGAATTAGAATTACTGAGTTGATGCATTACTGATTTTCAGTTGATTAAAGAGTAGGTTTTTCTCAGTTGAATAGTGTCAAAATAAAATAGTTTGAGGGCTTCACTTTACACTTCAGCTTTGGACCTAAATCAGCCATCTGAAATATGTGATAGACTTCTCTTTCATGTGGTGGTACTAATTTGAGCTACAGTCTAAGAGTACCTTTTATGCAAATCAGACACTACTGCAAACATTTTATTCAACTTCTGTATGTATTAATGCCAGCGATCTGTGAACCAGTTTCCTGTAGTGAATACATTCAGCATCTGCTCATGTCCTTAATGTGGGGTTGTTCTTGTTTTATTGAAACGTACTGTTCAAAGAGAGGGCTACCTATCGAAGTTCAGCTAATAATACAGAATTTGTCTTTTGTTTTCAGTCTTCCATACAATGAGTTCTTCGGTGGTGTGAGTGGCCTGACAGTGGAACAATTCAAGAAGATCAATGGGTTTCCAAATGCCTTTTGGGGATGGGGTGGGGAAGATGATGATCTTTGGAACAGGTGAGGGTTCAGTGCTTATGTCTTTCTCATTGTTCTGTGGTATTCACCCCTTGACAGCAATTAGGTGGTTTTTTCTTTCAGTTGTTACTTTTGTAAAATTTGTTTTAAATGAACAAATTCTAACATTTCTGAAGAGTTCACTTTAGAAATATCAGAACATACCATTTGAAGGGATAAGTGTGATGTTCTTTTTTCTTGGCCTGGGGACAGTTAACAGACTTTTAAGAGATAGGTCTTGTAACAAATAACGGGTATAACAACAGATAACTATTAATCATATTTAGTCTCATTCCTTCTAGTCTTCTGTGCGTTACTTTTTAATTTTAATTTACATCTCTTAATTTACATTGCTGCTAGCATTATGGAATACCATCCCACAGGCATGTAGAGTGAGCACCAGTTTAAGTATCTTCCATATCTTAGGACCAGTGTACAACAGTGCTCACTGTATTACTGACTGCTCACAGTAAACAACAGTAAAATGTTCCCGTTGACCTGTTGAAACTAAGTGTCTGCATGAGTTTATATATAAAGCGATATGGTTTAGAGGAAGAGTTTGTATGTTTTTACTCTTTTTCCTTACTATTTTTGTATTTTTCTGCTATTGTGCTTTAAGAACAAAGCAGGAAATAATAAATATGAAATTATTATTATTTCACACTTTATTGGTTTTGGCAGCTTTTTTCATTGTTGGATTAGGGGTGTTCTGGTTTTTAGGGAGAGAATGTCAGTGAACGCAAAAACTTAGCTTTAAAAGATTTGATGCTTATTTTTCACTTTTGCTGTAACTTGTAAGAACACCTTTTAATACTCTTTGTACAGATGTTTCTGTATTACATTATAGGGTTCACTATGCTGGATACAATGTAACAAGACCAGAGGGAGATTTAGGGAAGTACAAATCCATTCCTCATCATCACAGGGGTGAAGTCCAGTTTTTAGGAAGGTAAGAAAAACAGAGAACTGTTCAAATACTAGAGCTAAAGATGTCAAATTTTTTCTTAAACACATGCAAACCTTCCACACATACAAATAAGCAGTCAGTGCTTATCAGTATTATTCCCTCTTTAGTGCTAAACTTTGTATTTCCTAAAGAAATGCTTGGTGTTCAGATATTTCGTATTTAACCATGAGAGAGGCTGCGTTTGTATTTCAGAAGATATTACCATCATAATCTTTGATGCAGAATGTTATTGTTCCTTAATAGTTTGGGCATTAGTACTGGCAGGGCTCCATTAGTTGGTTAATTTGGATATTCTGCAAAAGGAAGCAGTACAGCTAGGGGAAATGATGCCTGCATGAAAAGAGACTTTAAAATCCCTCAAGGATTGGTTTCTTCCATCATATTTCATTCTTTTCTGAGATACAGGTCTTCCCATTTCCTGCTTCCATTGACGTGAACTTTGTCTTTTGGAGTTCCTTTCTTTTGCTGCAAAGATGCAAAACACTTTTAAGTGGCCAGTAGGTGCTGGCTGCACTAGATTGGAATAGTGATCAGAATGCAGCTGATGAGCTACACCTAAAAATTAGAATGTG